>NW_006774393.1:0-208 GCF_000442215.2 Lipotes vexillifer | reverse complement strand
AAGCAACCTAAGTGTCCATCAACAGATGAATGGTTAAAGAAGATGTGGCACATATATACAATGAAATATTACTCAACCATGAAAAGAAACGAAATTGAGTTATTTGTAGCGAGGTGGATGGACTTAGAGTCGGTCATACAGAGCAAAGTAAGTCAGAAAGAGAAAAACAAATACCGTGTGCTAACACATATGTATGGAATCTAAAAAA
>NW_006774392.1:361883-373710 GCF_000442215.2 Lipotes vexillifer | reverse complement strand
GCTCGGTGCTTTGTGACCACCTAGAGGGGTGGGATAGGAAGGGTGGGAGGGAGGGAGATGCAACAGGGAAGAGATATGGAAACATATATGTATATGTATAACTGATTCACTTTGTTATAAAGCAGAAACTAACACACCCTTGTAAAGCAATTATACTCCAATAAAGATGTAAAAAAAAAAAAAAAATTACTCAGCAAAGACAGAACCAGGAAAATGTGACCAATACTAAGGTATAATAAATACATAGAAGCCAAACCTAGACTCAAAAAAGCTGTAATAAGTTATAAATATAACATATGTTATATATTTATTTATATTAGATATATTTATATGATATATTTCTAATATGGAATATAAACGTGATCCATAAGGCAAGAAAAATACTCTAAAAATGAATGAAAATATAGGATATCTCAGTAGAGAAATAGAAATTATAAAAAAACAACCAAATGGGAAATTTAGAACTGAAATATCTTACAACCAAATTAAAATCTTCCTTGAATCAGTCTCAATAGTGAAAGGAGATGACAGAGAAAATAATCAACAAACTTGATGAAAGACCAATAGAGAAAAAGAGAAAATGGGCTGAAAGAAATGGACAGAGCTTCGAGGTCCTACCAGACAATATCTAAAGGTCTAAGGTATATGTAATTGGTGTTATGATAATAGAGAAGGAAAAGGGAAAAATATTTGAAAAAAGAATAGCCAGAAAACTACCCAAATGTGACAAGTGACATAGATTTGTCAATTTGGAAGTTCAGCAAACCCCAAACAGGATAAATTCAAAGAAAACCGAGGCTAGATAGATCATAATAAAGCTGCTAAAACCCAAAGATGTAAATATCTTGGAAGCAGCCAGAGGTAGAGGATACATTAAAAGTGGGAGAACAATGATTGGAATGACCATGGGTTTTTCATCAGTAACAATGGATGTCAGAATGCAGTGCAAATATCTTTTAAGTGCTATAAGGAAACAAAACAAAACAAAACAAAAAAACCTGTTAACCCAGAACATTACAGGCAGCAAAAGTATCCTCAACTGAAGTAGGGCTTAAAGTAAGTGTTTGCAAGCGTATCTGCTCTACGAGATATGCTACATAAAGTAATTCATTCTCAAGGACGAGGGAAACTGGGATATTTAGGACTTTTTAAAGGATAGCACAGAAATGGTAAATGTATGGGTAACAAGAAAACACTACTTTTATTCCTTCTTAGATTTTCTTTAAAATACACATGACTATTTAAGGAAAAATTTCTAACGCTTGGACTGGGGATTTTCTGTGTGCAAATGTACTACCTATGACAATGATGGTGGTGTAAATGAACCTATATGATATTAAAAATTTGGTGGTTTATATGAATTGGTACTATTATTAATTCTAGGTAGATCATGAAAAGTTAGATATATACATTAATTTTCCTAGGGTAATAATGAAGTAAATAATTCAAAGACATACCACCAAAATTCCAATTGATAAATTAGAATATACAGATATTACTCAAATAATTCAAAAGCAAGCAGGAAAAGGAGAAGGGGAAGGAGAAGAACTGCAGCAGGAGCAGCAACAACACCCATAGGGGACAAACAGAAACAAAGAAAAATGATAGATCTCAGTCCAGCCATACTAATAATTACATAAAATGTTGATCCTCTAAACTGTCAGATTAAAAGGCACAGATTGACATGGTGGATAAAAAACAAGTCCCTATTATATGTTTTCTAAAATAGGAATATTAAATATGGAGTAAAAGAGATACACCATTTAAAGAGTAAGCATAAGAAATCTCAAGTTGCTTTTTTTTTTTTTTTTTTTTTTTAACTTATTTTTGGCTTCATTGGGTCTTCGTTGCTGTGTGCGGGCTTTCTCTAGTTGCGGCGAGCGGGGACTACTCTTTGTTAGGGTGCACAGCAAGTTGCATTTCTTTAAGTGAGGAGTGACCAGAGTGATATTTTTTGCGGTACGCGGGCCTCTCGCTGCTGTGGCCTCTCCCGCTGCGGAGCACAGGCCCCGGACGCGCAGGCTCAGCGGCCATGGCTCACGGGCCCAGCTGCTCCGCGGCATGTGGGATCGTCCCGGACCGGGGCACGAACCCGTGTCCCCCGCATCGGCAGGCGGACTCCCAACCACTGCACCACCAGGGAAGCCCTCAAGTTCCTATTTTAATACGAGATAAAGTAAACATAAAGATGAAACATTTACAATAACAAGAGAGATATTTCCCAGTGATAAAGGCAAAACTTTTTCAGGAAGGCATAACAAATGTAAACGTGTCTTCACGTATGCATATGACCTCAAATGCATGATGCAAAAATTGAGAGAAGTCAAGAGAGATAAATACAGTCATGGTGGGAGATTTTAACACCCCTCTCTCAGAAATTAATAGTAGAAAAATTCAGAAAAGACATAGTAGTTTGAACAACACTATCAATGACCTTGCTCTAATTATCGAATACAGAGACCTACATCCCAAAGCTATAGAATATTTTTTTCATGCTCATGGTACACCAAGATAAGTCATATGCTGGGACATAAAACAAGCCTCAGTAAATTTAAGAGAAACAAAACTATACAGAGTTGTTTTCTCTTACCACAAGCAACGTGAATAGAAATCCATAAAAACAATATACCTAGGAAGGAAAGAAAAATAATCTGACAATTATAGAAAAAATTAATGAAGCTAAAAGCTGTTTTCCAAGATCAAAAATTACAAATTCTTAGCTACATTGATCAACAAAAAAGAAAAAACAAATCACCGTTATTAGGATTTTAAAAAGGTTTAACAAAATGAATGGATAAAGAAGATGTGGTATATATACACAGTGGAATACCACTCAGCCATTAAAAAAAGACTGAAAATTTTGCCATTTGCAACAACATGGATGGACTTGGAGAGTATTATGATAATTGAAATAAATCAGAGAAAGAGAAATACTGTATGATATCACTTATATGTGGAACCTAAAAACATACGACAAACTAGTGAATGTAACAAAAAAGAAGCAGACTAACAGATATTGAGGACAAACTAGTGGTTACCAGTGGGGAGAGGGAAGGGGGTAGAAGTGATATAGGCGTAGGGGACTTAGAGGTACAAACTTATGTATAAAATAAGCTACAAGGATATATTGTACAACACAGGTAATATAGCCAATATGTTACGGTAACTATAAATGGTGTATAACCTTTAAAAATTGTGAATCACTATATTGTGCATCAACTATACTTCATTTAAAACAAATGGGTTAACGGGACTTCCAGTTTCTGGTTCTGCATGTAAGGAGCTTGGAAGTCGCCACTCCATTCTAACCAATAAATGGCTCAACAGATTGATAAACCATTAACTCATCTTGGATCCAATTGAGCGGGAAGACACAGGGTAAACCACAGCCCCCAAGGTTGGAGAGACAGGCAAATACAAGAGGACATGGATTAATAAAACAGAGGCTCACAAGTGGAAATTGCTGCAAGAGCCAGTGCCAGGGTAGGAAGACCTGAACTGTAATTAAAGGATTGCTGGAGATTCAGTGTGGACAACTCAGAGAGTTAAAAACTCCAGGGGGACTCAGTCCTTTGGTGGTGGTGGTGGAGAGACACTATACTGGGAGATTTACCTTCAGGAGCTCCACTGTATTCCCACAGTTAATATCAAAGAAAAATCCCCTCTGGCTTCCTGGAGGGGGAGGGGGAAAGGAACCATTTTAAAAATCAACTAGAGCACTCTGTTCTTTACAAACCCTGCCCTCAGAGGAACCTGGTTAACCGGTGGCTAAACTGGGGTATTATCAGAGCCTAACTGACCCAGGTAAGGGGAGTACCCAACTCCAGCTCTCTCTAGCCATTCTGTCCCACCTTAAGGGGGAGAAAGAAACTGAGAAACTGTTGTGAAGTTCACAGCCCAGAGGCATGGGCTCGCTGAAAGATTGCGACCTAATCATAGAAGTAGAGAATGCTTCCCCTCCTCCCATACCTCGCAACCACATTTCTAGTGGAGTCACACATTTGATGACTATAATACAATATTGTTATCTATATTCACTATACTGTGCATTAGATCACTAGAGTTTATTTACTACTCATTCTAACTTCGTACCTTAAACATCTGTCCTGTCCACCCACCCCCATCTCCTGTTAACCATCATTTTACTGTTTTTATGAGTCTGGCTTTTTTAGATTTCATGTATAAGTGATATCATTCAGTACTCTACTTTCTGACTTATCTCACTTAGCATAATGTGCTTAACACATTATGCTAAGTGAGATAAGTCAGACGGAAACAAATTATAGACAAATTTATATAAATAAAATAAATATAAAATAAAGTTAAAAAAGAATATTGGAAAGATCTATCTTATTTGTGTTCAAGGAAATAGAAGGGAATTTGAGCATCTTACTCTGAGAAATATTTGGTACAGAGTGCTTGATTACAAGATCAGGGAAAGGAAGTATAACAATAGATGGAAACTGACAATAGAAATTCTTTATTAGGAAGGAAAAGAAAGTGAAATGAACACCTTGAACAAAAAAGCAGGTGAAATGAAAATGAGGAAACAATAAAGTAAAGCAAGTAATAAACATGAAGGGAATGAAAAAAATTAAACAAATATGTTGTCACAAATGGCAGGATGTCCTTTCTCATGTCTGAATAAAAAATGCTGCAAGAACATGGGGGTGCATATAGCTCTTTGAAATCCTGTTTTCATTTCCTTTGGGTATTTACCTAGAAGTGGAATTGCTAGATCATGTAGTAGCTCTATTTTGAACTTTCTGAGGGAACTCTATATTGTTTTCCATAGTGGTTGAACCAATTTGCATTCCTACCAACTTTGTACAATCTTCCACATCCTCGTCAGCACTTGTTATCTCTTTTCTCCTTGATGATAACCATTCTAACAGCTGTAAGGTGATATCTCATTGTGATTTTAATTTGCATTTCCCTGATTAGTGATGTAGAGCGTCTTTTCAAGTACTTGTTGGCTGTTCGGATGTCTTTAGAAAAATGTCTATTTATTTAGTTCTGTGCATTTTTCAATTGGATTTGTCATCGTTGTTGTTGTTATGCATTCTTTATATATTTTAAATATTCACTCCTTATCTGATACAGTCTTCCCTCAGTATCAATGAAAGATTGGTTCCAGGACCCCCCCCCCATGGATACCAAAATCCACAGATGCTCAAGTCCCTTATATAAAATGGTGTAGTATTTGTGTATAACCTACACACATATTCCCATATACTTTAAATCATCTCTAGATTACTTATAATACATCATACAATGTAAACGCTATGTAAGTAGTTGCCAGCATGTGACAAATTCAAGTTTTGTTTTTTGGAACTCTCTGGAATTTTTTCCAAAGATTTTTGATCTGAGGTTGGTTGAATCTGAAGATGCAGAACACACAGATATGGAGGACTGTGTATGGTGTGCAAAAATTTTCCCCCATTCTGTAGGCTGCCTTTTCATTTTATTAATTTCATTAATTTTTTCTTTTCCTGTGAGGAAGCTTTTAAGTTTAACATAATCCCATTTTAAAAATTTTGCTTCTATTGTTTGTGCTTTTGGTGTCATTTCCAAAAAATTGCCAAGACCAATATTGAGGAGTTTCTTCCCTATGTTTTCTTCTAGACGTTTTACAGTATCAGTCTTATATTTCAAGATAATTTTTGTGAGTGCTGTAAAATAAAGGTCCAATTTCATTGTTCTGCATGTGTTTGTCTAGTTTCCCCCAAATCATTTTTTGGAGAGACTATCCTTTCCCCATTGAATGTTCTTGGTTCCCTTGTTGAATATTAGTTGATTGTATTAGCAGGAATTTAATTTAGTTCTGGGCTGTCTATTCTAGGCAATTGATCTGTGTCCTTTTCCCCCAGTACCATACTGTTTTAATTACTATAGCTTTGAAGTATAGTTTGAAATCAGGAGTGTGTCTGATACCTCTGGCTTTGTTTCTTTTACCCTCAGGATTTCTTTGGATATTTGAGGTCTTTTGTAGTTCAATACAAATTTTAGGATTGTTTTTTCTGTGAAGAATGCCATTAAAATTTTGATGGAAATTGCATTGAATCTACGGATGGTTTTCAATGTTATGGTCATTTTAACAATATTAATTCTTCTGATCCATGAACACGGAATGTCTTTCCATTTGTTTGTATCTTCTATTTCTTTCAACAAAGTAGTGAAAAAAAATGTAGTTTTCAGTGTACAGACATTTCACTTTCTTGGTTAAATTCATTTGTAAGTATTTTATTGTTTTTCATGCTATTGTGAATGGGATATTTTCTTTACTTCTTTTTCAGATATTTCATAATTAGTGTACAGAAATGCAGCTAATTTCTATATGTTAATTTTATATCCTGCAACTTTATTGAAATCATTGATTAGTTCCAACAGTTTTTGGTGGAGTCTTGGGATTTTCCATATACAAAATTATATTATCTGCAAATAGCAACAATTTTACTTCTTCCCTTCAGATTTTGATGCCTTTTATTTCTTTGTCTTGCCTAATTGCTCTAGCTAGGACTTCCAGTAGGACATTGAATAAGAGTGGTGAGAGTGGGTATCCTTGTCTTGTTCCTAATTTTAGAGGGAAAGCTTTCAATTTTTCTCCATTGAGTATAGTTAGCTGTGAGCTTGTCATAAATGGACTTTATTATGTTGAGGTATGTTCCTTCTGTAGCCAATCTTTGAGGGTTTATTTATTTATTTATTTATTTATTTATTTATTATTTATGGCTGAGTTGGGTCTTCGTTGCTGCGCGCGGGCTTTCTCTAGTTGCGGCGAGCAGGGGCTACTCTTCATTGCAGTGTGCGGGCTTCTCATTGCGGTGGCTTCTCTTGTTGCAGACCGTGGGCTTTAGGTGTGCGGGCTCCAGTAGTAGTGGCTCTTGGGCTCTAGAGCGCAGGCTCAGTAGTCTAAGCACAGGCTTAGTTGCTCCGCAGCACGTGGGATCTTCCCAGACCAGGGCTCGAACCCATGTCCCCTGCATTGGCAGGCAGATTCTTAACCACTGCGCCACCAGGGAAGCCCTCTTTGAGGGTTTTTAATCATGAAAGATGTTGTATTTTGTCAGGTGCCTTATCTGCATCTATCAAGATGATTATGTGATTTTTATCTTTCATGTTATTAAGGTGATATACTACCTTTATTAATTTTCATATGTTGAAACATTCTTGCATCCCAGGGATAAATTCCATTTGGTCATGGTGTGTAACACTTTCAGTGTAGTCTTCAATTCAGTTTGCTAATATTTTCTGAGAATTTTCGCATCTATATTCATCAGGGATATTGGCTTATAGTTTTTTTTCTTTTGTGTTATTATCTGGCTTTGATATCAGGATAGTGCTGGCCTTGTAGAATGAGTTTGAAATTGTTCCCCCCCCTCAATTTTTCAGAAGTTTCTGAAAAGAATTGGTATTAATTCCTCTTTAAATGTTTTGTAGAATTGGCCAGTGAAGCCATCTGGTGCTGGGGTTTTTTGTGGGGAGGTTTTTGACTACTGAGTCAATGTCTTTACTCATTATAGATCTGTTCAGATTTTCTATTTCCTCCTGATTCAGACTTGGTAGGTTGTGTGTTTCTAGAAATTTATCCATTTCCTCTAGGTTATCTAATTTATTGGCATATAATTGTTCATAGTAGTCTCTTATGACCCTATGTATTTCTACAGTATCAGTTGTAATGTCTCCTCTTTCATTTTTGATTTTATTTATTTGAGTCTTCTGTTTTACTTGGTGAGTCTAACTAAAGGTTTTCCAATTTTGTTTATCTTTTCAAAAAACCCACTCTTAGTTTCATTGGTCTTGTCTTTTTTTTCTGGTCTCTATTTCATTTATTTCCTTTATGATCTTTATTATTTCCTTCCTTCTGCTAACTTTGGGCTTAATTTGTTCTTCTTTTTCTATTGTTATAAGTTGTGAAGTTAAGTTGTTTATTTGAGGTCTTTCGAATATATCAGTATATGCATTTATCTCTATAAACTTTCATCTCTAAACTGCTTTTGCTGCATCTTGTAAGTTTTGATATGTTGTGTTTCCATTTTCATTTGTTTCAAGATATTTTATTTTTCTTTTGATTTCTTTATTGACCCATTATTTGTTCAGAAGCGTGTTATTCATTTCCACATATTTGTAGATTTTCCAGCTTTTCTCTTGCTGTTGATTTCTAGTTTCATACCCATTGTGGTCAGAAAAGATAGTTGGTATGATTTCAGTATTAAGTTTGCTAAGATTTATTTTGTGTCCTATCATATGCTCTATCCTGGAGAATGTTTCATGTGTACTTGAAAGGAATGTGTATTCTGTTGCTGTTGGATGGGAGACACTATATATATCTGTGAAGTCCAATTGGTCTAAAACATGGTTCAATTCCAAGGTTTCCTTGTTGATTTTTTGTATGGATGATTCATCCATTGCTGACAGTAGGATATTGAAGTCCTCTACTGTTATTGTATTGTTGTTTATTTCTCCATCATATCTGTTAGTATTTGCTTAATATATTTTGGTACTCTGATGTTGGGTGCATTATATTTATGGTTGATATATGTTCTTGATATATTGACCCTTTTATCATTATGTAGTGACCTTCTTTGTCTCTTGTTACTACTATCGGTTTGAAGTCTATTTTGTCTGATACTGCTATGGCTGTCCCCACTTTCTTTTGGTTCCCACTGGCTAGGATGTCTTCTTCCATTCTCTCACTTTGAGCCTATGTATGTCTTGACAGCTGTAATGAGTCTCCCATAGACATCATATAGTGGGTTCTTATTTTTCTTATTCATTCAGCCACTCCATGCCTTTTGATAGGTAAATTCAATCCATTTACACTTAAAGTGATTATTGGTATGTAAGGACTGACTTTTGCCATCTTATCATTTGACTTCTGGTTGTTTTGTGTCTCCACCGTTTCTTTTCTCCTCTGTTTCTGCCTGCCTTTGTAATTGGTGGTGTTTTGTGGTGATATGTTCGGTCTCCCCTTTTTCTATGTTTTGTGAATCTACTCTAGATTTTTGCTTTGTGGTTACCATGAGGCTTACATTAAACTTCTCACTGATAAAACAGTCTCTTTTTTACTGATAGCAGCTTATCTTCATTCACCTTTATAAAGACTCCACCTTTTTACTCCTCTCCTTTTATTTTTGATGTCACAATTTACCTCTTTTTATGCTGTGAATTTTTAAAATTATAGTAACTGTAATTATTTTCAGTGTTCTTTTTCTTTAAACTTTATACTATAATTAAGTGGTTAACACAGTGTTCTAATAGAGTTACTTTTTCTAATACTAAGTGTCTATTTTTCACCTTAACCAGCATGTTGTTTACATTCATATGTTTTGTGTCACTAGTTAATGTCTTTTCACATTGTTTTGAAGAGCTCCTTTTAGCATTTCTTGCAAGGCAGGTGTAGAGGTGGTGAACTCCCACAGCTTTTGTTTGTCTGGAAACCCTTTATTTATCCTTCATATCCGAAGGATAACTTTGTGAGGTGAAGAATTACTGATGGCAATTTTTATCTTTCAACATTTTGAATTTGTCATTGCATTCTCTCGTGAACTGCAGAGCTTCTGCTGAGAAATTTGCTGATAGCCTCATGAGGGTTCCCTTGTAGGTTACTTTCTTTTTTCCCCTGGCTGCCTTTAAGATTCTTTATTTACCATTGATTTTTGACAGTTATACTATGTTATATTATGCCTTTGAGAAGATCTTTCTCCATTGAAGTAATAGGGTATTCTGTTGGTTTTGTGGACTTGTATGTACCAGGTTGGGAAGTTCTCAGCTATTATTTCTTATATATGTGTGTGTGTGTGTGTGTATATATATATATATATACACACACATATATATTTATTTATTTCTTTATTTATTTTTAAAAATTTCTTTAGGTAAACTCTCTGCCCCCTTCTCCCTATCTTCTCCTTTGGGACACCAATTATTCTTATGTTTTCTTTTCTGACTCAAACTGATAGTGCTCATAAAATTTCTTCACTTTTAAAAAAATCTTAGTTCTCTCTCCTCTTCCAACCGAATCATTTCTAAATTCCTATAAGTCACTTATTTTTTCTTCCATCTGTTCTGCATTACCTATGGTCTCTAATGTGTGCATCGTCTCAATCACTGAATTCTTCAGCTCCAGAATTTCTGCTTGGTTCCTTTTTAAAATTTCAATCTCTTTAGTAGAGAACTCCTCTGCTCATTGATTTTATTCCTGAGTTTATTGAATTCCTTTCTGAGTTTGCTTGTAGCTCAGTGAATTTCTTCATAATAGCTATTTTGAATTCTTTATCAGTTTCATTGCAGTACCCCATGCCTTTGAATTCAATGGTTGGAGAATTATCATTTTCTTTTTTGATGACGTATTACCCTGATTCTTCATAGTGTTTGAGGATATGCACCTCTGCTTTCACATTCGAACTAGCAAGCAAACACTCTCCTTAGGCAAGGATTTGGGCTGTTTTAGCTGTTACAGTTCAGGTGTCACTAGTTAATGTCTTTTCACATTGTTTTGAAGAGCTCCTTTTAGCATTTCTTGCAAGGCAGGTGTAGAGGTGGTGAACTCCCACAGCTTTTGTTTGTCTGGAAACCCTTTATTTATCCTTCATATCCGAAGGATAACTTTGTGAGGTGAAGAATTACTGATGGCAATTTTTATCTTTCAACATTTTGAATTTGTCATTGCATTCTCTCGTGAACTGCAGAGCTTCTGCTGAGAAATTTGCTGATAGCCTCATGAGGGTTCCCTTGTAGGTTACTTTCTTTTTTCCCCTGGCTGCCTTTAAGATTCTTTATTTACCATTGATTTTTGACAGTTATACTATGTTATATTATGCCTTTGAGAAGATCTTTCTCCATTGAAGTAATAGGGTATTCTGTTGGTTTTGTGGACTTGTATGTACCAGGTTGGGAAGTTCTCAGCTATTATTTCTTATATATGTGTGTGTGTGTGTGTGTATATATATATATATATACACACACATATATATTTATTTATTTCTTTATTTATTTTTAAAAATTTCTTTAGGTAAACTCTCTGCCCCCTTCTCCCTATCTTCTCCTTTGGGACACCAATTATTCTTATGTTTTCTTTTCTGACTCAAACTGATAGTGCTCATAAAATTTCTTCACTTTTAAAAAAATCTTAGTTCTCTCTCCTCTTCCAACCGAATCATTTCTAAATTCCTATAAGTCACTTATTTTTTCTTCCATCTGTTCTGCATTACCTATGGTCTCTAATGTGTGCATCGTCTCAATCACTGAATTCTTCAGCTCCAGAATTTCTGCTTGGTTCCTTTTTAAAATTTCAATCTCTTTAGTAGAGAACTCCTCTGCTCATTGATTTTATTCCTGAGTTTATTGAATTCCTTTCTGAGTTTGCTTGTAGCTCAGTGAATTTCTTCATAATAGCTATTTTGAATTCTTTATCAGTTTCATTGCAGTACCCCATGCCTTTGAATTCAATGGTTGGAGAATTATCATTTTCTTTTTTGATGACGTATTACCCTGATTCTTCATAGTGTTTGAGGATATGCACCTCTGCTTTCACATTCGAACTAGCAAGCAAACACTCTCCTTAGGCAAGGATTTGGGCTGTTTTAGCTGGTACAGTTCAGCAGGCTGGCAATTAGAAACCTTTCTTTTGTATTTCAGAAGGTGGCACTATAGCTCAAGTTTTTGGTTTCTCTTACTAGCTCTGGCTTTCATAGCAGTACTACTGAGCATGCAAGAAGAGGTGGCGGCAGAGTGAAAGGAGGTGTGGCCTCAGCACCTGGGGCTGTGGGTGCCCTGGCTCTGTTGCGGGATCAAATGGGAGCAGACTCCAGAGGTTCACAGGCGG
>NW_006774392.1:355312-361873 GCF_000442215.2 Lipotes vexillifer | reverse complement strand
CCTGCTGAAATCCTGGAGCAGGCAGCAGGAAATGCATTCCTTCAATGCGCTTTGACATTCTTGTCTGCCTTCTCCTCTCACTCCCCCACACCCATCCCCGTCACAGAGGTCTCTCCTCAGCAGCCCAGGTGCTGCTGGAGAGAAATGGGTCCCTTCAGCTGCAGCATGTTCAGCTGGGCAGTGAGTCACCGCTTTTGCATCCCACTCCTCTGCCAGGGAGGTCACGGCTGTCCCCGTTATCAGCAAAAAGCGCAGTACCTCACAGTGGCACCCTGGGGAGGGGGACCTGCTTGGTGAGTTCCTCTGTCTTCTCTTCCTCCAAACTCATCTCTTTCCTGTGCTGATGGCACACCACTTTCTCCCATCGGGTTGGATGGACCTCCACAGATTCTCTGTCTCCCGTGAATGGTGCCCTGTGTTACACTCTCCAGGTTTCCCTTTTCCTGGTGTGAAAAGTGGCTGTGGGGCAGGCTCACCAACTCCCGTGGACCCACAGCCCCACTGAAGGCCTGTCTGCCGTGCTGGATGCACAGGTGGTAGGAACTCCTGGATGTCCTGGCGTAATGTGCAGAGGCACTTTGGTTTGGTTATGGCATCCAGTTAGTTGTAAATCGGGGGGAGAGAAAAAAAGGAAGAACTCACACTGCCAAAGATGCTGTTTTTCCTCCACAGCAGTTCCTTTCACCAGGTACATCTAGTTCAGCTACCAGAGAAAAATTACATGGCATATCAAAACATAATTTGAAGGGACAAATCAAGCATCAGAAGCATACATGGCAGAGATGTTGGAATTAGATTGGGAATTTAAAACAACTATGACTAATATGCTAAGGGCTCTAGTGGATAAAGTAGACAATATGTAAGAACAGATGGGCAATGGAAGCAATAGATGTCAATTATATCCTGTTGATTGAATATTGATGGGTTTAACTGTGTCCTAACTGATTTTCTGCCTGCTGGATCTGTCTACTTCTGATAAGGGGGTGTTGAAGTCTCCAACTATTATGCAGGATTCATCTGTTTCTCCTTGCAGCCCTACCAGTTTTTGCTGCATGTAACTTGATGCTCCATTTTTAGGTACATGGCATTAAAAATTGTTGAGACTTTTTGGACAAATGATCCCTTTATCATCGTGTAATGCCTTCTTTATCCCTGATAACTTGCCTTGCTTTGAAGTCTGCTCTATCTGAAATTAATATAGCTACTCCTGCTTTCTTTTGATTAGTGTTAGCATGGTATGTTTTTCTCCATCCATTTACTTTTTTAAAAAATAAGTTTATTTATTTATTATTTATTTTCGGCTGCGTTGGGCCTTCGTTGCTGTGCGTGGGCTTTCTCTAGTTGCGGTGAGCAGGGGCTACTCTTCATTGCGGTGTGCGGGATTCTCATTATGGTGGCTTCGCTTGTGGAGCACGGGATCTAGGCGCCACGGGCTTAGTTGCTCCGCGGCATGTGGGATCTTCCCGGACCAGGGCTCAAACCCATGTCCCCTGCATTGGCAGGCGGATTCTCAACCACTGGCAGCACCAGGGAAGTCCCCGTACATTTACTTTTTTTTTTTTCTTTTTCTTTTCTTTTTTTTTTTTTGCATTACGCAGGCCTCTCACTGCTGTGGCCTCTCCCGTTGCGGAGCACAGGCTCCAGACGCGCAGGCTCAGCGGCCATGGCTCACGGGCCCAGCCACTCCGCGGCATGTGGGATCCTTCCGGACCGGGGCACAAACCCATATCCCCTGCATCGGCAGGCGGACTCTCAACCACTGCGCCAGCAGGGAAGCCCCCATTTACTTTTAATCTATATGTGTCTCTGTAATTAAAGTAGGTTTCTTGTCAACAACATCTAATTAATTGGGTTTTGTTTTTTGATCCAATCACTGTCGTTTAACTGGTGTATTCAGACTATTAACATTCAAAGTGATTATCGATACTGTTGGATTAATATCTCCTGTATTTGTTACTGTTTTCTATTTGTTGGCCTTGTTATTTGTTTCTATTTTTGTCTTCCACACTTCTTCCGCCTGTTTTTGGTTTTCATTGAGCACTTTACATGATTCTATTTTCTCTCCTTTCTTAGCATATTAATTACACTTCTCTACTTTTTTAGTGGTTGCCCTAGAGTTTGTAATATACATTTACAACTAATCCAAGTCTACCTTTTTTTATTGAGGTATAATTGCCATATAACATTATATTAGTTTCAGGTATACAACTTAATGATTTGATATTTGTATCTATTGTTAAATGATTACCACAATAAGTCCAGTTAACGTCCATCACCACACATAGTTGTAAAAGTTTTTTCTTGTGATGAGAACTTCTAAGACCTACTATCTTAGCAGCTTTCAAATAGGCAGCACAGTATTATTAGCTAGAGTCACCATGCTGTACCTCACATCCCCAGGACCTGTTTACCTTAAAACTGAAAGTCTGTCCCTTTTGACCCCTTGAAGCATTTGGCCCCGCCTCCACCCCCTGCCTCTGGCAACCACCAATCTGTTTGCCATATCTATGTGCTTGTGTTTGTTTTTGTTTTTGTTTTAGATTCCACATATAAGTGACATCATACAGTGTTTGTCTTTCTCTGTCTGACTTATTTCACTTAGCATAATGCCCTCAAAGTCCATCCATGTAGTCAAAAATGGCAGCATTTCCTTCTTTTTTATGAATAATATATATATATAAAATATATGTTATATATCTATAATACATATAATATATATAGATTATAGATATATATGACATTTATCCATTCATCCATGACTAGACACTTAGGTTGTTTCCATGTCTTGGCTATTGTAAACAATGCTTCAATGAGCATGGAGATGCAAATATCTTTTTAAGTTAGTGTTTTCATTTCTTTCAGATAAATACCCAGAAGAGTAATTGCTAGATCATACAGTAGTTCTACTTTTAATTTTTTGAGGAACCTATATACTGTTTCCATAGTGGCTGTACCAATTTACCTTCCCACCAACAGTGCACAAAGGTTCCTTTTACTCCACATCCTTGCCAACGTTTGTTATTTCTTGTCCTTTTGATAATAGCCATTCTAGTAAGTGTGAGATGATATCCCATGGTGGTTTTTTTTTTTTTTTTAACATCTTGATTGGGGTATAATTGCTTTACAATGGTGTGTTAGTTTCTGCTTTATAACAAAGTGAATCAGTTATACATATACATATGTTTCCATATCTCTTCCCTGTTGCATCTCCCTCCCTCCCACCCTCCCTTTCCCACCCCTCCAGGCGGTCACAAAGCACCGAGCTGATCTCCCTGTGCTATGAGGCTGCTTTAAGGAACCTCCATACTGTTCTCCATAGTGGCTGAACCAATTCACATTCCCACCAGCAGTGCAAGAGTGTTCCCTTTTCTCCACACCCTCTCCAGCATTTATTGTTTCTAGATTTTTTGATGATGGCCATTCTGACTGGTGTGAGATGATATCTCATTGTAGTTTTGATTTGCATTTCTCTAATGATTAATGATGTTGAGCATTCTTTCATGTGTTTGTTGGCAGTCTGTATATCTTCTTTGGAGAAATGTCTATTTAGGTCTTCTGCCCATTTTTGGATTGGGTTGTTTATTTTTTTGTTATTGAGCTGCATGAGCTGCCTGTAAATTTTAGAGATTAATCCTTTGTCAGTTGATTCATTTGCAAATATTTTCTCCCATTCTGAGGGCTGTCTTTTGGTCTTGTTTATGGTTTCCTTTGCTGTGCAAAAGCTTTGAAGTTTCATTAGGTCCCATTTGTTTATTTTTGTTTTTATCTCCATTACTCTAGGAGATGGGTCAAGAAGGATCTTGCTGTGATTTATGTCATAGAGTGTTCTGCCTATGTTTTCCTCTAAGAGTTTGATAGTTTCTGGCCTTACATTTAGGTCTTTAATCCATTTTGAGCTTATTTTTGTGTATGGTGTTAGGGAGTGATCTAATCTCATACTTTTACATGTACCTGTCCAGTTTTCCCAGCACCACTTATTGAAGGGGCTGTCCTTTCTCCACTGTATATTCCTGCCACCTTTATCAAAGATAAGGTGACCATATGTGCATGGGTTTATCTCTGGGCTTTCTATCCTATTCCATTGATCTATCTTTCTGTTTTTGTGCCAGTACCATACTGTCTTGATTACTGTAGCTTTGTAGTATAGTCTGAAGTCAGGCAGCCTGATTCCTCCAGCTCCATTTTTTGTTCTCAAGATTGCTTTGGCTATTCGGGGTCTTTTGTGTTTCCATACAAATTGTGAAATTTTTTGTTCTAGTTCTGTGAAAAATGCCAGTGGTAGTTTGATAGGGATTGCATTGAATCTATAGATTGCTTTGGGGAGTAGAGTCATTTTCACAATGTTGATTCTTCCAATCCAAGAACATGGTATATCTCTCCATCTGTTTGTATCATCTTTAATTTCTTTCATCAGTGTCTTATAATTTTCTGCATACAGGTCTTTTGTCTCCTTAGGTAGGTTTATTCCTAGATATTTTATTCTTTTTGTTGCAATGGTAAATGGGAGTGTTTTCTTGATTTCACTTTCAGATTTTTCATCGTTAGTATATAGGAATGCCAGAGATTTCTGTGCATTAATTTTGTATCCTGCTACTTTACCAAATTCATTGATTAGCTCTAGTAGTTTTCTGGTAGCATCTTTAGGATTCTCTATGTATAGTATCATGTCATCTGCAAACAGTGACAGCTTTACTTCTTCTTTTCCGATTTGGATTCCTTTTATTTCCTTTTCTTCTCTGATTGCTGTGGCTAAAACTTCCAAAACTATGTTGAATAAGAGTGGTGAGAGTGGGCAACCTTGTCTTGTTCCTGACCTTAGTGGAAATGCTTTCAGTTTTTCGCCATTGAGGATGATGTTGGCTGTGGGCTTGTCATATACGGCCTTTATTATATTGAGGAAAGTTCCCTCTACACCTACTTTCTGCAGGGTTTTTATCATAAATGGGTGTTGAATTTTGTCAAAAGCTTTCTCTGCATCTATTGAGATGATCATATGGTTTTTCTCCTTCAATTTGTTAATATGGTTAATCACATTGATAGATTTGCGTATATTGAAGAATCCTTGCATTCCTGGAATAAACCCCACTTGATCATGGTGTATGATCCTTTTAATGTGCTGTTGGATTCTGTTTGCTAGTATTTTGTTGAGGATTTTTGCATCTATGTTCATCAGTGATATTGGCCTGTAGTTTTC
Source organism: Lipotes vexillifer (assembly GCF_000442215.2). Classification (NCBI taxonomy): domain Eukaryota; kingdom Metazoa; phylum Chordata; class Mammalia; order Artiodactyla; family Lipotidae; genus Lipotes; species Lipotes vexillifer. Next base: position 356,679 of record NW_006774392.1, on the reverse strand, counting down.
TTTCTTTGTGACATCCTTGTCTGGTTTTGGTATCAAGGTGATGGTGGCCTCGTAGAATGAGTTTGGGAGTGTTCCTCCCTCTGCTATATTTTGGAAGAGTTTGAGAAGAATAGGTGTTAGCTCTTCTCTAAATGTTTGATAGAATTCGCCTGTGAAGCCATCTGGTCCTGGGCTTTTGTTTGTTGGAAGATTTTTAATCACAGTTTCAATTTCAGTGTTTGTGATTGGTCTGTTCATATTTTCTATTTCTTCCTGATTCAGTCTTGGCAGTTTGTGCATTTCTAAGAATTTGTCCATTTCTTCCAGGTTGTCCATTTTATTGGCATATGGTTGCTTGTAGTAATCTCCCGTGATCCTCTGTATCTCTGCAGTGTCAGTTGTTACTTCTCCGTTTTCATTTCTAATTCTGTTGATTTGAGTCTTCTCCCTTTTTTTCTTGATGAGTCTGGCTAATGGTTTATCAATTTTGTTTATCTTCTCAAAGAACCAGCTTTTAGTTTTATTGATCTTTGCTATTGTTTCCTTCATTTCTTTTTCATTTATTTCTGATCTGATTTTTATGATTTCTTTCCTTCTGCTAACTCTGGGGTTTTTTTGTTCTTCTTTCTCTAATTGCTTGAGGTGCAAGGTTAGGTTGTTTATTCGAGATGTTTCCTGCTTCTTAAGGTGGGCTTGTATTGCTATAAACTTCCCTCTTAGAACTGCTTTTGCTGCATCCCATAGGTTTTGGGTCGTTGTATCTCCATTGTCATTTGTTTCTAGGTATTTTTTGATTTCCTCTTTGATTTCTTCATTGATCACTTCGTTATTAAGTAGTGTATTGTTTAGCCTCCATGTGTTTGTATTTTTTACAGATCTTTTCCTGTAATTGATATCTAGTCTCATAGTGTTGTGGTCGGAAAAGATACTTGATACAATTTCAATTTTCTTAAATTTACCAAGGCTTGATTTGTGACCCAAGATATGATCTATCCTGGAGAATGTTCCATGAGCACTTGAGAAAAACGTGTATTCTGTTGTTTTTGGATGGAATGTCCTATAAATATCAATTAAGTCCATCTTGTTTAATGTATCATTTAAAGCTTGTGTTTCCTTCTTTATTTTCATTTTGGATGATCTGTCCATTGGTGAAAGTGAGGTGTTAAAGTCCCCTACTATGAATGTGTTACTGTCGATTTCCCCTTTTACGGCTCTTAGTATTTGCCTTATGTATTGAGGTGGTCCTATGTTGGGTGCATAAATATTTACAATTGTTATATCTTCCTCTTGGATTCTTCATTATGTAGTGTCCTTCTTTGTGTCTTGTATCAGTCTTTATTTTAAAGTCTATTTGTCTGATATGAGTATTGCTACTATTGCTACTCCAG
>NW_006774392.1:347762-355302 GCF_000442215.2 Lipotes vexillifer | reverse complement strand
GGAATTTTTTTTTTTTTTTTTTTTTTTTTTTTTGCGGTATGCAGGCTTCCCCTGTTGTGGAGCACAGGCCCCGGATGCGCACGCTCAGCGGCCATGGCTCAGCACATGGGATCTTCCTGGACCGGGGCACAAACCTGCATCCCCTGCATCGGCAGGTGGACTCCCAACCACTGCACCATCAGGGAAGCCCTGGAATACATTTTTCCACGCCCTCACTTCCAGTCTGTATGTGTCCCTAGATCTGAAGTGGGTCTCTTGTGAACAGCATATATATGGGTCTTGTTTTTGTATCCATTCAGCCATTCTATGTCTTTTAGTTGGAGCATTTAATCCATTTACATTTGAGCTAATTACCAATATGTACATTCTTACTGCCATTTTGTTAACTCTTTTGGATTTGTTTTTGTAGGTCTTTTTTCTTCCCTTCCTCTTTTGTTCTTTTCTCCTGTGATTTGATGACTATCTTTAGTGTTGTGTTTGGATTCCTTTTTCTTTTTTGTCTATCTGTTGTAGACTTTTGGTTTGCAGTTATCATGAGGTTTTGATATAGCAGTCTATATATATTCAAGATTAAGTTGCTGGTCTCTTCATTTCAAATGCATTTCCAATATCTTACATTTGTACTCTCCTGCTGGTTTTGATATATTTGTGTGTGGATGATTTCCTACCTTGACTGTATGTTTGTCTTTACCAGTGAGTTTTCCCATTCGTAATTTTCTTGTTTCTAGTTGTAGGCTTTTCTTTTCTGCCTAGAGAAGTTCCTGTAGCATTTGTTGTAAAGCTGGTTTGGTGGTGCTGAGTTCTCTTAGCTTTTCCTTGTCTGTAAAGCTTTTGATTTATTCATCAAATTTGAATGAGAGCCTTGCTGGGTAGAGTATTCTTGGTTGTAGGTTTTTACCTTTCATCACTTTAAATATATTGTGCCACTCCCTTCTGGCCTGCAGAGTTTCTGCTGAAAAATCAGCTGATAACATTATGGGGATTCCCTTGCATGTTATTTGTTGCATTTCCCTTCTTGCTTATAATATTTTGTTTGTCTTTAAATTTTGTCCGTTTGATTAATATGTGCCTCAGCATGTTCTTCTTTGGGTTTATCCTGTATGGGTCTCTGTGCTTCCTGGATTTGGGTGACTGTTTCCTTTCCAGGTTAGGTAAGTTTACAGCTATTATCTCTTCAAATATTTTCTCAGGCCCTTTCCCTCTCTAGTCTCCTTCTGGGACCCTTATAATGTGAATGTTGGTATACTTAATGTTGTCCCAGAGGTCTCTTAAACAGTCCTCATTTCTTTTCATTCTTTCTTTCTTTATTCTCTTTCGTGGCAGTGATTTCCACCATTCTGTCTTCCAGCTCGCCTCCATTCTTCTGCTTCATTTATTCTGCTATCGATTCCTTCTAGTGTATTTTTTCATTTGTTATTTTATTGTTCAACTGTTTGTTTTTTATATCTTCTAGCTCTTTGTTAAACATTTCTTCTGTCTTCTCAGTCTGTGCCTCCATTCTTTTTCTGTGGTTTTGGATCATCTTTCCTATCATTACTCTGAATTCTTTTTTGGGTGGGTTGCCTGTCTCCACTTCACTTAGTTGTTCTTCTGGGGGTTTATCTTGTTATTTCCTCTGGAACAATATTCCTCTGCCACCTCTTTTTGTCTCACTTTCTGTGTTTGCGGCCCCACAGGCTTCAGGATTATAGTTCCTCTTGCTTCTGGTGTCTATCGCCTGGTTGGTGAGGCTGGTTTTAGAGGCTTGTGCAGGATTGCTGTTGGGAGGGATTGGTGCCTGCCCACTGGTGGGTGTAGCTGGGTCTTTTGCCTCTGGTGGGCAGGGCCATATCAAGGGGTGTGTTTTGAGGTGGCTACAGGCTCAGGAAGGCTTTAAGCAGCCTGCCTGCTGATGGGTGGGGTTATGTTCCTGCCCTGTTGGTTGTTTGGCCGGAGGCATCCCAGCACTGGAGCCAAAGGGCTGATGGTTGGGGCCAGGTCTCAGTGCCAAAATGGTGACCTCCAGAACAGCTCACGACGATGAGTATGCCCCAGAACCTCTGCCACCAGTGTCCTCATCTCCAAGTGAGTTACAGTGAGCTACAGCTGCCTCCCACCACCCCAGGAGACCCTCCAAGATCAGCAGGTAGGTCTGGTCCAGGATCCTATGAAATCACTGCTTTTTCACCTGGGTCCTGGTGCACACAAGACCTTGTGTGTATCTTCCAAGAGTGGCATTTCTGTTACCCCTAGTCCTGTGGAGTTCCTGCGATCAAGCCCTGCTGGCGTTCAAAGCCAAATGCTCTGGGGTCTCCTCCTCCTGATGCCAGACCCCCAGACTGGGGAGCCTGACTTGGGGCTCAGAACTCTCACTCCTGTGGGAGAACCTCTGCAATATAATTATTTTCCAGTTTGTGGGTTGCCTACCTGGCGGGTATGGGGTTTGACTGTATCACGAATGTGCCCCTCCTACCCTCTTGTTGTGGCTTCTTCTTTGTCTTTGGAAGTAGAATATCTTTTTTGGTAGGTTTTAGTCCTTTTTTGTCTATGATTGTTCAGTTAGTTGTGCAGTTAGTTGTGATTTTGGTGTTTTCGTGAGAGGAGGTGAGCTCAGGTCCTTCTACTCTGCCATCCTGTCCTTGCACCTGGGATCTGCTTTGCTGATTCTTCTTGCTTTCTAGTAAATGCTGACCCCTGCTGGACTGTAGCTTCATACAAGCAGAGGCCAAATAAGTCAGCTTCCTGTGTCCCTAGGACATGGACGGTAGAGGTTCCCTGAATGTATCAAATGAATGGGATCCAGGACTAGTCACAGGTCAGTGACATCTTGATCAAAACGTTTCCTGAAAAAGTATGTTTGTTAAACATGCAAGGCTCTGCCTGCAGCTCAAAGCAGTCCCAAAGCTCCTCCAGGCTGCACAGCTTCCAAAGCTGGTGGCTCCGGCTTCCTGACCCCAGACTCAGAACCGCACTCCTCACCCTGAGCCGGGCCTCCAGGCTTCAGAGAGCCAACAGCTCACTCTCTGGGGTGGAAGGCAGCCTCCCTCCTGTGCTCATGCTTCATGTCCCCTGGGCAGTGTGAGCTGGGACTCATTTCTAACAAATACAACACGTTAATGTTGACAGCGACGCCTGTGTGAAGGCATCTGCTCACAGACAGAATCAGTGAGCTCTGTACGGACGCAACACAGAAAATTTTAACAGATTCAAAGTGATCTACCAGTATCTTCAAAGGAGAATTTCAATTGAATTTTTCATAATTTATATTTCCTTATATCACATTTCTAATTAGGAAAAGCAAATTAAAACCCACTCAAAAATCAGGTAAAAATCATGTTTTACTTTTAATTGACACCGTTTCCTCTCTCAGGTGCTACTTTGGTAATGATTAGGTCCCCACCTCTCAAGAACATTGCATCTGAACAGGCTGAGACAGAGCCAGTGTACTACAGCCTGAGACAGAGCCAGTGTGAACAGACCCCAAAGCAGGGCTTTTGGGATAACAAGAAGAGAAAAAATCAGCCTTTCTCTTCACTTACAAAGGGAGTCACTCAGAGGGTCCAAAGCTCTGTTTTCCAAACGTAGAAAACGTGGAGCTCAATGCAAACTAGAAACCAAAATATGTCAGAAATGAAGCATAGCGCTTCGTCAGATACTCAAGGTCTGATCATCCCGCCTCTTCTATAAGGAATGTCCCCCTCCAGCATTTTTAAAGGAAGATGTTTGTTTCTATTTCACTTTCCAACTGGGTATAAAATCTAGTAAAAGGGATACAATGAATCAGAATAAATCAGCTCGCTCACAAGACTCTCCCAGATAAAGATTTTTGGTTGCTGAGATTATTCAGCACATTATTTCAAAATGGCAAAATTCAGGACAATCTGAGAATTCAAAAGTGGCAGCTACATTCGCTGACAGGTTATGTGAGACACACATACATACAACCCATATTTCAGTGTACGTGTCAAGGGGCCAAGACCCCTGATCAGCTCAATAAGTTATCTTGTACATTACAGTGCACAGAACAACAGAGGGAGAGACACTTTCTTGGAGAGGTGCATCCTCTCTGAAGGAGGCTGGAGCCCAGCGCCCAGGGCCCTCATTAGCTGGACCCCTCCTCTTCTTTGGTCGTGGCAGCCTCGGAGACAGCCGTTTCCTCTGATCCACCCGCTGGCTTCTCCTCCTCCTCCTGGGGATAGAGGTCCGGGTACTTCTGCATGCACTCCTGCATGGCGCGGAACTGGTCCACACAGTCCGACCCCTTGACATCCTCTGTGCTGTAGTGGAAGCAGGAAAAGGCCGCCTTGAACTGTTCCCCACACGGGCCGCTGGCCATGCCCCCCAGGCACGGGCAGTTCCAGTTGATGTCTCCGTTGGGCAGGATCAGTCCTGGGACAGGAAGATGAGCAAGGAAGTGTGAGAGGTGCTGCCTGAGGTTTCAGAAAAAGCAAAACCAAGACCAGCCCTCATAAGCATAACGGTAACATGAACCACTGCCTGGCCGGCACTCACCGGTGGACCTGCTGCTCCCTCGGGATGGGGTTCAAATGCCCGGCACAAACCCAGCATTCCCGGCTTAGCTGGAAAGGTCACCATCAGCGACTCTCTCCATGTGCAGCACTGCCCTGTGTCCTAAGCCGCCTCCCAGTGCTGTGGCCGTGCCTGTGCTCCAAGAACTACACGGGGAAACCGTTTAATCCAAAGCGGAAGTAGCCGCTCGGATGGTTACTGAGAAGCTTTGAAAGCCCAAACATTTGAAGGAGTCAAGGTGCTGGTCTCCTCCTTTGACGCAGATGGTCAGGAACCCCTGCGTCCCGGACCTTCTCCTCAAGCCTCTCCCACTCCTCAGCTGCTCTCAGCTCAGCACAGTGTGAGGACTGGTAGAAGCGAGGCTGGAAGATGTCCAAGGCATGGTGGGCAGGAAAAAGCGAGTGACGTGCCAGAGCGCTGCGCTCCATTCTTGTAAAAATGGAAAACCACTCAAAAACTTAGAAGAAAGAGAGGCGGAAGAAAGAAGAAACTCCTAGGTTCAGCCTGATAGCCAGGGAAGCACGTGGGAATGAGGGCTGGAAAGCACACAGCCCCTCACACCTGATGGAGACGCACTCAGTGTCCTAGGAGCAGTGGTGGCCAAGGTAGACACCTGGAAACCCAGCCGCGGCCAGGGACGTTGGACTCCCACCCCCGCCCAGCACTCACCGTGCTCCTCGTAAGGATCATTGGGGTCGTCGGCCACCAGCTCCGCGTTGCTTGGAGTTTCATGGTCTTCTCTGGTCACAAATATGATTCGATCCTTCCCTAGTGTTTGGAGAACAGAGGGAGAAATGTTTCACCCAGGAGCTGTGAATCAGCCCTAAACCCAAGCAGCCACGAAAAGCTTGTTTGAAGACTGTCCCATTTGAAACCCCGAAGTGAGTTCAGTGGTGCTCCCCAGGCTGGGGACTCGCTCACTGCTGACTCTGGGGGAAGGTCTAGCAGCCGCTCCTGCATCACGTGCCTGTGACCAGACTGGGGAGGAGGAAGATGGCTCCTGCTGGCGCCATGTGCATCCTCAAGTGGGAGACGAGATGCCCCACGCCATCAAATGCAGCTGTTTTCAGTCCCCAAGTTTGCTGACATCTAACAAACGGGTCTTCTTCCTCTGCTCAGAACTCCCATGAGCTCTGACGGCTCTGTCACTTCCCGTCCCTGTGAGCACCTGGTCCACTTGCTCCAGGCCCCTCAGGACCTGCCAGCAGGCGCCTTCAGACAACATTTCACCAATTGGGCTCCTCCGGAAGAGGCTTGGGAAAAGCACGAGGTTGACAGTAAACACCAGAGAGACGTGCCAGTGAGGACAGCAGAGGGGACAGAGGGAAGGTACTTGGTGTTTACACCCTCCCCACACCTGTACAGGGTCTCCCAGGAGGGGTGACAGTAATGGCAGCTGACCCTCGGCACGCTCAGGACCACGGCCTGCTCAGAACACCTGAGGGTTCTGCTCCAACACCTCCCGTTGTATCTCAGAGAAGGTGGCTTGTCCCAAGTGGCTTGGGAAAGGGTTGGGGCCGGGCAGCCAGGGCGTGGTGAAGAACCTGAAGACCTTGGTCATTCTGGCCAGTGTTCAGAACACCTGAAAGCAGCCTGCAAAAGTGCTGCGTGCTAAGCACAATAAATAAGCTGACACATTTGCTCAGCTCAGCTCTGACAGTTTTGTTTACCAAGATCTCAGCTGGGCCCAGCCGAATGGGGAGGCCGGTCTCAGGCCAAGGCAAGACGTCCAAGCCTGCTTGGTACAGGAGGCACCTGTGGGGCTTATGAGGCCCAGAGGCCCAGCCTCACAGGACAGAAGCTGAATCGAGCTCTCTGCACGTTCACACCTCTGATGGGCTCCCAAGTGACTGATGCACAACCCCACCCAGAATGTTCCAGGTCCCTCCCACAGGCCGAGTCCTCCCAGGCACCTTCCTGGACATCCCCCAGAGAGATCGGTGACACTGGATCGAAGGATGTGATACTGTCATTTAGAATAAGAAATATATATTTCGCCTTTGACCCCATTCTTAGCACAGAGCTCCTAAAATTTCAGTCTCCCAAGTGATGAGAGCATAAAGTTCTTTTTGTTATGCTAATAGGATGACTTGGGGGAGCCTGAGGATGGGGGCTGCTTGCCAGGAGAAACATCCCTGGGATTAGAGGGTTGGAGCTTTCAGTCTCACCGCGCCCACCCACCCCACGCCCGTCCCACCCTGGGGAAGGCAGAGGAGCTGGAGGCTGAATCAGCTGCCAGCGGCCAGTGATCTAATCAATCATGCCTATGTAATGAAGCCTCCACAAAAGCCAAAGCGGACAGGTGAACACGTAGAGGTTCGGGAAGAGAGGGCATGTAGGCTCCGCCCCTTCCCCACACCTTGCCTTGTGCGTCTCTTCCATCCAGCTGTTCCTGAGTTATATCTTTTAATGATATAATATTCTATCCTTTTATAATAATCCAGCAATCTAGTAAGTAAACTGTTTCTCTGAGTTCTGTGAGCTGCTCTAGCAAATTAATCCAACGCTAGGAGGAGGTCGTGGGAACCTCTGATATACAGCCAGTGCTTAAGAAGAACAGATGACAACCTGGACTTGTGACTGGCACCTGCAGATGGGGCGGGGGAGAGGGGTGTTGCAGGCCTGAGCCCTTAAACTGTGGGATCTGACACCATCTCCAGGTAAACAGTGACAGATTGAGCTGAATTGGAGGACATACTGCTGGTGTCAGAGAATTGCCTGATGTGGGGGAAATACCACACACTGGAATTGGAATCAGAATCGTTAACGGCAGAACATAACTGCATCTTTTACACGCTTGGGCCCTGCTCAGTGAGTTTCCCCACCCGTCGGCTCATTTAATCCTTACACTAACACTGTGAGGTGGGTATCACTAATCTCCTTTTTACAGAGAGAGGAAACGGAGGCCCAGAGAAGGTAGGAAACCAGCCCGAAGGCACACGGTACGTGAAGGCAGAGCAGGAACACAAACTCTGGTCTGAAAGATTGTGAGTGTGTCACCCTGTCCACTGCACGCCTGTCCCAGCAGGAA
>NW_006774392.1:315244-347717 GCF_000442215.2 Lipotes vexillifer | reverse complement strand
GCAGGAATGTCTGAGGGTGGACACAGGACTGACAAAAGGACAGTGCTCACCAATCCCCGAGTCCCAACTGTGAAAAAAGAACTCATCATGACTGCCAACTAGTGGGGTAACCAGCTAGACTGGAAGTTTCATTATATTTCTCTGGAGAAAATATAAAAATGCTTGTTTTCACTTCCAAGATAACCTTAAAAAGTTGATACAAGCATATTCAGAAGGACATGGATAACCACCTTACGCCCTCTTAGAGTTCCAAGCCAAGAGTTTCATGATCACGGCCGATGGGAGAAAAGGCCTGGGGTGGACTTAACTCCCAGCCAAGGAGGGCCAGCGACTTCCTGGTCTCCACAGCAAAGGCTCCTTGGTCAGAGATTGGCCTTGGACGACCCTGGCCATCAGACGGTGGCACAGGGACAGTAACCTCAAGGACCCACCACTGGCACAGAAGCACATTCTCCATGCAAGGGGCAATTCAGTCAAATATCATCTACGAGACTGAATTAATGTTGTAAACTGAATGCTCTGAGAATCCAATCCACTCATCTGTCCAGTTTTAGAGTCACTGAAGCCCACGGGCACATGTTTATAAGAGCAGGTTCCTTGGATGTTTACATGACAGTAATAAAAGAAAAATTTAAAAATCAACACAAAAATATATTTCTCAAATCAGGAAGCAGGGATTCCCTGATGCTGGACTCACTATAGGAGAATCAACCTTTTTAAACAACCTAATAAGGACTTCACCCTCATGACTTAAGCTCCTCTTAAAGGCCCCACCTACTAATACCATTCACCCTTGGGGTTTGGATTTCAGCATATGAATTTTGGGGGGACACATTCATATCGTAGCAATGGGAAAATAAGGAGCACATTCAGATACCCTCACAGCCTCCCTCTCCCTGACTTCATACCTCTGCTCAGATGCCATCTTCCTTCATCACTCCCCATCACCCTTAACCTGCTTTTTCTCACCTAACAATTATGTTTTTGTTTTTTTGCGGTACGCGGGCCTCTCACTGTTGTGGCCTCTCCCGTTGTGGATCACAAGCTCCGGACGCGCAGGCTCAGCGGCCATGGCTTGCGGGCCTAGCCGCTCTGCGGCATGTGGGATCTTCCTGGACCGGGGCACGAACCCGTGTCCCCTCCATCGGCAGGCGGACTCTCAACCACTGCGCCACCAGGGAAGCCCCAATTACGTATTTGTTTACCACCTGTCTCCCCCACTGAAATGTCAGCTCCTCAGGGGCAAGGATTTGTCTAATCCATTCACTGCAGTATCCTCGGAGCCTAGAACAGTGCTGAAAACATAATGGGTAATCAGTATTTGTTGAAAAAGTGAATGGAGGAATGAACTCTGAATTCAAACACGAAGACCCCAGACCCAGCAGAGGGCGGAAGACAGAACGGCCATCGCTATGAAGTAGGTTAGAGAAAAAAGAACCTTGGATGGGGGTGGTCTCATTCCCCCTAGAACACGCGTGGGTGTTTACACAGCAGAATCTCTTGGTACATCCAACCCAGAAGGGGCGCCCGCCACCTCCACCGTGCCACAAAGGCAGACCACCCACCTGTGCCCACTGCCATGCGATCAGTGGCTGGCACATCACAGGTACTCAATAGACGTTTGTTGACACAACAGGAGAGAACCGGTCAGCATTAGAAAAGGAGGAACAGTGACAGGAACAGTGTGGCCCTGGGCCAGGGAGCGAGCCTGAGTCCACGCTGCCCAACACCTTGAACGCCCAGCTAAGGCCTTTAACCCCAAGGCTTGGGGGCGGACCCCTGAAGTAAGTGTGCACAGGCAAGTGACTGACTCAGAACAGGGGGCAGCCGTGTGTATGGGTTCACTGGGTAAAGGTGCTGGGGACAAGGCCCATCTAATGCTCTCGGCTTGCTGCAGGAACATGGGAAGGAAGATGACACAAATAAACCAGGTAATTTCAAAGAGTTTAGGATGTGAAAGACACAAAGACCCAGAGAAGACCTCACTGAGGTGACATACGAGCTGAATCTTAAAGGATGAGGAGGGAGCCATGGGAAGAGCTGGAAGAAGGGTGCACCAGGCAAAGGGAAGGGCCAGAGGCCAGTGTGGCTGGTCAGTGATGGGTGGTTAGAGACTAGCAGGAGCTGGATCAGGCAAGGGCCTTGCTCACATCAGCCTTAATCTGGAAGGAGTTTGGGATCGTTTCTTTAAGTCCCGTGGGAAGCATAAAGAATCGGTGGGTAGAAAAACAAGAAGTTGGGGACTTAGGGGACAGTGGCATGGATAAGATAAAAACTAGGGAAGGCCTAAAGTGAGTGCTTTTAATTCTCATCCCCAAACTAAGAGAGAGATCTTTGATCCAGGAAAAGATAGGGATCTAAACACCTGCCTCTGCTTCCCAGAGAACCTGCAACCCCTAGAAACCCTCAAGAATGAGGATTATAGCTTCATTATACCCAAAAGGTTAAAAAAAATGTGCTAAATGAAGAAGTAAATTAGACTTAGAAGAAGGAAATTCAAAACAAAAGACTTGCTGTCTAACAAAGTGGTGAGGGCAGAGGACTTTTGCTCATGGCAAAGTTAAATATCAATCAATGGAAACTACTCATTAGAGACATCAGTTGAGTATTACGGCTTTATGACCCAGGGAAGGAGGATTCCAGGAACAGAATGGGGTACTGGGAAAAGGCTTAGCATTTTAGACTGAGCTGTTCTCCTAACTGAAGCGTGACCTTGGGTGGGTCACTTCCATCTCTGGGCTTAAGATTCCCTAATTAACTGAGGGAGCTGGACTATTCGCTAAAGGATTTCTGGGTGAGTTCCAACTCTCTCTGGAACTTTATAGTCTCAGGTGTCCACCATTCGCCTCACCTGGCACCGAGAAGGTGCTTCATGAATATGCCCGGAATAAATGAAGATCAACTTCTCATTTTACAAGACTGGACACTAGGCCATGGAGGAGTTGGGTGGCAGCTCAGGGACAGAGCCGGTTAATGCTTGTGCAGGAAGACCCTTGGACCCGGCCTGGAGACTTCTGAGGTCCCGGGTAGAGGTAACAAGCAGACAGACAGTAGGCGGGGACCCACTTTGTTTTATTTTGTTTTCTGCGCAAGGTGTCTTCTGAGCGGAAGGCTCCCTGGACTCCACTGGGCACCAGACTGGGCAGTTCTGGAATCAGAACGCGGGGCTCCAATCCCAGCTTTGTGACTTGCCGGCCGTGTGGCTTACCCAAGTCACTTCTGGGTCTTGGTTTACTCTCCGGATAAAAGCAGCGCCTGACTTAGGAAGGTCGTCGCGAGATAGGCCACACAAAACTCCTGGACCAGGGCCTGACCCGCCCCAGCGGGCGGCACTCCCACCTGCAGCGCAGCGCCCACCGAGGGGCAACTTTCCAGGACAGTTGAAGGCGGTGCAAACGGGAACACGTGGTGTGTGGTGAGCGCCATAGTAACATTATAATTAGAATCAATAAATTCCCAGTTACCAGCCGCAGGCAGGGCGCTCGCACAGCCCTGACCCCCGGGCCTAGTTTACGAGCTCCCCCATGTGCTGTTCCCTCCGAGGTCCGGGTTCGAGCCTCACGGTGACCTCGGCCGGGCCTCGGTTTTCTCATCTGAAAACCGGGGATGGCGACCCCGCCGCCGGGCCCAACCCGAGAGTCCCGAGGACTGCCCCCCGCGTCTGCAGTAGGGGCGCGGAGGTCCGAGGGACTGCACAGACCGCGTGTCCCCTGCAGGCCCTCGTAGGCCGTCTCCACGCAGCCCCATCTCCTACCTTCCTGCCGGCAGTAGGCCATGGTGCAGCCCGGCGCTCCGACCTCGCGGCCTGTGGCGGCCGCAGCCCCATCTCCTACCTTCCTGCCGGCAGTAGGCCATGGTGCAGCCCGGCGCTCCGACCTCGCGGCGACTGTGGCGGCGGCCTCACGCCGTGACCTCTCCGCTGCGGGGCTGGCGGCTTGGAGGCCCGTGCGGACCCGCCCCCTCCAGGCCTGCCCGCCGCGCGCCTGCTTCGGCGCGTCTAGCCCGGCTCTCTTAGCCGGGAACTACATTTCCCAGCAGGCTGCACGCAGCCCGGCCACTCCCCCAGGCAATAGGAACTACATCTCCCAGAATTGCTTGCAGTGCGCAGGCGCATCAGTGAGGTACCGGTAGGTTGCAACTTTTGGAGAGCGCACCCGACCCTGGACTACATTTCCCAGGAGGCGGCGCGGCGCGGCGCGGCGAGCGAGAGCCCAAAAGCTCGTGCCCGCGGGGCGGTAACTGTGGCGCGTCCAGGGCTCTGGGATTCGGACGGGTGTTTACCGCTCTCCGGCAGGCGAGAAGCCGCGGAACTCCGCGCTGCGGCCGTAAGTCCGTCTCGGAGCTGAGCCGAGCGAGGCGGGCGGCGACCGGGCCGCGGCATGGCCGCGAACGTGAGTGTCTCCTGGTTTGCCGGCCACACCCAGGCCTCCCCGTCTCCCGGACCCCTCTCCCCGCGGGCGCGCCTTGGCCCCCTGCCCGGGACCCCCTCCCTTTCCCGTTCCCGGGCCTTCCGGCAGCCGAGCCGTCTGTCCGTTTCTCCCAGCCCGGCCGGACTCCTTGGGGCGCGCGGTGTCGGGGACCGGGCCTCGGCCTCGGTACGTGTGGCTCCGGGTCCCCGCAGCTCCTCCTTTTGTTCCCAGTTCTCGCCTGGGCCCTCGGATTTCTCCCATATAAGGACTTTGAGGGCTGGACGGGGCCGCAGAGAAGGGGCCAGTCCACTGGGGCGGTGGCGAAGCCGATCCGCGACGCACTGTCCGGGTGGACGGTGAGCTCCCCGCCCCAGGGGGTTATGTAAACCCCGGCTGTGATGCTGCAAAGGGGCGTGGGCTGGTTTGGGAGCGGAGGAGTTAGGACGACGGGGAGAAGGGGGCATTTCCCTACGGCCGGGCCCTCTGCCTCTTAGCATGGATTTGGTTGCAGAGACCCTGGCCGAAGGTGGTGCCCCTGGAACGGCTGCTGGCTGCTGCTTCCTGCAGCTAGCCTTATCTCAGGAATCTTTCTACTTAAGCCCAACATTCATTCAACAAACAGGGGCACCTCCCGCCAGGGTGCAGGGCATGGGAGGAGCTGGTGATTCACATTCCCCTTCTTTGTGAAAGTGTGTGTGGAGCCAGCTCAAAGCCCTGCCAGCCCAGGCACTCCCTTCCTCCCTCCTGCTGTGGTGGAGTGTCTAGCCACTCTCCCCTGGTCTGTTACCTGCTCTTTTCAGGCCCCTCCTCTGTCCCCAAGCGTCCTCTCTGCCTCCCACACCCCCTGAGAAGCCAGAGCTTGTGTCTCAACAGCCTGGACTAGAGTTGTCTGGGAGGCCGAGAAGCCTTAAATGGTGCACTTAGAGGTGGTTTGTGAGACGCAGGGTCCGCTGCCGGGAGAGACCCAGGCTGTGGCAGGACACGGGCCTGCCTCCATACCGCCACCACCATATCTTACAGATGGGGAACTTCCCCGGCAGGGCAAGGCACTTGCCCAGGGTCTCACAGCCAGCTTGGCAGGTCATGGGAAGGTATGGGGCAGGTTTTGGAGTCAGGCTGACCTGGGGGAAAAATGCAGATTCTTCCTCAGTAGCTGTGTGGCCTTAATCTCTTGGGATTTTTGTTTCCTCATGGGAGCAGTTACTGTGAAGTTTAAGGGAGGCTGTGCTTAGCATTGTGTCTGGGGCATAGTAGGTACTTAATACATAAAAAAGAAAACAGTTTGTTTTCAGTCCTGGTGGACAGAGACCTTGGATGCATTGGGTCCTGACCTTTGCCAAAGAATGTAGTCAAATTAGGGTTCCCTCTGCTGCCAAACCTTTGTTGATTCACCCAGCAGTGGGGTGCACATTTACAGGGGCCACCAGGCCCCGTGAGGAAGAAAGATCTGAAGATGGTGGGGTGGAGCAGGGAGGCCACCGGATTATTAATCACTGTAAAATGTGTCCAGTGATGGAGTTACTGTTACCATCTCCACTTTATAAATGAGTAAACAGGATCAGAGAGGTAGAGCAGCTTACCCAGTGTTACACAGCAAGTGATTTTCAGGGCCTGTATGTCGACCCCTGTTCCCACCACTCACTGCTCATTGATTCGAAGCCTGGAGTAGGGGAGTGGGCAGGGAGGAAATCTCCACAAACATCCATGTTTACTGGGCATTTAGTCCAGAATGTGGGCTGGGTGTGTCATGCCACTCGCCAGCCCGAGGGGCACCTTCTTCTCTTAAGGCCATCTTTGAGCCCCTTATCTTGATGTTGGCTCCTAGCTGTGTGCTGAGGGGAGGCCCAGGAGGAAGCCAGACCTTCCAGCCATCGACTTGGGGACTGCACTGGCTGTAGCAGGGCTGGCTTCTTTTCCTGTCTTGCCTGCCTGCCTGCAGCGAGCTCCCAAGGAGTGAGGAACGCAGTCCAGAGCAGAGTGGTAGGAGAGTGGCCTCCAGTCTGCCCATATTTGAATCCTAAGTTCATCTCTTAGAGGCTGTGTGATCTGGACTGGTGGTATAACTGCTGAGCCTCTGTGTTCCTGCCTGCGAAATGGGGTCGTGATAGCGCCCACCTCCTTGGGCTTGTCCGTGACTGGCCTGTGATAGACTGGAGTGTTTGCCGTTGTCATCATGATGATGGTTGATGGTCACCTACGTGCCTGCAGCAAATTGCTCCACTAATGTTTCCAAATGGCCTGGAAAGTCAAGACCATTTCTGAACGCAATGGACATCTGGGCCCTGGCAGGCCTGGGCTGGTGGCATTCAGCGACAGTCAGAGAACATGGCACCAGCTTCGTTTAAGCAGAGACTGACTTGACTCTCCTCTGATTCCCCAGTGCCAGGATGGGCTAGCTTACCCTGCATGCTCATCCGGGAACCGCTTACATCTTTGTGGCTTTTGTCAGCTCAGCCCAGCCTAGCCTTGGTATCAGTGATAGAGAAAGCTGACTGCATTCCCACCAGCCAGCACCGGCATGGGGCTCCCTGTGCCCTGGGCACTGAGCATCCAATAATTATGTCCTCTGGTTCTTACCACAACCCTATGTACTGGATTATTATCCCCATTTTACCCATGAGGAAGTGCCGGGCACAGAGGGGTTAAATCGCTTGCCCAAAGTCTCATAGCTGCTGTGTAGCAGAGCCTGCATTCAAACCCAGCCTTCTGGCTCCAGAGTCCTGCTTTGGATGATGACGCTCTGGGTCAGCAGCGGACACGCTAAACTGTGCTTTGTTACTGGCTGGACAAAGCCTGACCCACTGACTCTGGAGTTTGCACCCTACCATGACCCACCTAGAGCTGCCTAGCTGCCCTCCTCCCCATGCCCTCCACAACCCAGCCAGAGCAGAGAGGCCGCTGTTCCCCCGCTAGGGATGCCCTCACCCCAGGGTCCGCCTCTGAGAGCCCACTCAAAATGCCCCCTCCTTCAGGGGGCCTGCATTGACCCTCCCAGCTGGAAGGGGTCACTCCTTTAACACTGGATCTGCCCCTCTCACCAGGCACTCAGCAAGGCCTGGCACTGTTTGTCATCCTGACTCAATGGCCCTAAAGCCTCTCACCCCTACTTTCTTACCCCTGTGAGGCCTGGCACTGCCCTAAGGAAACTCAGCCATTATTCGTTGAACTGAATTAGAAATATATCGCTAATAACCTGTTTGTAAAACAATTTGCTAATTTCTTAAAAAACATGCATCTTCCCTATGATCCATCAGTTCCACTCCTAGGTATGTACCTAATGCCCAGGGGAAATGAAAACACGTTTCCATGAAGACTCTGACAGAAATTCAATTAACAGTCAAGTTAAGAGGAAAAAGAGTTAATTCTGTTTGAGCCAAACAGGATTATAACCCAGGAGATAGACTCTCAGAAGCTCTTGAGAACTGTTCCACATGTTAGAAGTCAAAGGCGCACACCACAATGAGAAGCCCATGCACTGCAACGAAGAGTAGCCCCCGCTCGCCGCAACTAGAGAAAGCCCGCACGTCGCAATGAAGACCCATTGCAGCCAAAAAAAAAAAAAATCAACATCCTCCCAAGGCTGTGTATACTGACTCAAGTCTCAAGTGCCATCCCCAGTCCACCCCACTCTCCACCCCCGTCATGGTATCCCATTATCCTGTAGTATGTTCTTCGTGGCACTTATCATTATATAAATGTATCTTACATATTTAAAAAAAAAGAAGTCAAAGGCATAGTCATGTACATTTTCAAATCAAAGGATTGAACATCAAAATGACATACTGATATTTTATATGAAGTTCATCAAAGACACATTGTCCAGTAGGCACGTACAAAGGAGCAGTAAATCACCATGACTGCCTGCAGAGCTGGGAAAGAACGCTATTCTTTTAAGAAGTTGCATTGCTCGCATCAGAAGAAAGGAAAAAAAATAATCTTTACAGTCGAGCAGGTGCTCCTGTCTTTGAGAAGGTCTGGTCAGTGTAATGCAGATGCAGACTGCACGTTAGGGAGGGAGAGAAGAGGCCCAAACACACACAGAATTTTAGGCTTAAATTTTCATGTCCTGCCTTAAAATATAAATTTCATTTCATCATTTTCCCCCTTTTTATCATTAATCTTTTGGTAGAATACATTAGGTGATCAAATATTTGGTCCCTCCATGGGGTTGGTGGTTGCTTACCTGCCCTGCATCCTCTCCCCTGATGACAGATCTTAATAGCCTGGTTCTTTCTTTCCTTTTAGGGGGTTAGGCTAGTAAACTGCTTGGCAAGGACTGATGGTCAATTGTCCAGTAGGACTTATGCCAGTTTTACCCTGCATATGCGTTGTGCATACCTATTATCTTATATAGAACTACAGATATGATCAATAGTGTCAAATCGTTAGACATCGTTATTTTAGTTGGAGTTTTTTTTTTTTTTTTGGCTGTGTTGGGTCTTCGTTGCAATGCGCTGGCTTTCTCTAGTTGCGGCGAGCGGGGGCTACTCTTGGTTGCGGTGGGCGGGCTTCACATTGTGGTGGCTTCTCATTGCGGAGCACGGGCTCTAGGCGTGCAGGCTTCAGTAGTTGCAGCACGCGGGCTCAGTTGGTGTGGCACCTGGGCCCTAGAGTGCAGGCTCAGCAGTTGTGGTGCATGGGCTTAGTTGTTCTGTGGCATGTGGGATCTTCCCACACCAGGGACTGAACCTGTGTCCCCTGCATTGGCAGGCGGATTCTCAACCACTGTGCCACCAGGGAAGTCCCTGGAGTTTTGAATATACAAGAGGCACAAGATTATTACTCTGTAAATGAAATCAATAAAGCCAACGACAATAACAAAGTCACAAGCAGAGCTTTAAGCCATGAATCCACAGAGTTGAGCCATTTCCCTGAGATTTCACCTGGACTAGGAAGGGGATCCTTCAGTATGGAAATTGTACTTGGTATGTGAGCTGTTAAATGAGTTGTATTAGAGGACTCACGCTATATGGAAACGCAACATTTACTCTGGGTTATAGCACAAGCTTCTCCTTGCAGGGTGGTGTTAAAAATCAAGAGCTGTTCGATTTTGCAACATCACTTTCCCATCTTAGAAACTTCAGAATTGAATAAATTAATCCTATAGAGTAAACAAACATAGAGGTGTATGCTGATGGGGAAACATTTTATAGATTATCCGTTTTCTAAGGCAGCACTGTTATCTAATACTACATGGGCTAAGGAACTTAGGGATGTCTGTTGGGCTGCAATGCTGCTTGCAGTCTCTTTGGCTGTTTGACCAATGGTGCCTGATAGATTTCTGAGCATATCTCTGTTTACATATATTCCTGCCCTAGGACTCAAGATTCCCAAAAGACTTTGCCACCAGATATCTTGATATCCTGCTAACATGGATCTCTTGAGTCTGTCATGGAGAGAGAAAGGAGGTTCATCTGCCTCATTGTATAGACAGTGGGGTAACATAATGCCCAACAAACAAAAGCCTTTTACTTGCCAGCTGTTAAGACATTTATGTGCCCATCCTTGGGTAGGTGTGTCAATTCCAATACCATATAAGAAGATACAACCTGGGGATGCAAGTGTTCCCTCCCAGAGAGCTCTCATGAATAGCTGCATCGATTGGAAGTTTTGCTAACACGGTATTAAACCATGGTCGTCCTTGCAGGCTTTCCAGAAGCTGTCTGTATGGTATTTGACATGGGGGAGTTGCGGGCACAAGTTCCTTGTGTTATTTCTCTTCAAGACATTTGTAAGTTAAGTAAGAGATGGAGCTCGGGGCGGGGCGGGGCTGGGGTGTGGGTACTAGCGTAAGTTGTGTCTGGTCCCTAAGGACTGAGGGTAGGGTAGTGTAGTGTCAGACAAGGCATGGACACATGAGTACATTAGAAAATTTGGACCTGAAAGGTTAGGTCAGAGGGACGTTCATCTAAGTAAGTGGTAACCTTGGGAACATCTGAAAAGTCAATGACAGGAGTTATGAGGGCCTGTGTCGGCCTTGTATTGTCTGAAGAGTTGGATGACAGATCCAATGATCAGTTAAATTTGCCTCCAGTAGCTATACTTTGCAACAGCTGTGCTAAGGAATTTTCCTTCCATTTTAAACACTGGGGCAAAAGCATAGCTAGAAGTAAAACAGTAACTGTCAATTTTGGCAGACATTTGGTAAATAGTACAATTGAACTGGTAGGATGGGTCTTGCAGGCCTGGTCTGGACTCTTGGGTCAGCTGTCTGCTGCTGTTGTCCCCTCGTCCTAGCTTGGTGGTACTCGTCTTAGTTGAAACAGGGTGTTAGAAACGGGTCGAAGTCCATTTAGGTGGAGGGGCCTTTTTAAAATGAGAGACGTGAATCCATGAATTAATGTCTTTCGGTTTGGCTGAGCATGGATTAGTTAACAATAACAGATAAGGTTCTCCTTGTGGCTGCGAAGAATCGTTTATTTGATGTCCTTTCCAATAAACAAAATCACTAGGTTATAATCCATGCTCTGTAGGGTTTTCTGGGAGCTCGCTGTAAAAAGAGTTAGTTACCGATTGTTTTCTAAGTGCCTCAGTGAGACCCTGACAATAATGTAATGTTTCCCTTGAACCACTGTGGAGGCAAGTTTCCAAGAATACTGTTTTCCCCAGAAACCGTTTTCTCAGGCACACGGTGAGTTAAAGGGGGTGCATGCTGGAGTGATGGCAGTTGTGCTCCAGACACTAGGTGGGTTTTTTTCAATCAGGTCTAAACTGTATTTCTGTGATGGGGTCAGAATTCCCCTTTTTGTGGCCATATTTGTTCCTCTTCTTTAGTGGCAATGTCTCGAGCCTGTAGCAGGAAATCTTTTGCTGGGTTACAGCAGGGGGTGAACCGAGAGCAGTGGTCGTTCTGGAGGCTGGATAGGATGAGTGTTTAAAGCTGCTCACGGGCGGGAGCGTCAGCAAACTGATTTCCTCTAGTTTTTACATACTGTGAGATTTGGAATGCCTGGCGTAGGTGAAAACCGAAAATTATTGAAAATTACGGTTTCAGTAATTGCTAACGGTTTTGGCAGTCGTATAACAACAACTCTGCAACCTGTTTTCCATTTTTTTTTTTTCTTTTTTTTTCTTTGCGGTACGCGGGCCTCTCACTGTTGTGGCCTCTCCCGTTGCGGAGCACAGGCTCCGGACGCGCAGTCTCAGCGTCCAAGGCTCACGGGCCCAGCCGCTCCGCGGCATGTGGCATCTTCCCGGACCGGGGCACGAACCTGTGTCCCCTGCATCGGCAGATGGACTCTCAAACACTGCGCCACCAGGGAAGCCCTGTTTTCCATTTTTTTATTAGGTTGTCCTGAAGAGCTTAAAAACCTCATTGTTTCCATAGCATACCAAAGTCGTGTGTCACTCCAGAGGCATGGTGACTGTCAGTATAAATATGTGTTACCTGGTCTTTAGCTAGAGTTAAGGCAGTTAATTCAGCTTGTGCTGACTTTGTTCCTGGTGAGTAAACGTTTTCAGTTATGTCTGCTGTGGGCATTACTGCATATCCAGCTCAGTAATGTCCGTGCTCATCCCTTAAGTAGGACCATCTATAAATTAAATTAGATCAGCATTATCGATACGGGCTTCCTGGAAGCAAGAAGATAATTGGTTAACAAAATGCAGTTGTGGTTGTTTTCTTCCTGTGGTGCTGGAAGCAGAGTTGCAGGGTTGAGGTTATTACATGGAACCAAGGTAGCATAAAGCGCCGATGCTTCATAGGAAGCTAGCTGGCTTATGGAATAGTGCTGAGGGTGGCGAGAGTTTAGAAGAGACTCGCCCGAGTGTGGGACATAAATAGTTAAAGGAGACCCCGTTACTGTTTCTTCAGTGGCTTTATGTGAGAGCCGTGGCTGAAATAGCCCTCATACAAGGAGGAGGTCCTTTTGCTACCGAGTCTAATTTAATTTGGGAGCATAACAGCAAGTCATCTACAAACATTTTTGTAAAAGCATCAGTTACTGTATAGGCATAACTGTGTATAAATGACAAAAGACTTAAAAGCATGGTTAAAGACCTGATTACAGTGTAGTTATCAAGGAAATTTGGCTATTTCTGTGGCGTACAACATTTTAAGATACTGTAAATCATGACTGACAACATACCAGGACATTTCAAATTTTAGGAACTTCATATAATTTCTAGAATATTTATAGTAATATATTTAACCATATAATATAACCTAACAAGATTTATCATTACTCATTTGACAATGTTTCCCATGTAATTTAACATACCAAATGAGCCTAATTCGTTTAAATGTTTCTCTTTGCGCTGTTTCGGGGCCTTCTGAAGTTTCCCAAAGGTAGCTGGAGGCCAAAAGAACTTCATTTAGAATTTGATTTGAGGAAGTTTGTGAACGATATCGAGAGGTTTTAAATGTTTGTCTAAGTAGAATCATAAGTCACTGTGAAACAATATTCATTCACTTAACCAAAGTGCTAATAAAAGATTTCAAAAGCAAATACAGAAAGTTACAGCAGATTACTTAAGAGGTAAAGAAACTTTACAGTCTGTTATCAAAAGCAGATCAATATTTCAAGAAAAATGTCCTCTTAACAGAAAAAAACAAACTCTAGTTTTCACCATTTCACCTTTAATATTAAATTTCATTCATTTAATTAAATTCAGTCTGATCTTAGTAAGTCCTGGCCATGCATAAAACTCTTTTCTCAGGGTTCCCTTTTTAAAATTAATTTTTAGAAATGTATGCCACTTTATAGTTCAGTCTTCCAACAAAGCACAGAATATATTTACTAATAGTCTCAAACATATTTAATCTCTCTGTAATAAGAGATCAAAGTAGGTAAACATAGACTTCTTTAGCAATTAATGTTTTAGTATTTCTTATTAAGAAAAATGATCTAGACATTCAGTGAATTCCATCATTTGACTTAATTTAGCAGAACACTAAAGTTTCAAGTCACCAAAAATCTGGAGAAACTTTTTAGATAGACATACCATAAAACAAAATTATTCTTAACGAGTTCACCCCAAAACGTATTTGTTACTTACAAAAATATTATCATACCAAGTTAATTTTCTTGTTGACAAATTTTATAACAGAGATAACATGAGCTTATTAACTTTCAGTAAACCTAGGTACAGTTAAAGTATTACACTTAACGTTTGACTCTAAAGACATGTCTGTTAATTAAACGATCAATTCTGACTCATTTTCATTCATTAAAGATTAAGCCTAGATTATGTGATCCTTTAAAACTTCGAGCTAGTGTAATTACATTTAGAAATATTTGATTTGTATGCATTTACTTTTAAGTCAATTAAGTAAACCTCTTTTACAAATTAATGTTGATAATACCATTTGGAGTTAGAGACGGATCATACATACATGCAGCCATGCACCTATCCAGCCAGACACGGACAGATGTCTCCTGGTTTTCCTACTTGAGTTTCACAACGGCCTCCTCTTTGCAAACACTGTGCGCCCTGCCCCCTGCCCCCCGTTTTTCCCCCAGTTTCAGAGTCTATTAAGCCAAGGTTGTAGACTCAGGCGATGTGGGCTGTGTTTACAGTTCAGGGACATGATAAGAGTTGTAACTTCAGGCTTTCTCCTAGGAATACTTTTGTTCTCTCAGGGTCAGAATTTTGAAAAGATGTTTTATCAAGCCAGCTTTCTCTACAGTGTTGGAATGTCAGAAGAGCTCCATCCTGGCCATTTAAGAGTTAAGATAAGTGTTTGCAAAAGCATCGGTTTCTTCATGAAGCCAGCCAGAGTGGCTGCTCATCAGGGGGCTGTTTGGCCTTCGAGCACGGTTTCGCATTATTAATTTGGCAGCCCAATTCAGATGGGATCTAAACAGCTTTCTGAGGGCGGTGTGATGGAGCAAATGTGTGTCTGTCTCCCTAAGGGCTTCCCCTGGGGTCAGCTTGACTCTCACGCGTCTTGGCTTCTCCCTCCGACAGTCTAAAACCACCGTGGATGCTCAGAGCGCAGGGTGATCAGCCTTTATGATGTGCACCTGGCGAGCAGAACTTACTCAGTGATTGTGGTGGGACTCCCTGTGTGACTGATGCACGTTAAGAGACTTGATCCTCAGACACTTCCCCCAGGTTCTCAGTCGCCTGAGAACGGCTCGTAGCTGGAAGGAACAAGTGTCCCTTTACTTTGGAGCTGAGCATGCTCAGTCTCTCATTTCACTAGCAGTTTGTTCAGACCGTATATACATAATCTTTCCAATTTAAGTCAGTTTTAAGAGACCAGTGAACCCCGTTCACTCCAAAGCTCCTCCGAGGTCCCTGCCTAGGAGATGTTCCAGTACCCCCTTAGGACTCCAAGTCCCAAGAAAAACAGCTCAAGTAAAACTCAGGATGTCATTTAAAGCAGTGCTGTCCAGGTTCCAGGAGAACCCACCAAAGTGCCTGATGAATACGGAGGAGTGGGGCTTCAAGGGCCTGTGCTGGTACCAAGCACCCGTTTGGGGTGGACTCCAGGTGTCCTCTGCTGTCTGTCTCTGATATCCCGCCACCTACGCCAAGCAAATGTCCACGAAAATTCAACTAATAATCAAGTGACAAAGAAAAAAGGGCATTTTATTTGAGCCAAACAGGATTATGACCCAGGACTTCTGAGACCCAGACTCTCAGAAGCTCTGAGAACTGTTTTGCCTGCTAGAGGTCGAAGGCATAGTCATGTACATTTTTGGGACAAAGGATCGTAAATGAAAATGACATACTGATCTACATAAAGTTCTCCAAGGGTACATAGTCCAAGTAGGTATGTGTACAAAGCTAGCAGTCGTCATGACCCCCTGCAGGGCTGGAAAAGACCGCTGCTGTTTTAAGAAGTTACATTGCTAGCATCAGAAGAAAGGGGAAAAAAATGGGCTTTATGGTAGAGCAGGCGCTTCTGTCTTTGAGAAGGTCTGGTCAGTGTAATGCAGATGCAGACTGCACGTTAGGGAGGGAGAGAAGAGGCCCAAACGGACACAGAGAATTTTATGTTTAAGTTTTCGTGTCCTGCCTTAAAATATAAACGTTATTTCACCAACTTGTACATGAGTGTTCACAGAAGCATTCATAATAGCTAGGAACTGGAAACAACCAGGGTATTCATCTACTGGTGAGTGAATCAACAGAAGTGATATGCTCGTGGGTAGAATTCTACTTGGCCGTAAAAAGAAACAAACTACTGATACCATGACATAGATGACCCTCAAGAGCGTTACGCTGAGTCAAAGAATCTGGACAGAAGGAGTTGATGCTGTGTGGTGATTCCATTCATACCAGGTTCTAGAAGACGCAGTGATACGGATTCAAATCGTTGTTACCTCTGGGCGGTGGGGAGAGGGAGTATTGTCAGGAGAGGGGCACAAGGAGCCTTCTGGGTGATAGACGTGTTCTGTGTCTTGACACATGGGGTATGCACTTGTGAAAACCAAACACTTGGTCTGTGCTTTTTTTTTTTTTTGCGGTACGCGGGCCTCTCACTGCTGTGGCCTCTCCCGTTGCGGAGCACAGGCTGTGGACACACAGGCTCCACGGCCATGGCTCATGGGCCCAGCCACTCCGCGGCATGTGGGATCTCCCTGGACCGGGGCACGAACCCGTGTCTCCTGCATCGGCAGGCGGACTCTCAACCACTGCGCCACCAGGGAAGCCTGGTCTGTGCATTTTTGACGTGTAGAATTAAAACTCAATAAAAACAGTATAAATAGGACTTCCTGGTGGCCCAGTGGTTAAGAATCCCCTGCCAATGCAGGGGACAAGGGTTCGAGCCCTGGTCCAGGAAGATCCCACATGCCGTGGAGCAACTAAGGCGGTGCGCCACAACTAGTGAGCCTGTGCTCTACAGCCCGCAAGCCACAACTACTGAGACCACGATCCACAACTACTGAAGCCCGCACGCCTAGAGCCCATGCTCCGCCACAAGAGAAGCCACTGCAATGAGAAGCCTGCGCACCACAACGAAGAGTAGCCCCCGCTCGCCGCAACTAGAGAAAGCCGGCGCGCAGTAACAAAGGCCCAACGCAGCCAAAAAAAAAAAAAAGTATAAATAAATAGCAAAATTCAGTTTATTTTTTGAAAACCAATTTTCTTCCTTTTTTTTTTTTTTTTTATGTCTTTTTTCAGTATTCCAGTATGAGTAACAGGAAAGAACATGTCAGAATTACAACCAAGTCCCAGCCAGGCTTCCTGGAGCGGCTGAGCGAGACCTCGGGTGGAATGTTTGTGGGGCTCATGACCTTCTTGCTCTCCTTCTACTTAATTTTTGCCAATGAGGTACGATGTTCGGGGTCCCTCTGTGCAGAATGAGGGTCCCTGCAGTATCAGGGAGCAAAGGCTGTGAATTCGGAGGCTGGATATGGTAATAAGGGTCTAGATTTTATGGGGGCAGGAGCTGAATTAATCAGAGTTCTTTTGTGACCCACCTCACGACTGATGTAAGCAGGCGGGGGAATGGATCTGTTCACACACCTGCAATCCTGGGTAGCATCAGTTTCAGGCATGGTTGCATCCAGGCGTTCATGCTGGTTCACTAGGAATCTCTATTTCTCCATCTCTTGCCCATTTTTCTCTGTTGTGGATGTTTCTTTGGCCGGCGCTTCCTTTGTGGTGGCAAAGGTGGCCCCATAACTCCAGGGTCACATCCAAGCAGCTTAGCAACCCCAGGGAAAAGAGGAACCATCTCTTTCTAAATCAGTTTAGCAAAAGTCGCAGGGAGATCCCTCAGTGGCCTCAGTCCTCTCTCTGATCCGCTGCCTGTGGCCAGTGGACACAGGATGTGATTGCCGAGGCCTGGGTCACATGATTTGAACAGGTGTGCCATCGCCCCAAGTGAAGCAGGAGGGGAGGGGCGGAGAAGGCAGAGGAAAATGGGGGAGGGGTTCAGGGCAGAAGCAGCAGCAGCTCTTCCTGGCACGGGCGGTGCTGAGATGGGTGCTGGGTGGCCTTCCTGGGAGAGTGCACGTCCTGGGTCCTCTTGCCCAGGGCAGAGGGCACAGCTGTGCCCAGTGGTTGAGATCCTCACTCCCCACTGTGCACAGGGCCGCACAGTGAAGATGGCGACCTTGCTGGCTGAGGGACTCTCGCTGGTGGTGACCCCTGACAGCATCCACAGTGTGGCTCCGGAGAATGAGGGGAGGCTGGTGCACATCCCTGGCGCCTTGCGGACATCTAAGGTAGGCTTGGCGGTGGTTGCTGACCCGGGGAGGCCGGGACACATCGCAGGATATTGTCTGATGGAGGATTTGAAAGCGTGGGCCTTGGAGACGGGGACACTTGGTGTGACTCCTGCTGTATCTCTCAGCAGCCGTGTGGACCCATCTTTCCTGAGTCTCAGTGTCTTCCTCTGTCAAATGGGGAGAATAATTGTAACAGACCAGGGCCCGGTTCTGAAGATTGGGCAGGATTCAGTAGCTACCCTCCTGGCACAGTCTCTGGCCCGAGGCAAGAGCCTCACAAAGAGGCGCTTTAACAGTGATGATGGATTTGTGTGTCTGGTGCCAGGTCTTCTGTCTGAACACCCAACACGCTGTGTGGGCACCGCGCCCTTGGGCCGAGCAGCCTGAGCTGTGCGCGCGGCTCGCGTCACAGGCTTGCAGGTTCAGCACTCGGGACGGGCAGCTTCCCTCGTCTCCCCATGCGAGCAGCCGCGGAGTTCTCTGTGCTCTTCTGTCTTCTGGACCTGTTTCTCCTCCAGCCCAGCTTCCCCCGAGCCGGGCATTCTTGTCCTTTATTTTTCTTGTTTGATTCTATCTGAAGCTCTTGTCTGATCCAAACTACGGGGTCCACCTCCCGGCTGTGAAGCTGCGGCGGCACGTGGAGATGTACCAATGGGTGGAAACCGAGGAGTCCAGGTGAGGGGCCGGCGGGTGAAGAGTTGGCTGGGGCTGAAGGACGCGCGGGGATTAGGGTGATGTGCAGGTGGCGCTCACTTTGACACTTCTGAAATTTAAAGTATAAAATCTTCCTATCAGGGAAATGTCGAATTATCCCCCAATTACTGGCTGATGGTTTGGAGGTGGCAGGAATCTCTTGCAGAGGGGCTCAGAGGAGAAAGCAGGCTTGGTTAGCTCCCTTCCGGGGAAGTTGTCTGGGGCTGCCCCAGCTCAGGCTCAGACGGACCTGTGCCAAGTTGTGTCCCGTCTTCTCTTCCATGGTGTGCAGGGCATCGGGGGTGGGGGGGGTGGGGTCCTGGGTCATGTGCTATTGGATCTAACAGGAGCCCCAGGCAGGCTGTCATCGACCACACGTACTAAGAGTGAGGGTGGAGAGGGGACTCGGGGAGCCCAGGTGGCTCAGTCTGGGGCAGGGCAGCCTCAGGGGCCTCCACAGAGCTGTTGCAGAGTAGAGGGTGCAGGCAGATTGCTGAGCCCACAGGGCAGGGCTGGGACACAAGCTAGGGGAGGCCGGTTTCAGCTCAGGATGAGAAAGCTCTTTTCTCTAGTGAGTGCCTTTGAGGCCTGAAGCTGGCTGTTTGCCAGGGAGCACCCTGTTTCTGGGCTGGTGTGGACCAAGCCTGCTCCATCTGGGGAGTCTGACGTGGGAGCCCCGAGGTTGCTTCCAGCCGGAGATGCTTAGAGATGGGGATGCCTCGGGAATGATGGGCTGACTGTGGTGCTGCCTGTGCTTTTCTTGCAGGGAGTACACCGAGGACGGGCAGGTGAAGACAGAGAGGAGGTACTCCTACAGTGAGTACCGGGCCCCGGGCCTGCGGGCGGACAGGGCACCTCCCTGCACACCTTTGGGCTCTGTCCTCACCAAGCATCAGGCTCCTTGGGTGCTGGTCCTCAGAGCCCTGCTTTCCCATCCATCCAGCGAGGCTCCAGTAGTCGCCCCTTTGGCTCCCGAGTGGTCGCAGGCTTGGATAAGAGAACTTGCGGCCAGTGGGCCTCAAACCTGAGGTTTACCGTGGTTTCTGCGTTGTTCCCTCTGCCTGAAACAGACACTGAATGGAGGTCGGAAATCGTCAACAGCAGAAACTTTGACCGAGAGATTGGCCACAAAAACCCCAGGTGAGAGCTGGGTCCCCAGGCCTGAGCGTAGCCTTGTCGGCCACTAGCAGGTGCCCAGCCTCAGCTTCCTCATCTGAGTAATGGAATTGAGTTGCTTCTGTCTTGTGAGCTGATGAAAATGTGGGACAGGTTTCCTAGGCCAGGTCCTGTGCTGGGCACCAGGAACAGAGGCGAGACCTGACACCCCTGGCCCCAGGCGACCTCCCCTCAAACAGGTCACGGGTGTAAGGCTGAACTGAGTGCCTGGAGGGGTCGCCAGCGGTTGGCGTGGGTGGGAGGACAGTCAGCAGGGGCTTTCAGGAGGCAGCAGCGTTTGACCTGGCCCTGCGGGGGTTCCGGCAGAGGAAGGTTAGCTCAGGGGCAGGATGGGGGTGGCGAGACAGGCGTGACGCTGGGCTGGGCCACGGAGGGCCTTGAATGTGCACAGTGGGGTTTGGGTGTTAGCCGGGCTGGGAAGGGTCAGGAGGGTGTGAAGTCCGTGGAAGGGCCATCTGAAGGCTGTGGGGCAGGATGGGACATGCTGGCAGGGGTCCAGGCAAGAGGGTAGGAAGCTCTGGGGGACAGGAGGCCAGAGGAGGCTGCTCCTTCCGGGCAGAGGCCGAGGCAGTGGGGGAAAGACCAGACTGTGGGGCTGGGCTGGACGTGCAGGAGCCCTCTGGGTTGGGACCCTGCCCAGCACAACCCACAGGGACCCAAGCAACGCCTGCCCAGCACCCTCCTTCATCAGCAGCTCCCCCTCTCCCACAGTGCGATGGCCGTGGAGTCATTCACCGCTACAGCCCCCTTCGTCCAAATCGGCAGGTTTTTTCTCTCCGCGGGTGAGTCTCAGGCCCCTTCAGATGAGCCAGCATCGACCCGGGGCCCTGCACTTCCATCTGGCTGCCTCCCAGGAGCCGGGACCCTAGCACTCAGCCCTCAGATGCTTAAAGGGGTCCCCTGCTGTCCTGGGCATGGGGTCAACCAGGACTTTTCCAGCATCATACTTTGGGCCGAGGCCAGAGGGCAGGTGTGTCCCCAGGAGGTAGGGAACCATGTAGAAGCCCTCCTGAAACCCATACCAGGGAGCAGCTGCCAGGTGCTGCGTCCTTATCAGGCTGAGAGCCCTTCCTTGGCAGCCCTGGAGCCGGCAGCGCAGACAAGGCCCCAAGACTCCACTTCTGAGCCCCACTGTCACCCAGCCCTGTTGCCCGGGGTGTCTGGTTCATCACAGGCCCCGAAGGGACTCTAAAGAGAGGCTTGCAAGGGACAGGGTGGCACCACTGGCCGCAGAAAGTCCTGGGGCTCTGTCCCTGGGTCCCAGTCCCTGGGCCTGACCCAGGAAGGAGGGAGAGAAGACACTTAGGTGGCAGATAGCCAGGGGGACGGGGGAGAGACTGCATGAGCCAGGGCCTGGCTTGTCTGCTGTCTGCTCTGGTGCTCAGCTGGTGCCAGCCGTGCCAGCCAGCCCCAGCCTCATGCTGTTGCTGCAGCAGGGAAGCCAGGCCTGGACACAGATGACCAGACCCAAGGTGGAGTGGCTGCCAGGCTAAGGCCCTTGAAGAGCTGTGGTCACTCTGACTGATGGGGAAGAGGGGACAGGGAAGGCTTCCTGGAGAAGCTGAAGACTGAAGGGGGCTGGCATTGCGGAAGAATGGAGTTGGAGGAGGGCTCCGGGTGGGAGACAGCGTGTGTGGATGCCCCGGGTGTGTGGGGTCCCCAAGGGGCGAGCCAGGGGGTGGCCGCATGGCTGGGCTTGTGAGGGTGCTTAGAAAGGCTGTCAGGCTGAGGGTCTGCAGCCAGGAGCTGCAGTGGACTCAGCACCGTTTCTAACCGCCCGCCTCTCTCAGGCCTCATCGACAAAGTGGACAACTTTAAGCCACTGAGCCTGTCCAAGCTGGAGGACCCACACGTGGATATCATTCGCCGGGGGGACTATTTCTACCACAGTGAAAACCCCAAGTACCCCGAGGTACCCAGCGGGCTCGGGCGCTCAGATGGCAGAGGTCAGGGCCCCAGAGTCCTGCCCCCGACAGTGCGCGGGACTCAGAGCCCAGCTTCAGAGTCTGGTCTGGTTCCGGTGAATCACAGCTACACCCGGCCAGGGAAATTGGAGGGGAGAGGCTTTCTGGGTGACGGGGCCACCTGGGCAAGGGCAGAGGTCATGGGAGTGGGGCGCGCTGTGGGCCTAGCTGACAGCTCCCACCTCCCTCACTTGCTTCTCTTCCACCCCAGGTCGGAGACCTGCGTGTCTCGTTTTCCTACGCAGGGCTGAGCGGCAATGACCCCGACCTGGGCCCAGCTCACGTGGTAATCAGCTCCCCGGGCCGACTCAGGGGGGCCTTCTTGGGAGCAGACGCTGGGGCCCAAGCAAAGGCTATGGGCGCCCCCCCCCCCCCCCCCTGTGTGCACACGTGCCCTGTGCACATCCATGGGCCCCAGGCTGAGGGCGCTGTGCTGGGAGTCTCGCAGCTGGGCCCGATGAGGTTGTTTGAATCACGTGCAGTCCCTCTGCCCCCAGCCCCGGCTTCTGCTCTATAGAGAGTCAGTCCTGCGTTCCTGACCCCGTCACCCCGGCCCCAGCCCCTGCTCAGCCCTGACACGCGCTTCTGCCCGGGCTCCTCCCTGGAGCTTCAGACGGAGCAGCAAAGCGGGAGCTGCTGTCCCCTGGGCCGACGTGGAGGCAGAGGCTCAGGGTGGCGTGGTGTTCCCGCTCGCTGCCTCGTTGGCACATGGTGAGGAAGGGAGCTAGGCCCGCGGGTGGTGGCCCCGCAGCTCTAAGCCTGAATTGGCGCCCCCCCCCCCCCCTCCACTGTGTGCACACGTGCCCTGTGCACATCCATGGGCCCCAGGCTGAGGGCGCTGTGCTGGGAGTCTCGCAGCTGGGCCCGATGAGGTTGTTTGAATCACGTGCAGTCCCTCTGCCCCCAGCCCCGGCTTCTGCTCTATAGAGAGTCAGTCCTGCGTTCCTGACCCCGTCACCCCGGCCCCAGCCCCTGCTCAGCCCTGACACGCGCTTCTGCCCGGGCTCCTCCCTGGAGCTTCAGACGGAGCAGCAAAGCGGGAGCTGCTGTCCCCTGGGCCGACGTGGAGGCAGAGGCTCAGGGTGGCGTGGTGTTCCCGCTCGCTGCCTCGTTGGCACATGGTGAGGAAGGGAGCTAGGCCCGCGGGTGGTGGCCCCGCAGCTCTAAGCCTGAATTCTCTGACCAGGTCACCGTGATTGCCCGGCAGCGGGGTGACCAGCTGGTCCCGTACTCGACCAAGTCCGGGGACACCTTGCTGCTCCTGCACCACGGGGACATCTCAGCAGAGGTGAGTGGCCACTGTGCACCTGTGCTCTGCCCTCCAGTGGCATGTCACAGACTGCCACCACGGAGGCAGACCCAGGCCCCGAGGCGAGAGAAAGCTGTAGAAGGGGTTAGGTCTTCCTGTGTGTGCAGCCCACGTCCCCGAAATGGGGAGCAATGGGCACAGTCCCTGCAGCCTGGTGTGAGGGGCAGACGCTGAGCTCACAGACATGGAGACAGCAACCTCCTGTGGCAGCGGGCAGCCGGGGACGTTTCTGCTGAGTCCCAAGTGGAGAGAAGGGGCCAGCCAGTTGGGCTAGCAGGCCAGGGCCCTCCTTGTCGGGGCCAGGACGCCGGGTGACCCTACCCAAGGAGGGGCGGGCAGAGGCCCGTGAAGGCTGTGTGAGCTGGGGTGAAGGGGTTGAGCTGCGCGGCCCCAGGACCAGGTGAGTGAGGGCGGGCGCTTCCAGAGAGACCAGGGCACCCACCCCATCCGTAAAAACGGGGTCACGCCTCACCCAAGCCCCGAGGAGAAGGGGTGCAAAGATGTGCCATTAGTTCAGTGCCTGCCTTAGAAGTTAGCCTCTCCTCTCCAGGCAGGAAGTCCTTCCCTTTAGCAGAAAATGTGCTTGTATGTTGTTGATGAGCACAGCGTATCCGAGGAGAGCTGTTCTGAACCTGCTCTCAACCCATAAGCGTTTGGAAGGTTAAGGTAGTGGGGCAGGCGGCAGGGCTTAGCTGTGACCTTTTGACCCGCTTATTGGGCCTTCAGCTGTCGTCCCCTCCCTTCGGCCCCGTCCAGGAGGCGCTGGGCTGTGCCTTCTTCTTGAGCTTGGGATGAGGGTGTGGTCAGGCTGCGGCCCAGTAGCCAGTTACCAACCTCCAGGCAGGGCTGGCCCCTCCCAGCCTGGTGACTGTGAGTCACCCTTTCTCAGGCAGCTTTCAGGGCCCCAGGGAGTTTCTAGAATTAGGAGGCCCAGCCCAGGCCTCTGTCCCGGGGCTCCAGCCTCCCGCAGGTGGGGCCCTGGTCTCAGAGCTGCCCCCCAGAGTGCTGGGGCTCGTGGCTTGACGCCGCATGGGGACAGATGACCCCTGGCAGGCGCTGCTGCGACAGGAGGGTCAGGTTTATTCGATGACCCTCGGTGGGCTGGCGGCTCTTGGAGGAGGTGGGCTGTGATCTGAGGGCCCAAACCTGCCTGCTCTGTGCTGCCAGGTGGGCGAGGCACGTAGGCCTGGGTAGTGCCCTGTCCTCCCTCTGGTCTGTCCAGAAACGCAGTGGCTCCTGGGTCAGCCCGGGCCCCTCGGCTCTGGCCCTGCCGACTGGGTAGGCTGGTGACCCCCCGGAGCTGAGACGTGATGCCCTCTCCCCGCTTGTCCTCTAGGAGGTGTTTCGTCGGGAACAGAAGAGCAACTCCATGAAGACGTGGGGCCTGCGGGCGGCCGGCTGGGTAGCCATGTTTGTGGGCCTCAACCTCATGACGCGGATTCTCTACACTCTGGGTAGGTGGGGAGAGACAGGGCCTCCTTGGCCTCTCCCACCGCTGCTCTCCCTTCCAGCCTGGTGGGGGGCACTCAGCCCATCCTGTGCCCCCAAGGCTTTGGGACGAGAGAGCAGGGGAAGCAGGATGCGGGTCAGGGTGCTTCCAGGGTAAGACCGGGCGGATGCTGACTCCTGAGGCTGTGGGTTTCCCCGCTCCGTCCACCCGCCCATCCCCTCAGCCCTTCACCCCTTCATCACACAACCAAATAGCTGTGCTGAGGAGGCTGGCCGGCCCGTGCCAGGCCTGAACAGAGCTCTGGATTCCTTTCCTGGCCTGGCTTCGGTTTCCTCACACCTAATTTGCAGAGTTCTGTGAAATGTTTGGCAAATAGGAAACACTCAGGAACTGTTATGCTTCACCCCCACCCCAAATCCTGGGCTGGACTTGGCACGGCCGCTGGCAAGTCTGGAGCGCAAGGGAGAGCGTGCCAGGCTGCCCATGGCCCGAGTTTGGCCCGCTTGAGCCCCAGACCTGCCCGAGCAGCCCAGACTGGCTCAGGAGGACCAAGTGCCCGGGGTGACTGAGTGCTGGGCCTTGGCCGCTCTCCGGGAGGATGGGGCTTCTCTGGGGATGCCCCATCCAGTGAGATGGTTCTGTCCACCGTCTCTGGGCCCGGAAACGCGTCCCCCGCTTACCCTCTCCAGCTGGGGAGAGTCTGGCTGCAGTACACGCAGACTGTCAGATCATTTTATAGCTGGGAAAACTGAGGTGAAGAGAAAGGAAGGCTGCTTCCCTTGGACACAGCTGAACTGTGCTCAGAAAGGCAGCCGTGTCCTGGGCACAATCGCTAAGTCCATCGTGGCTGTGACCTTGGACAGGCTGTTTCCCTCTCAGGGCCCAGTTCCACCATCATCAAGTTTATCTCATAGGGCCCTCCTTTGACTCTCCGACTGGTTCTCTCCATACTGGAAGGCTGATCCTCCAGAGTCAGAACAGACATGAAAGCACAGAGAGACAGTGCAGGGGAGGGACTCAGGAAGCTGAGCAGCGCAGGGCACCCATTCACACCTCCACTCCTGTGATGAGCACCTTCCGAGTGCCTGCTGTGCGGAGGACGCTGCTCCGGGCCCCACAGGCCACGCAGCCAACAGTACGGACAAGGTCGCTGTCCTCTCTGGGCTTAGCGCAGAGTCTAAGACATGAGGCTCTGCACTCAGACAGTCTTTTTTTTTTTTTTGGCTGCATTGGGTCTTCGTTGCTGTGCACAGGCTTTCTCTAGTTGCTGCAGGCGGGGGCTACTCTTCACTGCAGTGCACGGGCTTCTCATTGCGGTGGCTCCTCTTGTTGCAGAGCACAGGCTCTAGGTGCACAGGCTTCAGTAGTTGTGGCATGCGAGCTCAGTAGTTGTGGCTCACGGACTCTAGAGCGCAGGCTCAGTAGTTGTGGCGCACGGGCTTAGTTGCTCCGCGGCATGTGGGATCTTCCTGGACCAGGGCTCAAACCCTTGTCCCTTGCATTGGCAGGCGGATTCTGAACTGCTGCGCCACCAGGGAAGTCCCACTCAGTCTTAAGTTTAAATCCTGGTTATGCCACCTTCTAGCTGTAAGTTTAACTCCCATGCCTCAGTGATCTTGTGGGTGAACTGAGGTTAAGAGCAGTACCGGCCTATGCTGCGGAGCAACTAAGTCCGTGCGCCACAACTACCGAGCCTGCGCTCTAGAGCCCATGTGCCACAGCTGCTGAGCCCGCGTGCCACAACTATTGAAGCCTGTGTGCCTAGAGCCCGTGCTCCACAACAAGAGCAGCCACCGCAGTGAGAAGCCCGCAAAGCCCGTGCACTGCAACGAAGAGTAGCCCCCGCGAAGCCCACACACTGCAACGAAGAGTAGCCCCCGCTCGCCGCAACTAGAGAAAGCCTGTGCACAGCAACGAAGACCCAGTGCAGCCAAAAATTAATTAAAAAAGAAAAAGAAATGTTTAAAAAAAAAGATCAGTACCGGCCTTACAGGGTGGGCGTGGTATGGTGCGACACATGGTCCCACGGTCAGTGCCCAAACGTGACACGTGCTTGTGGGGGCCCTGCCGTCGTGGCAGACACCGGGGCCGGCCGTGCAGACCCAGCGGCACCAGACCCCTGGCCCATGGGAACTGAGTGCAGATCCCCCCAGTGGATGATGGCTATGGAACGCCTGCCTGCAGAGGCCAGGAGGCCAAGGACGGGTAATTTCACAAGGGGTGACGGATCCGAGACTGTATCATGTTGGGCAGTAGACTGCAGGGTCCTCGAGGTGGGCGGCTCGGGCCTGTTGAGTCCCCTCAGCCCCTCCATGGAGCTGGGTACACAGGTAACTGGTAACGGCTTGGGTGACTGAATAGGCCCCTCCAGGAAGGGCTGAGGGGCCCAGATAAGCCCCCCAGGGGGTTTGGCCCAGCCTGCTTTGCGAGGGGCAGCAGCCAGGTGCTCGCCACCATCCCCGGAGAGTCTCTGTTCTGCCCTCAGCACACGAGGGCTCAGAGCACGACCACGCGCCCTCGCTGGGGCCGGGACGGGCTGCAGTCGGGAGCAGGGCTCCTCCTTGTGTGACCTCCCAGCTCCCTCAGGCCACATGCCCCCCCACCACTTCCTCTTCCTCCCCACCTGGTCCAGAGACAGGCAGGCTGCTGGCTGGTGGGGGCGGGGAGAACAGCAGAGCACGGGGGCCTGGGAAGCCTCACTACCTCTCTCTTCCCCACAGTGGACTGGTTCCCCATCTTCCGAGACCTGGTCAACATTGGCCTGAAGGCCTTTGCCTTCTGCGTGGCCACCTCGCTGACCTTGCTGACTGTGGCCGCTGGCTGGCTTTTCTACCGGCCCCTGTGGGCGCTTGTCATCAGCTGCCTGGCCCTGGTGCCCATCATCGTTGCTCGAACACGGGTACCGGCCAAAAAGCTGGAGTGAGCCGGGGCTCCGGCACCCACTGGACACTGCCTGTGCCTCGGGACCCAGGTCATCCCCTCCCCCAAACCCACGTCGGTCTTGGATTCCGCACGTGCCCCACTCAGGTGGCAGCCTTGGCAGTGTGCATGGGTGTCGGGTTGGCGTCCATCAGTTAGCACTTCGCACCCCTTCTTGCCAGCGGGCAGCTTTGGTGGCAGGAGGCAGCTCCTGTCCGGCAGCGTGACACGCGCCCTCCTGCTTGTTTCCTTCTCTTGGGGCCGTGCGGCCACTCGCGTGTTTCACTTAGCTGATGTCTGCCGCGGTGGTGACACTCAGACCTGGGGATGGTGTCAGGCTCCACCACAGCCACCGCTGTGCCCGCCTCCCAGGACAGGGCGGCAGGGACGCCACATACCCACTCTGCGCACGGAGCTTGATTCGGTACTTAAGAGAACCAGGGGGTGTGGTGATGAGGAAGGTGGACGTTTGTTGGGCTTTGCACGCACATTACCATTTGGCAGAATCTTCGTGGTGTGTAGGACCCCCACAGGCCTGGTTGTTTCTTGCCCCTTCATTTCTCTGCACATAGCTCCCCGACCTGCCCTAAGAGGGGGCGGTTTCAAGTCAGATCTAGAAAACAAACACCTCTGGAATGATTCACGTCTCAGTCTGTTACAGAAAAAACCCCTTTCATCTGTCAGTTGAAGGTAGTTCAGAGCACAGAAAGTTCAGTGGGGCTGTTACTTACCTGGTTGAGAAAGTTACCTGTCGGTATTCTGGGTCCCTGAGAAGCTTTTCAAAGCTTCAGGTGCTTTGAAACCAGTGTTAGCAAAAGGCTCGTTTTCCCTCTGGGAGGAGATGGGCGTCTCCATCCGGGAGAGAAAGGCATTTCCTTTCATCCTCTGGCATCAAAACCCAGACTTTCTTGAAGATGATTTTGAGTTTTTAGTCAGTTATCCTAAGTGGGCTCCTTCGTGGTGACACCCCACCCACCAACCAAAATCAGGCGTCAGAGGCTGCAGATTTGAAAGCTCTCTGGCCTGGCTCTGTTCATCACAGGTGTGCTTCTGACATTAGCATCTGGGCCTCAAGTGGCTGCTTCTGGGTGATTTATGTGTTCAGTGTCCACAGCTTTATTCCTAAATCAAATCTACCCATGCTTATTTAATTCACAGAGTTGAAGTTTCCCAGCTACTCTCAGCACCCTTTGAAAGATCAAGTATGTTGTAACACTGATGTCTTAAAAGACTTGTGTGTCCTTTATCTTTTAACCATTTGGAAATTGTTGTTTTGCTGGGAGTGGCTGCTTTAGTGGAGTATTTGGTAGCGGAATAGGGCTCAGAACGTCTGAAACTCAAGAGCTAATAACCTCTCTCGTTGTCCTGGGGCATTTGTGGTATAAACTGAGATTTTTCATGTTCACAACAGCCAGCCCCAGCGATGAGTTATCTGGGTTTAAGGACTGAAATAGTGTTCACTGTTGCTTGTTAAATGAACAGTTTCTTCGATCTCTCAACTCTTAAAGATGCTTGTGGAAAGCACAGTGACGAGATGATGGCTAAATACAAAATCCTTGATATTTGGTTTGTGTAATATTTTTCTTGTACAGATTTTAAATTACTGCCAATTTCAAGTGTTCTTAAAGACCAAAATCATGTTAAGAAATATTTCAAGCCTTCGGGAAATCATGACGAAACTTGTATTATCTTTGTATTTTTGATAAAAATTCAAAATAAATTTCTAAATATCTTTTGATACAGGAACTTGCCATTATCCCTTTTCTTTTTGCATTGTCTGAAATTTCTGTCTGAAAGAAAGAATTCAGCCATAGAATTTATTCAGCCAAAGCATTCAGCCAAAGAACATGAATTTTTGGAACTTAGGTTCTAAATTGCTTTCGGTGGTTAAAATTGTTTTCAATTTTTTTGAGAAGGCACCCCAATATCTCTAGCACTTAGAAACCTACTCTGGTTTGTGTGGACTTAAGAGCGGCTCCCACCTTTGCCAGTCTTCAGATCGTTCTCAGAGGTGGGAGGGAGCCGGCGGGACCCGGCACAAAAGGCATCCCGCGTTTGCCGCTGACGAGCGGTGTGGCGCTAGGCATGGCAGTGACCTGGGCCTCAGCTTCATCTGTGGCACGGGGCCAGTGCCTCTCTATGGAGTGAGATAAAGCCCACGAGCACCTGAAGCAGTGGGCGGCCGCGAAGCGTCCACCCTGCAATTTGAACTTCTCTCCCCTTGTTATAGGATTTGTAGCAGGTGAGTGGTAACTTTTCAAAACCTGAGGTTTCACTCTGTTTCCAAGATGCATCCTAGGAGCTGCCATCTGCCTAGAGAACTAGTTATTCCTGCAGAGACAGGGCAGCGCTCTTGACTCAACTCCCAGAAAACAAGGTGCTCACTTCCAGGAGGGTGAGAGCCAGCTCCGGTGCACAGTGCCAGACCCCGCGGTTTCCATGGCAACCCCCACGTGTTTCACAACAGGAGCCTGCCTGCCAGTTCCTGCGGCATGAGTCACACCCCAAGTGTTTTGTTTCCCTTGGATAAAACTGACTCAAA
The DNA here is from genome assembly GCF_000442215.2 of Lipotes vexillifer. Lineage (NCBI taxonomy): Eukaryota > Metazoa > Chordata > Mammalia > Artiodactyla > Lipotidae > Lipotes > Lipotes vexillifer. Next base: position 318,128 of record NW_006774392.1, on the reverse strand, counting down.
TTTTTAATGGCTCCTGTCAAAGATTAAATCATATCTCCTGGATTAAACAGAAAGAAAAAAATTCCATGTGTGTAATGCTAAGTTCCCAGGCTGCGGGAAAGCAAGATCTCATCTTTAATGTAGTCACGACCTGTATACAAATCACTGTCATCCAAGTGTTCTCATCTGATGTAAAATCTGAAAGAAAACGTACAGTCACGTCTTTCTAGAGAAATGCTTTATTTTTTTCCTCAAAATGTTATAAAAGTTATTTCTCCTAAATATCTACAGCGCACAGGGCTTTATAAATGTATCCAGTAATGAATAAAATCTAGTTTAACACTGATCCACTCTTCCTGACATTTCTTTAAATCTCATCGTTTGTCCTTTCCTTTCCTGACTTTAGCTCTTTGTTCTAGTCTTCTGCCACCACGAAGTGTTACCTGGGAAAGTAGGTCCAGCCATGTCACCCTGAGACGGCCTGCACTGACCTGCTCTCCCCGCACAGCGTCAGGCAGCGTCGGGGACCTGAGTGAGGGCAACGAGGGGCCTGCACAGAAGGGGCCCGAGTCTGCAACAGCACGAGTGTCGGACACAGGAGGGATCTACCCGGGAGCAAGGTCTGGGGCACGGCTGAGCCACCGAGGAGGTGACCACTCACATCACAGCTTCTCAAACGGGAACAGGTGGGAAGCTGCCGCCGCCTCCTCCCTCCTGCTCTTCCGGGGGCACTTCCGCTTCTCCTCTACCTCGCGGTTTTGGGGCCAGGAGGCCGCCAGGATCCTGGCCACTTCCGCTGGAGAGCTGGTCCCCTCCTCCTCGTCTGAAGAGAGTCCTCCTCCTGCGTCTGCGTGGGGAGCGGCTTCCTCACTCTGCGGGGGGGGACAGTGGAGGAAACTGCGTCAAGAGGCAGCGACGCCCCGGCAGCGCCGAGCCGTGACCCGGAGGACAGGGCTCAGCCCAGCAGGTCCTAGAGCGCTTGCTGTGCACACAGGGCTGGGGACACAAAACTGCCCTCGAGGAGCTACGAGCAATCCAGGAGGTAACTGCGTTTTCTTCCTCGTTTCTGAACAGAACAGGTGCACGAATGCACAGCACCAGCGCTCAGTGCCCGCTGCTGCGAGGACGGGCTGCGGAGGGCAGGGGGAGCCGGGCGTGGGGTCGCAACTGCCCCCAGAGCGTGTCTGTGCGTCTCTGACCGCTCCACGTGACTGTGTCCGGGGGCCTCTGTGCCCCCCATGGGAGCCCGCAGAGGGGCCTGAATGAGCACCTGTGGGCCTGGGGGGTGGGGGGGTGGTCACAGCCCCAGGGGCAGCACAAGGCCAGGAGATGCAGACACCTGTCCCCCCCACCCCCCACCCCGAGTGGGCTCAGCACCAGATCCAACCCATAGCAGGCACCCTCTCGTGCAGACAGGGCGGGGCTGGCAGAGCAGCCAAAGCCTGACTCCAGGACACCTTGGACACCTTTCTGAACGTGAACGGGACACAGGGCCTGGGAGACACAGGTCTGTGGCACCAGAACAGAGCTGACTTGATCTCTGAGCAGAATCGGCCCCTGGTTCCCTACCCGCCCCCCAAACCTGGCGTGTCCTCCAAGGACCACCCTGACCTGAGCCCCGTAGCGAAGCCTCAGCCGCTCCCGGATGAGCAGCCCTTTGACCAGCAGCTTCCAGTTCCCCAGAGCCCGCTTCTCCCTCTTCTGCAAAATCAAACAGAATGGAAAACACTGTGTGCTGCCGTTTCCGGAACATAAAGATACAGGTAACGCTTCAGATTAAAATAGTTTCTCAACCATACCAGGTGGGATTCATAAAGTGCTGCACATGAAAGGCACCAAAACCAAAAACCTCTTCTTAATTTTACCAACTCTAAAGTGTTTAGTGGAGGAGGGGGTCCGGGACCTGGACCACAGGTCCCCCGCCCTTTAACAGAGGCGGGGGTCGGCAGCAGGGGTAGCGGGCCCCGGAGCCCGGATCCAGGCAGACAGTGGACAGAGACAGGGTTCTGAGGGGCAGGCAGGTCGTTGCTCAGTGCTGGCTCCCCGGTGCCTCCCAGGAAGAAAGAGCCAGAAAGAGAGCTGAACCCGGGCTCTCCCCTCCTCTTACACGTGGTGTGAGGGAGGCTGGAGGGAACACCAGCTCCGCTGTGTGGGCTCCCCACCTGTCTGCCGCCCCACCCAGGCCCCGCCCAGGCCCCGCCCGCTCACCTCCTTCTCCTTCTTCTCAATGAGCGCCTGCTCGTTCTCCCAGGCGGCCAGGAGCACGTCTTTATATTCCTCGCAGACGATGTAGCCATCGGTTCTGCGGGGATCAACACAGATGGCCTCCCTCGAGTCTGGGCCTGCTCTGGCCTCTCCCCTCCCCTCCGCGGGGGGCAGCGGGCTGCTCCTAAGCACTGGGGGCCCTGAACTATTTCCAGGCCCAGCAGTCAGTCCGCAGTGCCGGCCGCAGCCGCTGGCTGACACCACCCACGCAGAAGGCAGGCCCCTGGACCCCAGGCTGCGTCCTCTTGCCCAGCCCCTCCCCACCCCCACTGCAGGGCAGGGCGGATGTCACCAACCAGGAAGGACGCTGACCCTATCCGGTCACCCTGACCACCCCCAGAACAGCGTGTTAATCCACATCGTTAGGATGCTGGTTTCGCAGCTTTCACTGGTTTTGCAGCCTCTGGTTGGAAGCCAGAGTAAAAGTATAAAACATCGAGGGTTAAGGCTGATTTTGCAAATCCAGAGTAAAACCTTAGGGCTTCCCTGGTGGCGCAGTGGTTGAGAGTCCGCCTGTCGATGCAGGGGACACGGGTTCGTGCCCCGGTCCGGGAGGATCCCACGTGCCGCGGAGCGGCTGGGCCCATGAGCCACGGCCGCTGAGCCTGCGCGTCCGGAGCCTGTGCTCCGCAACGGGAGG
>NW_006774392.1:313121-315057 GCF_000442215.2 Lipotes vexillifer | reverse complement strand
GCGCCTGAGCCTGCGCGCCCGGAGCCTGTGCTCCGCAACGGGAGGGGCCACAGCAGTGAGAGGCCCGCGTACCGCAAAAAAAAAAAAACCTTAAAAATAAGAGCCACTGGGCTTCAACCCCTGCCAGCCCCACACTAACCTCCCGCCCCTTCTCCATCACGTCCCCCCACCCCTCTGGCCTCCACGGGAGGCCCCTCACGCACATGGGATGGGAGTAGCCTTTGTGGAAATCGAAGCCCGTAACAGCCTGGGCACAGTCAATGTTCAGCTTTCGGGCCACGCGGTGCAAGCTGGGCAGGTTCAGCTGGACGCAGCCGACAGGCATCATGCCGGGCAGGAAGAGGTACACGTTGCCAAATTCGTTCCGGGGGACCTGCAGAGGGTGGCACACTGGGTCTGGCCGGCCGCAGAGGGAGGTGGCCTGGTACCGACTGAGCGCGGCCCTTACCTTCCCGTCCACGGCCACCGGCGGCTGGTACTCCTCGGTCTGCCACTTGCCAAACAGGCCCAGGTCATTGTGGTCCTGCAGTTGCGGCTCAGCCAGGCGGGCTCTCCGGGCCCGGTTGGAATAGCCTTTTACAACCTACACCCGAGGGGACAGCCACAGTTTATAACAAAGCCAACCACTTCCTGAGCATTCACTGTACACCGGGCACTGTTCTCAGTGTTTCTGTGTATTGATTATTTAATCTTTTCAACAAACCCAGGTAGTAGTAGAGTCTATTATCGCCTCCATCTTATAGCAGCCTAGGAGGTGTAAACAGTTCACCGCCTCCATCTTATAGCAGCCTAGGAGGTGTAGACAGTTCACCGCCTCCATCTTATAAGCAGCCTAGGAGGTGTAAACAGTTCACCGCCTCCATCTTATAGCAGCCTCTAGGAGGTGTAAACAGTTCACCTACGGTCACACAGCTTGTAGAGGCCGTGTCTTGAACAGCTATGCTGTGTTCGGTGTCCATCACTGAAGGGGAAATTGGGACTCAGAGATGTTCCTGTGGCCGGTGAGTGACGGGGCCTGCTTTTGGCAGTGACCGACTCCCCGTGCCTCAGCCCCTTCCCACCAACCAGAGGCCCCTGCACCCCGGCCCAGCTCCCTGGGTCTCACAACGCGAAGGGCTCCTCCCAGGGATCTGACAAAGAAAAGCGACTGTGTCTCATGACTGGCCACTGTCCTCCGCCAGCTGGAGCGGGCCCTATGTCCCGTGACAGCCTGTGCGGTCTGCGCTGAATTCATGCGTCTGTGGGCAGCTAGCTGACCGGCCGGAGAGGGAACGAGGCATTGGTGCTGCAAGCCGCCATCTCACTAGCTCAGGCCTTGAACAAGTTTCCTTTTCTAAGCTCCTGTTTTCTCATCTGTACAATGGGCATCCTGATGCTAACTCCTGTGAGACTCAGCAAAGATCACATACATGCAAAACGAAGGGACAGTGAGGGCGGGTGGGCCTGTCCACGCCAGGCAGGGCTCCTGCCTCTCAGAACAAATGGGTGACATGGTTCTGACCCACAGCACCGGGGCTTGGAGGGCTGCTTGCCGGCCTAGATTTCCTGTGTGCTCGGGAAGGCCCATCTCTTACAAAGTCCTCAGTAAAGATGCTCTTCTCTGATCCTCTCAAGCCAGAACAGTCTGTCCCCACACGTGCGCGGCAGCCCACAGTCCCGCGGCTGTTACCTTGTAGGGCACTTCTCCAAGCCTCACCACTCGGGCCTGTTTCAGCCACGTGTCCCTGGAGTGCAGGGTGTGCACGCAGTCCCTAAGGAGCCAACAGGAGACAAGACAGGGTTCACGCCCACTGAAGCACCCCGTACCCAGTAGCCCGCAGGGCCCGGCTGCCCCCTCTGGCCCCCCAGGAGAAGGGGGAGCTCGGCTCTGTAGCGTCTCCCGGGGCACCAGGGGCCTGCGTCAGGCCCACAGTTAACAGGCACCTGCTGTCTCGCG
>NW_006774392.1:312286-312687 GCF_000442215.2 Lipotes vexillifer | reverse complement strand
GCCAGCCCCAGAGTTAACGGGCACCTGGTGTCCCGCGGGGGGGGGGGATGCATCCACTCACAAATCCCAAACTGAATGGCTTCCCGTGGTGCCTTCCCCCTCCTCCCGCCGTTAGGGCCCAGCAGCCAGGGGCGGGGAAAGGCCCAGCAGCACAGGTGCAAGCCCTCACCCAGGGTCTGGTCTGCTCCTGAATACCAGGGACGGAGAGGGAGGGACGAGCGTCCAGAGAAAGGGTGGGGAAGCCAGAAGACAGACAACTCGGGAGACTACAGTAAGCTGACAAAGTACACAGGTTAGGATGAACGCACAGAGAACAATCGGTTCCACCTGGCTCTGGCTTCGCTCTCCTTCCAGAGCTTAGAGCCACACCCTGCCTCACATTCCAGCTGCTTCCTGCCGAG
>NW_006774392.1:310431-312252 GCF_000442215.2 Lipotes vexillifer | reverse complement strand
GCCTTCAGCAAGGCCCGCCCTTCAGTAGGGCTCCAAGGAGCAAGGGCACTGAGCTCCCTCTGGTGCGGACATCCGGTCCTTCGCCTGCCCCCGGGCTGAGGCTGACGTCCAGCACAGCGCACCGGACAGGGTCACACCTCCTCTGTGCCCCTTCCTAGCGGGGTGACCCCCGATCCAACAGGAACGGTGAGCGCTGCCTCCCTGCCTCACAAGCTGCTGGTGGGACCAGAGCCAAGGGCTCCACACGCGTGCCCACCGCAGGGGCACATCTCTGCCTGAAGGAGTGACTGTCACGGTCGTGGTCTTCTGGGAGGAGCGGAGAAGGGGCAAGCAGGTGGGCATCGTCTGGACATTCACAAGGATAGCAGAGGGAAGTGGGCACAGACAGCCCGTTCAGAATAAATCTCAGCTTCTAATCACTTTACATCTATTAGGACACTACTCAAGAAACAGAAAACAAGAACTGGCGAGAATGTAGAGACACTGCAACCTTCATGCTCTGTTGGGGGACGTAAAATGATGCATGCAGCCACTGCAGAAAACAGTGCGGAGGTTCTTTACAAAGCTAAACAATCATCATGTGATGCAGAAATCCTACTTCTGGGCATATACATCCAAAAGGACTGAAAGCAGGGTCTCAAGAGATGTCTGTGCACCCGTGTTCATAGCAGCACTAAACACAACAGCCAAAAGGGGAAGCAACACAAGTGTCCATCAATGGATGCCAGTCACAAAAGGACAAATGCTGTAGGATCCACTTCTATGAGGTGCCTGGAGGAGTCAGATTCATAGAGACAAAGTAGAAGGTGGTTACCAGGGCCTGGGTCGGGGGTGGGGGGTTAGTGTTGATGGGGACAGTTTGGGAAGACAGAAAAGTTCTGGAGATGGTGGTGATGGCTGCGCAGCAATGTGAATGTACTTAGTACTACTGGACACAAAGCGGTTAAATGGTAAATTTTGTTTTGTATATTTTATTACATTAAAAACAAAAAAAGTCTGCCTCTAAAGCTTTCTCCAGGCAGGGACCCCCTTCCCACCAGATGTCCCCTGCACGTGAGGACACCTGTGCTGTATCCTCCATTGAGGTCGCCAGGCCCTGGACGCTGACTGTCGGCAGCTGGGCCCCTGACCAGCCAGGGGACAGAAAGCTCCCACAGTGACCCTAACCAGAGGGTCAGGGATGACTCCCCTCGGGGCTGAGCTGCAGGGAGTAGCTCTCAGGCAGAGGAGTTGAGCCACCTACTCCTGTGAGTTTCCCTAAGTTTCCTTTTCTGTCTTTCCCCGTTTATTAAGAACATCCTCCACTTTGTGGTCTTGCATCTTGGTCTTGGTCTTTTAGAGTTTCTAAAAATTACTTATTTTCTTTCTATTAACATTTCTTAAACTTCTTCCATTGTTAATTCTGACTCACCTTAAGTTTATTACATTTTTTCTCAGTTTTAACTTTGTATATATTTTATGTTTATTTTCTATGCTGTGCCCCTACACCCCTTCTTTGGCAATTTCTTTTTACCGTGGGAAAAAACACACATAAGATAAAATTTACTCTCTGAACCATTTTCCGAGTCTACAGCTCAGTGGCATCAAGTACATTCACACTGTTGTGTAACCGTCACCACCATCATCTCCAGAACTTTCTCCTCTTCCCAAACTGAAACTCTGTCCCCATTAAAATATCCGCTCATTTTAAGTTTCATTATCAAATCCTTTATTTCTTCCTTTTGCATGCTTTTTGACTTCTGTCTTTGGGGTGTGTTTTCTTATTGCCCCATATAATCCTTACCTGTCCTACGTATCTTTCCCTCCATAACTTTTCTCCCC
>NW_006774392.1:297342-310421 GCF_000442215.2 Lipotes vexillifer | reverse complement strand
TTTTTTTTTTTTTTTTTGCGGTACGCGGGCCTCTCACTGTTGTGGCCACTCCCGTTGCGGAGCGCAGGCCCCGGACGCGCAGGCTCAGCAGCCATGGCTCACGGGCCCAGCCGCTCCGTAGCCTGTGGGATCCTCCCGGACCGGGGCACGAACCCGTGTCCCGTGCATCAGCAGGCGGACTCTCGACCACTGCGCCACCAGGGAAGCCCCCTGCTGATCTTTTAATCCCCGTGGTTTTCATTTCCAGGCCGCAACCTCTCTGCCGTGCCCCCTGCCCACAAACGGCATGCGCACACCGTGAAGCTCGAGCCCCAGCCCGGCGAAGTCTGCTAATCCCGGGCCGCCGGGCGTCTCCTCACCTGGAGTAGACAGGCTCTCCGCGGCAGTACCCGAGGATGGCGGCCGTCTCAGGGTAGATGGCCTCGTACTTGAGGAGGTGCCTCTTGAGGGCGTACAGAGGGTGGTTCTTGTACATGCCTATGACGGTAGGCAGAGGCTGGTCCAGGTGCCTCGCCTGAAACTGCAGAGGCCGAGAGACGACGTTGGGCGTGGTGCTTGGAGAGGGAGGGAGGTTGGCGGCGACCCCCGAACTTGCCCAGGTAACTGACGGTGCCGTGGGGCTTTCGGGGCCCCAGGGCCACCGCACCACGCTGTGACCTGGCGTTCTGTCCCAAGGGTTTAGGTGCCTCAGGAGCTCCGCAGGGGCTGGTCATCCTGCAGCTCGCAGCAACGGAAAAGTCAGCCCTGCCCTCTGACACCTCGTCCGGCCCGAGCAGAGCCTTCCTCAGGAGGAGGCCTCGCCTCAAGTGACACCACAATTCTGTGACACGGGTTCAGCGGCTCGGCTCCCCCGGAAACCAGAATGAGCACTCACACCTTCTCCGTCCACTACGATCAACACCTGTTCTCCCTGCTGCCTCAGGGAGCCTAGCTCCTCGCAGGCAACCCCACTGCTCCCACCTACATCCCACTCACCAGGTCTCCTGCACTTCCCCGCAGCACCTCTTCAAACCCCGACAGACAAGGGAGGAGCGGCAAGTGGGGAGCAGGAGGGACCCCGCTTGGCCAGCTTGCGTGACAAGCCCTTGAACTAGGTCAGTCACAACATGCTCTGCAAGACTCCCACGACCCTGTCACCTCTGAGCCACACCCTGAGCGATGCAGTGCACAGGGACGACTCCCTGCCCTGGGGAACAGAATAATTCTCCAGCAAGTCTGCCCACCCTGCGGGCGGCCCTGCACAAGCCCCGGGCCCTCTTCCGGGCCCACGGCTGTCCCACGACTCAGGGACGCGCTGCTGCTCCAGAAGCCGCCCCCCAGGGCGCCCCTCAACAGACAAGCCATCTCCTCAGCCCTCCTCCTGGGAGCTGAGTGTTCCGGGTCGGGGCAGGGGTGCTGGCGTACACACCTCTGCGCGTGTACATGCTGAGAAGGGGGAACAATTATATTACTGCGTGTTTTCCTCTTTCACTCAGGACTACTTACCTGACTTAAAGCTCCAAATTTATAACTGGGCAATAACTGAAAGTACACAGGCTTTGAAGCCAGAGCAACCTGGGTTCAAATACCAGGTTGGCTCATCTCTCAGATTCTAAACGTTTAGCTGGTAAAATTAAGGTTACGATAACCCCAGCTTTGTACTGTTGCTGTGATAGTTAATTAATTGAGGTAAAAACACAACACGGGGCTGGGCATCCAGCAGGTGCGCGTGCGCAAGCCCTCACCTCCTGGTCCTCCTTCTGCTCCCTCTCCACCAGCGGGCTCCGGTAGGGTCGCAGGGTCTCGGCCCACCACGCGGCATCAACCCGGCACTTTCGGGTCACCGTCATCCAGGCAGGGTCGTACCTCTGTGTGACATCACGCAAGCAGCCCTCGCTGTCGATGCCCACGATGTAGGTCACAGGCTTGGTGGCGCACTGGTGGCAGGTCAGGGGCTGGCCCGCTACACCGTGCACACAGTCCACGCACACCCACTTCTCCTCCCGCTCAGAGAACACCTCCAGCCACTGGTCCACACCAGCTGCTCTCCGGCCGTCTGCCTCCTCACCATCCACGGGCATCTTACGCTCGCCTCTCTTACGTTTACTGCCAGAAGCGCTTACAGATGCTTCTGGAAAGCCAGGGGGCTGGCGGTGGCTTCCACGCTGGGACCTGGACTCCCTCTTGGACCCCACCTTCATCCTCTGAGGGGCGGCGGCCCTCCTCTGCCTTGGAAGGCCTGGCTCAGAATCCTCGTCGGATGGGCGATGGCCGTCCGAGCTGGAGAGCTCAAAGTCAGAGCCGCTGCTGGCCTTGTCACTCCCGCTTTCCTCTGTGTAAGACACCCTGGCGGCCGCCCGCCGCTCCCGGTCCCGCGAACGCCTCTGGGTCCCCTCCGTCTGCCCCCCGGCCTTGCCCTCTTCTTTCCTGCCGGAGGAGGGCTCTCTCTGCTTCTTCCTGATGGCAGCCGCCTTGCCCCGCTTCGCTTTGGCATGTGCACTGCCAGTGCTCTCAGAAGACGTGTCCTCTCGTCTGCTTCCTCTGCTGGTCTCTGGTTTGCTTGGCTTTCCAGGAACTTGGCTGGAAGTTTCTGAGGAGCATCCAGGACCCTCTGTGGATGTCTCCTTGGAAGGTTTCTTTCCCTTAAACAGAAGAGGAAATTTTTGCGTTTTCTTTTTTTGCCAATGATACAGTCAAGACTCTGGCATCTAACGGGGCTGAGTCACACTGCAACAGCAGCGTGTGTTCACCAGCGTGGAACACCAGCGCACACAAGACATTCTAGGCTCACACAGTGACAGGCTGGCTACCCTGCAGGGTTGTAAGAAAGCAGTCACTACATTCTGCAGCACCTTAAATAAGGCCACGCTCTAATTCTTTTCAATACAAAGTGCAGCACAGGGAAAAGGGCACAGGATGTGGGAACAAACCCGGGTTCAAACTCCGCTTCTGCTTTCTCAGTTTTTATGTGATTCGGATAAATTATGTAACCTCTGAGTCTCAGTTTCCTCAGCAATAGTACTCACTTTGCACATAAGGCATTTTGCAAACAAAGTCACAGCATTAAGAATTCAGAAATTATTAAACTTGACTCCTGGACCGAATTTTGGACAATATGCCAGCACCCCAAGAAGTACAGAGTTCAGCCCCCTGGATGACGGCAGGCCTCCGAGTCCTCGCCGTCCTCTCTCCACACCGCTGAGGATGACCAGTACCTTTTTATTCTACCATTTACAGAACAGAAACCAGAGCATGAAGAAGCCCAGGCTCTCGCAGGCGCCTCTACGCACGCGAAGCCCGGCTGCTAGATGCCCACCCAGGCGCCCAGTCTTCCCAGCACAGGGCCTGTGCCAGGCGGGCTCAGAGGAACCCTGCTCCACAAAGACTGATTTTTAAAAATCGTCTAATGAGCAGATCTGTTTGCTTTAAGTCTCATAATTTCTCACTCCTCCCTGACCAACTACTCTTTTCTCTGGAAGCCCCGGGAACCTCACCTTCGCTGCTGATAACTTCAGAGGAATTGGCTGTAGAGACAGTACGAGTCGGGTAGGGAGATGTAGGGCCCGGAGAATCAGTAAGAATATCTATGATGAAAAAGAACAACACGCTTATCCTCAGGAACGAATTAAGGATTCGCAGAATTCCACGCTGTTTGTCGTGGTGCCTGTTTAAAAAAGGGAAACCACCAAATTGTCGAACAGTAGAAGCCTGGAACCCTCAACACTATTAAAATGATGCTGTAGAGATTTATCTCTGTAGAAAAACGGGGAAAGGTAACCATATATCAAAGGAAAAGAAATGTTTGTTTTTTAATGAGTTATGTTAATTTTTGTAAGAAAAAATCGTGTCCAGACATAAATATGTATGTATATTTGGAAAAGCATCCATATTGGGTTATGGGTGTTTATAGGTGTTTGTTTCTTTTTTCCGGCTTACCTATCTTCTGATTGTTCTGTTTTCAACATGTGTTGTGTTTGTGATAAAACAATAAAGCAAAATATCACGTTAGGAGAAAAGGCATCATCATCATCAGTCCCGAGAACCCCTCCCGTGCACTCAACCTCCCCAGAGCGAGTATCTCAACCAGAGGCTGCAGCTCTAAAACTTCTGTGAACTTGGAAGGATGGGGAGCCTCCTCATGGGAATTAACCTCCGAAACAACAACAGTGGGATAGCACGTGAGCAAGATCTTCCCACACAGACCTCAGGGTCCCGGCGTCCTCATGAATCACTACAGTCATTTTCCCTCCTCGGAAAGCAAGAGCAAAAGTCAGAAACAGGGAGGCAGGTTTTCTGTGAAAAGCCAGTTATATTGACAAAAATAACTACTTTTGCCTTGTTTCTTCTGGAGTTAAAAATGGGGGATGAGAAAACGTCAAAGAAACCCAAATTGAGGAACTCTACAAAATTCCTAAGCAGCACTCCTCAGGAGTGTCCAGGAGGACTGGGACACTGCCACGGCCTGGAGGGGATGGGGCGCTGGGGCAACAAGATCACTAATGCCTGGACTGCATCCTGGGACAGGAAAAGGGCATCAGTGCGAAAACGTGGAAAACAGAACTCACCCCTACAGTGTGGCTGACAACACGCTATTAACTGGCACAGTGCACACCATATGAGTGTTGGTTGGCTCCTCACTTTCTCAGTGTGTGGGTGGCACAGGGGCACGGATGCAAACGGCAGGGAAACCGAGCACCAGGAGGCGGCTGAATGATGGTTTAAACCTAGAACCTCCATCCGGAACATCCCCACCTCGTCCTCCTCACAAGACCACAGGGAAGACTGGATGAGGTCAGGTACACGACAGTGCTCTGGAAGCGACCTTGTGCCTCACAAAGACACGTGGTCACCACCTTTCACAAGTATGTCACTGAAGAAAAAATTTAAGTTACAAAACTGTATGATCCCTACACTAAATACAAGGTGACCCCAGTAAAAAGGATGAATCCTAGAAACATACAAATTACCAAAACTAACTCAAGAGAAAACAGAGACTCTGAAGAGACCTATAACGAGAGACTGAGTCAAAAATCAAGCCCTCCCAATAGAGGGGGATCAAGACAGCAGAGTATGAGGACGTGGAGCTCGCCTCCCCCCATAAACACACCAAAAACACATCTACACGAGCAACAACTCCCACAGAAAACTAGCTGGAAACTCACAGAAGATCTCCCATAACCAAAGCTGCAAGAAAGATCTCCACGTAATCGGGTAGGATGGAAAAAAGAAAGGTACCAGGTTGGGACCGGCACTCCTGGGAGGGATCTGTCAGGAAGAGAAGGTGTCCGCTTGCCCTGGGGAGTCCCCTTCCTGCTGGGAAGCCCACTGAGACAGACAGGAGGGCTGGAGAAGCCTAGACTCTACTCAAGAGGAGCATGCGGGCTGGCTTGCTAACAACCAGGACAGAGAGACCTGCACTGGTGATGGCCGCCTCCCTGCACTTCCCAATTCAAAGGGGCAAATGCCCTGGCCCCGCTCACTCCACACCACGGCCTGGCGTGAGATCAGTGCAGACTGGGTCTAGCTGCGCAGAGGCAGACGGGGTGCCTGGGATGTGATCCAGGTGGGACTGTGAAGACTCCCATCAGTGCACACACAGGGGCCACAGGGCACACTGGGAAGACAGTGTCAGCGCATGCCACACGTGGCACCTCAACAACGTGCAGCAGCTAAGCAGTGAATTTTACGTGGAACCTACAATACGCTGCCACAAGAGACTCGCTTCACGGCCAGACGCACACACTGAAAGTGAAGTATGGAAAAGGATATTTCATGCAAATGGAAACAAGCAAGCGGGCATAGCAATACTTAACAAAAGACAAAGCAGACTTCAAAACAAAGACCATAAAGAAAGGCAAAGAAGGATATTACATAACAATAAAGGCATCAATACAACAGCATATTACACTTGTCAACATACACATTTCCAATACAGGAGCACCTAAATATATAAAGCAAATATTAACGGACGTAAAAGGAGAAATTCACAGGAATACAATAATAACAGAGGACTATAACATCCCACCTACATCAATGAACAGATCATCCAGACAGAAAATCAGTATGGCAACAGAGGTCCTAAATGACACAGTGGACCGACTGTACTTAATAGATATCTACAGGACACTAAATAAGAAAAACACCAAATACACATTCTTTTCAAGCCAGCGTGGAACATTCTCATGGATAGACACATACTAGGTCACAAAACAAGCCTCAACAAGTTTAAGGGGACAGAAATATTTTCAAGCATCTTTTCTCACCACAACGGTAAGAAACTAGAAATCAACCATAGAAAGGAAAACAGGAAAAGAACAAACACATGGAGACTAAACAACATGTTACTGAAAAGCAAATGGGTTGATGATGAAATCAAAGAGGAGATCAGAAATACCTTGAGACAAATGAAAATAGAAACACAATCTTACAAAAATCTATGGGACGCAGCAAAAGCAGTTCTAGGAGGGAAGCGCATGGCAACACAGGCCTTCCACAAAAACAAGAAAAATCTCAAACAAGATAACCTACCACCTAAGAGAATGAGAAAAAGAAGGGCAAACAAAACCCAAAGTCAGCAGAAGGAGGAAATAATAAAGATCAGAGAGGAAATAAAAGACGTCAAAAAAGCAATAGAAAAGATCAATAAAACCAAGAGCTCTTTTTGTTTTTAAGATAAACCAAATCGATAAACCTCTAGCGAGGCTCACCAAGAAGAAAAGAGAGAGGATCCAAATAAACAAAATAAGAAAGAAAAGAGGAGAAACAACTGAAACCACAGAAAAACAAAAAATCATGAAAGAATACAAACAGTTATATGCCAACAAACTGGACAACCTAGAACAAGTGAACAAGTATTCTAGAAACATACAGCCTGCCAAAGCTGAGTCAAGAAGAAACAATTTGAACAGACCGTTCACTAGACGTGAAATACAATCTATAATTTAAAAACCCCCTGCAAACAAAAGTCCAGTTCCAGAGAGCTTCACTAGGGAATTCTACCAAACATAGAAAAAGACAAAAACAAAAACTTAAATCTATCCTTCTCAAACTATTCCAAAAAAATGCAGAGGACGGAACACTCTGAAATTCATACTATGAAACCACCATTACCCTGATACCAAAACCAGACAAAGACACTTACAACCCCAAATCTTTGATGAATATAGATGCAAAAATCCTCAACAAAGTGTTAGCAAACTGAATCCAACAATACATACTACGGATACCACGCTCAAGTTGGATTCACTCCAGGGTTGCAAGGATGGTTCAAAATCAATCAATGTGATACACCACATTAACAAAAGAATAGATAAAAATCACATGATCATCTCAATAAATGCAGAAAAAGCACTTGACAAAATTCAACGATTCATGATAAAAATTCTCACCAAAGTGGGTACAGAGGGGACATAACTCAACATGATAAAAGCCGACTACCTCAAATCCACAGCCAACATAATACGCAACAGTGAAAAACTGAAAGCTTTCCCAATAAATTCAGGAACTAGACAGGGATGTCCACCCTTGCTGCTTCTATTTAACATAATATTGGAAGTCCTAGCTACAAGAAAAAGAAATAAAAGGCATCCAAATTGGAAGGGAAAAGGTAAAACTATCACTATTTGCAGATGACATGATATTCTATATAGAGAACCCTAAAGTTTCCACATAAAAACTATTAGAACTAATAAATGAATTCAGCAAGGCAGCAGGATATAAGGTTAATATATGGAAATTTACTGTGTTTCTATACACTAACAATGAAATATCAGACAGAGAAAGTAAAAAGAGCAATCCTGTTTATTAAAATTGCATTCCCCCCCCCAAAAAAAACCCCCAAAAACACAAAACACAAAACCTAGGAATCAACTTAACCAAGGAAGTAAAAAGATCTATATGCTAAAAACCATAAAACACTGATTAAGGGAACTGAAGATAATTCAAAGAAATGGAAAGATATCCCATGCTCTTGGATTGGAAGAATTAATACTGTTAACATGAACATACTACCCAAAGCAAGCTATAGATTTAATGCAGTCCCTATCAAAATACCCATGACATTTTTCACAGACCTAGAATAAATAATCCTAAAACTTATACGGAACCACAAAAGACCCAGAACTGCCAAAGCAATCCTGAGGAAAAAGAACAAAGCTGGAGGCATAACCTTTCCAGACTTTATACTATACTACAAAGCTAGAGTAAACAAAACAGTGTGGTGTTGGCATAGAAACAGACATATAGATCAAAGGAACAGAATAAAGAGCCCAGAAATAAACCCACACACTTATGGTCAACTAATCTATGACAAAGGAGGCAAGAATATACAATGGAGAAAAGACAGTTTCTTCAACAAGTGTTGCTGGGAAAACTGGACAGCTGTATGTAAAACAATGAGATTAGAACATTCCCTCACACCACATACAAGAATAAATTCAAAATGGCTTAAAGACCTAAATGTAAGATCTGAAACCATAAAACTCCTAGAAGAGGGCTTCCCTGGTGGTGCAGTGGTTAAGAATCTGCCTGCCAATGCAGGGGACACGGGTTTGAGCCCTGGTCTGGGAAGATCCCACATGCCGCAGAGCAACTAGGCCCGTGAGCCACAACTACTGAGCCTGCGCGTCTGGAGCTTGTGCTCCGCAACAAGAGAGGCCGCCAACAGTGAGAGGCCCGCGCACCGCAATGAAGAGTGGCCCCCTCTCGCCGCAACTAGAGAAAGCCCACGCACAGAAACGAAGACCCAACACAGCCATAAATAAATAAATAAATAAATAAAAATTTTAAAACAACAACAACTCCTAGAAGAGAACATAGGCGGAACACTCTTTGACATAAATTGTAGCAATATTTTCTTGAATCAGTCTTCTAAGGCGAAATAAATAAAAGCAAAAATAAACCAATGGGACATAATTAAATTTAAAAGGCTTTACACAACAAAGGAAACCATTAACAAAATGAAAAGACAACCTACTGAATGGGAGAAAATGTTTGCAAATGATGAGACTGACAAGAGTTAAAATCCAAAATATACAAATTGCTCATACAGCTCAATAACAACAAAAAAACAAACAACCCGGGCTTCCCTGGTGGCGCAGTGGTTGAGAGTCCGCCTGCCGATGCAGGGGATGTGGGTTCGTGCCCCGGTCTGGGAGGATCCCACATGCCGCGGAGCAGCTGGGCCCGTGAGCCATGGCCGCTGAGCCTGCGCGTCCAGAGCCTGTGCTCCGCAACGGGAGAGGCCACAACAGTGAGAGGCCCGCGTACCGCAAAACAAAAACAAAAACAAACCACCCGATCAAACAATGGGCAGAAGACATACGGATGGCTAACAGGCACATGAACAGATACTCAACAATGCTAATTATTAGAGACACGCAAATCGAAACCACAATCACCTATCACCTCACACCTGTCAGAATGGCCATCATCAAAAAGCCTACAAATAACAAATGTTGGAGAGGATGTGGAGAAGAGGGAACCCCCCAACCCTGGTGGTAAGAATTTAAACTGGTGCAGCCATTACGGAGAACAGTACGAAAGTTCCTTAAAAAACTAAAAACAGAACTATCATATGACCCAGCAATTCCACTCCTGGGTATATCTGGAAAAAAAACCCTCTAATCCAGAAAGATAACAATGAACATAGCAGCACTATTTACAATACTCAAGACATGGAAGGAACCCCAGGGCCCATCAACAGATGACTGGATTAAAAAGATGTGGTACATACATACGATGGAATATTACTCAACCACAAAAAACAAGAGAATACTTCCCTTTGCAGCAACACGGGTGAACCTAGAGAATATTATGCTTCGTGAAGTAAGTCAGACAGAGAAAGACAAACATGGTAATGATATCGCTTATATGTGGAACCAAAAAAAAAAAAAAGAAAAATGACAGTAAAGGCAAAGCAGAAACAGAGTCACATATATAGAAAACAAACTTGTGGTTACCAAGGGGGAGTGAGAAGAGGAAAGGGACAAATTAGGGTATGGAATTAACAGATACAAACTACTATACATGAAATAGATAAGCAACAAGGGTTTGCTGTATAGCACAGGGAATTATACCCATTATCTTGTAATAAGCTATAATGGAATATAATCTGCAAAAAACACTAAATCACTATATGCTGTAATCTGAAACTAACACAATATCGTACACCAAGTATACTTCAGTCAATCCATCAACAGAAAATCCTGGAATGCAACGCACTACGTTAGTAGAATGAAGGGGAGAAAAATCACAAAATCATCTCATTCGACACAGAAAAGGCATCTGACAGAATCCAAAGCACTTTCATGATTAAAACACATTCAGAAAAACCAGAAATACGGAACCCCTTCAACATGGTAAAGAATGTATATGAAGATCCACAAGTACCAAGACACTCAGTCATGAAAGAGTGAAAAGCTTTCCCAATATCAAGAACCAGACAAGATGCCTGCTTTTGTCACTGCTATTCTACACTGTGCTGGAAGTTCTAGCCAGAGCAACGGCACAGGAACAAGAAACAAAAGGCATCCAAACTGGAAAACAAGAAGTAAAACTACGTCTATTCACAGAGGTCAAGATCTCATATATAGAAAACCCCAAAGAATGTACAAGAAACTGTTAAATGAATTAAGCAAAGCTGCAGGTATAAGAGCAACACGATCAGCCATTTTTTTATACACCTTCACTGAACAATCTGAGAAGGAAATTAAGAAAACAATACCATTTACAACAGCATCGAAAAGAATAACATACCTAGAAAAAACTTTAACCAAGAAGATGAAAGACAGGTACACTGAAAACTACAAAATACAACTAAAAGAAATTTAAAAAGCAAATAAAAGGAAAAAGCCATGTTTACAGACTTAATATTGACTAGATAGCAATGCTGCCCTAATCAATGTACAGAATCAATGCAAACCCTATCAATACTCCAATGGCCTTTTTTGCAGAAATAGAAACGCAGACCATCAAATTCACATGAAATTGCACAGGGCCCCAAATAGCCAAAATAGCATTATGAGGTTGTACTCATACTTCCGATTTCAAAACTTACTACAGATTCACAGTAATCAAAACAGCGTGGCACTGGCCTAAGGACAGACATGTAGACCAATGGAATAGAACAGATAGCTCAGAAGTTAACCCAAGTGTCTATGGCCAATTGATTTCTGATAAGTGTGCCAAGACCATTCACCCCCATTGAAAAACTTCCAACAAATAGTGAAAATAATACAACAAATACAATGAATAGCTGAAAGACTAGTCTCTTCAAGAAATGGCGCTGGGGGCTTCCCTGGTGGCGCAGTGGTTGAGAGTCCGCCTGCCGATGCAGGGGACACGGGTTCGTGCCCCGGTCCGGGAAGATCCCACATGCCGCGAAGCAACTAAGTATGTGTGCCACAACTACTGAAGCCCGCATGCCTACAGCCCGTGCTCCGCAACAAGAGAAGCCACCACATTAAGAAACCCGCACACTGCAACAAAGAGTAGCCCCCACTCGCCGCAAGTAGAGAAAGCCCACGCACAGCAACCAAAGACCCAATGCAGCCAAAAATAAATTAATTTTAAAAAAAAAGCAAAATAGAAAATTGGACTTTGTCAGAATTAAAACTTTTGTGCGTCAAAGGACTTCATGAAGAAAGTAAAAAGACAACCTACAGAATGGGAGAAAATATTTGCAAAGCATATATCTGAAAGGCATCTAGTAACGGAAATATCTAAAGAACTCTTACAACTCAATAACAAAAAGACAAAGAACCCAATTTTTTTTTTTTTTTTTTTTTTGTGGTACGCGGGCCTCTCACTGTTGTGGCCTCTCCCGTTGCAGAGCACAGGCTCCAATTTTAAATGGGCAAAGGACCTGAATAGACATTTCTCTGAAGAAGATAAACAAATGGCCGATACGCACATGAAAAGACATTAACCCACCATTAATCATCGGGAAAATGCAGACCAAAGCCACAGTGAGTACCACTTCACACCTGTAAGGATGACGATAATCCAAAAAATGGAAAATAACAAGTGTTCGTGATGATTTGGAGAAACTGGAATCCTTGTACTTTGCTGGTGAGAAGGTAAGATGGTGCAGCTGCTATGTAAAACAGTTTGGCATACAATTACCATATGACCCAGCAACCCTACTTCTAGGTATATACACCAAAGAACTGAAAACAAGTACCCAAATAAATATATGTACACACAATGTTTATAGCAGTACTCTTCATAAGAGCCCAAAGATGGAAAACAACCTAAACGCCCATCAACCGATGAATGGATAAGTGAAATGTGGTCTATCCATACAATGGAATATTATTCACCATAAAAAGGAATGAAGTTGATACATGTTACAAACGTGAATGAACCTTGAAAGCATGCTAAGTGAAAGAAGCCAGACACAAAAGGTCATATATAGTCGTCCCTCGGTTGTCTGTGGGGATTGGTTCCAGGACCCCGCCGGATACCAAAATCCGCAGATGCTTAAGTCCCTTATACAAAATGGCAGAGTACAGTTGGCGCTCCCTCTATCCTCGGATTCTGCATCTGTGATTCAACCAACTGCAGATATAAATCTGACTGGCAGTTGGTTGAATCCGTGAATGTGGAACCTGCAGATAAGGAATGCTGACTGTATTGTGATTTCTTTTATATGGAATACCCAAAATATGTAAATCCATAGAGAGAGTATGAAAATTGGCGGCTGCCAGGTAACTGGGGAGGTGGGAAAAGGAGGAAGAATGGGAGTGACTGTGTAATAGGTACAGGGTCTCCTTCTGGGATAGTAAGAGTGTTTTGGAAATAGATAGAGGTGGTGGATGCACAACACTGAAAATGCAACGAGTATCACTGAATTGTTTACTTCTTTAAAAAAAAACTATTTCTGTGCTTAATAAAACTACACAAACAAAACAAACATGTACATGCACAGATATACGTGGGAACAAAGTCTGAGAGGATGACACTGAAATATGAGTGTTTTTCTCTGGGTGGTGATATCACCGCACAATTACTGCCCAGATACCCACACTTTTTCAAGCCAAATTGGGAGAGAAGTAAGATGCCAGTCATTTGGTCTCTAAAGATACAAAAAGTCTCTTTCC
>NW_006774392.1:289634-297241 GCF_000442215.2 Lipotes vexillifer | reverse complement strand
TTTTCAGCGGGAGACAAAGCCTGTCTACACACAAACTCCTCGCCACGACTCCTTCTGGACAGAACCCTACTCACTGCACGGCCACCTGCCAGCATCATCACCCAGCTTAGAAGGTAAGGAAACACTTTCTTAATGATTTCAGCAGCCAATTTGAAAAAACATTTCCTTGGGACTTTTAAACATGATTTTTGAATACTGTAAACAATTCGAGGGCAGCTGACCAAAAATCAAGTGCTTTAATACACCAGGACACCAAGTAAGAGACAGGAGAGAGGGCAGCTTTCAACTCGCGCATGGGCCCAATCCTGTCTCCAATGCTTACCAACTGAACGACCCTAAGAAAGTGATTTAGCCTCTCTGAGCTTCAGTACCTGTTTTTATTTTATGAGAACTGAGCAAGGAAATATACGTAAAACAGCTGGAATGGTATGTGGCACATGACTGCCATATTCCCCAGCTAACAGACCTAATGAAAACAGTGCTGCCAGGAGTCACTCACGTGGACCAACTCTTCACTGTCTCTCGCAGAGTAAATAGCAAACCTTCTCTCCAGCGTCGTCTGCAGGCCATCCTGCTCATTGGTTGAAAGGTCTGCATTAACTGTAAATGTCCCAATGAACCTGGAGAGAAATCAGGCATTCCTTTGCGTCAGAGGTCAGGGCCAAGAGGAACTCTGTTCTTCCACAGCCAAAACACAGAGCGGGCTGTCCTGGGAGCCCCGCCTGCCAGTGCCCCTCTTCCCAGCCTGTCTGGCCGACTCCTGAAGACCCAACTCACACCCTCCCCCTGGGGAGCCTTCCCAGCCCCTCAAGGCGGGTCTGTGGAACTGACCTGCGCCCAGCGTCTGAGACACAAATCCTACACTATGCTCTGCAGGACAGGCCAGAGGGCCCTACCATTTCGCCAGGTTTGACAGGTAGCTGACGTCCACGTCTTGAGGTGGCACTTTGGTAAAGCGAGTTGGGATGATGGAGAGGCCGATGGCACGCAGATCTGGCTGGTTGCAGATGCTATTTCGATAGAAGCCATTTGCCAGCAGACACAGAAGGTGAACCTGGGGAGAGGGAAAAGCGAAGGCTGAAAACCAGTGGGATTTTTGCTGCCAAATTCAAAGACGTTTTGCGGACAGCAAATATTTGTTGTCATTTCTACATGCAAGAAAAGTAAAAATACGAACACTGCCGTCTCTCAAGACTCTGTCTTTCAACCCCTCTTCTCTCTAGGTACTCCTTCCCTCAAAGAAACAATCACATCTCAAAGCTGCAAAATACAAACTTCCTTTTTCTCAAGAGGTCTCATCTTTTAGAGGCACTGATACAGCCTGAAGGATTTGTGGATGAAATGTTACAAAGTCTGGTGTTTGCTCCAGAAAGATCAGGAGGAAACGGAATGGGGGAGAGCCGCTGTCGCAGCTGGGATGGGACAGGCCGTGTGCACCTCAACCCCACCCCGGTGTGTGTAATGCCTCCGCCGCAGACCCACACGTGTCCCCATGCCTGCGCGCCACCCCAGCCTTCCCCAGCCTCCGGAAACGACCACGCGGCTGTCTGCTCCTCCTCCCACTCAGCTTTGCATCATTTCCCCTCAAGGCAGCCCCCCTTCTTCCTGCCTACAGCCGGCCTGCTGCAGCCCATGCTCCGCCCTTCTCCCCTCACTTAAGCTTCACATCTTGGACTCATAGTCATCCTCGCCTTTCTTTCACCTCCAACACCAAGGGGTAAAAGAAACCCAGCCACCCGGCTCGGCGCCCAGGCCTGTGAGGGCGCCACGCCAGCTCTCCCCTCGTCTCTCCACCCTGACTCTGTGCTCCTTGCACCTCTCGGCTTCTGCAGCTGCTGCAAGGCAGTACCCCTTGCACCCTGCGCATCACTACACTCTCCCTAGCTGCCTGCTGCCGGTCCGAGGAAAACCAACGTCTGCCCTTGCCTCACTCTCCATGGGCCTCCAGCGCATGCTGCCTCCTAGATGCAGGCCCCCTGGCTGTCCCACCAGCCCGGCCACCACTCGGACTTTCTGCGTCTCCCTGTGCCATCCTTCCTCCTGACCCGCCCCATCCTCTCTCCTAAATGAGGCCTTCCTTGGCTACTGAGGCCCACACTGATCTCTTTCCTTGTTCTATGTCTCGAGTCTCCCTGTTTTGATGTCTTTCCTGTTCCTGTGTGAGATCAGCAACTCCTGAATGGTAGGAAACAAGCTTCATACAAGTCTCTCTCCCCACAATGCCAAGCACCTTGCTAAGGCCCTGGTGTATGTTCAGGAAGTACCAGCTGAAGCCAGAAGCCACAGCAGCTTTAGCTGAGATCAGAACCAACGTTATTAAGCAGCTGAGAGAAGGCATGGGAGGAGAATGCCTGGTATCAGCAGCCCCTGCTGCCCGCCCAGCGCTGAGCTACGCGCTTTACACCTGCTGTCTGCTTACTCCTCACGCCCATCCCCCCGGCAGACACTGTTATCACCCCAGCTCCACAGCGAGTCAGAAACTCACCAGGTCAGACAGTGAGTGGAAGCGCAGCGGCGGGGCTGATGGGAAGCCCAGTTCCCCTGCGTACCACCCTCCTCCTTCCCTGCCGTACCTTGTGTGTGTCCTCACGGACTTCCTTATTGAAACGTTTCATCATCCTCCGAAGATGTGTCTCAAGCTCTGTTTTGATCTTCTCACTGCAATGCACACTGAAAACTCGGAGGATGAAGGGTGAAGGCTGACCCCACTCTCCCGTCAACACCTTTCAGCTGCAATGACTGAGGCTGTGCTACTCAGCAGACCTGCAGGCTGGCTGTTCCCACTCCTCCTTACCCGCGAGCCCGGGCCCAGGACATTCCCTCCCCTTGCTCGACCTGCGCTCGACCTGTGCCCGCCCGCCATCCAAGCATGCTTCAGGGCCCGCCCTCCAGGACGAACCCTCTGACTGTCCCGACCCTGGGACTGACCGGCTCCTCAGCACACACTGCCTTACGTCAAGTTAGCACACGCTCGTTTGTGCGATGCTGCTCTGCTGTAAAGTCTCTCATGTCTGTGGCCCAAGCATCCTGAGGAAAACCTGAGGCTTCCGGACTGCTATTGGCTCCCTCCTTCAGGCCTAATAACGTGTCCATCACACGGGGGCCTCAGGAACCAATTAACTACCAGGAGACGCACTCCATATGGCTGGGCCGCCAGGGGCTGCCGAGGGCCTGGGGACCCTGGAGAGGAGTGGGGGCCCCCAGCCGCGGCGGGCACTGCCACAGGCCCTGCAGTGACGTGGGGAGACGAACAGCAATGCCGGGTCAGCCTGAGGGACGCAGATCGTGGTGCATCCACTCACAGCAGAAATGTTACTTAACCTCTCTGAGTCTCCGGCTCCTCATTCACACACTGTCCTAAAGACGGAGTAAGAAGACGGGCAACCTGCAGAGCCCCTGGCACACTTCCTGCCCTAGCCAGGACACAAAGGTGTCTCCTTCAGTCCTAAAGGTGAGCCCAGGGCTCTCTCACCTAACGCTCCTGACAGCTCTGACACTCAGCCCGGGTCTCCTATGTGTTTTTCATTGAGGAGCAGCTGCCGGTGACGATACGTGACAGAAACTAGAAGCAAGTGCTTAATCGTACCTTCTTTCTCTTGCCTTCACCTGCTCCGGTGTTTCAATTTCTATCTCCACGGGCTTCACGGGCAGAGCGGATGTAGAGAAGGCTGCGCTTTCCCCCACGTCACCCGGCACGGGCTCACTAACTTCTATAAACAGTAATTTTTAAAATCAATAATAATAATTATCGTTATAATAGATACTGTACCAAACAAAATTGAGGTTCTGCTGAGATGGAGCAAGTGAGGAATGGGTGTGAGGTAGGAAACCGGAGAGACCATGCTCTGAGTTCCTAGGAAATGCCAGGCCCTGTGCTCTTACAATCTAATTGTCTCATTAACCTGCACAAGAACCCAGAGAAACAGCCCTCAGAGGAAGAACCTTAGGCACAGAGATAGTGAGGTGAATTAGATACAGACCCCTGGTATCATGGAGCTAATGCTCATCTGTGTCTGTTTTAGTAGAGACTTAGGGAGCAATTTCCTATTCTCTGTATCACTATGGTAACGCTCACAAAAATTTGCTTTGTAGAGAGGCATGACTTCCCGATTCAACTGTAAACTTGTACTGAATACACGGCAAGGCATGCATCTTCATCTCTTTCTCCGTTACACTGCTGAAATAAATTAAATTTGCTGAACTGTGAACTTCATTTGCAAAGTTCCTTTCAAAGCAGCTCTGGGCCTAGAAGCAATGACACCCCACTGGCAATGACAATACCCAGTGCCAAGACCTTGGTTTCCATGTACCTGTTCCTACTAAAATGAACCAGGGCTTCTTAGAGAGAAAAAAGGCCAATTCCAGGTGTGCAGCAAGGAGAGTATAGAGAGATCCTGGAACATCTTATTGTGCCAAAGAACAAAAACATTCTCAGAAACTAATGAAGCCATGTCAAAAGGACTCTGTAGGGTAGCTAGCTCAAAGGGGCTCCTGCTCGCCAAATGTGGGACAATCCAAAGATCAAAAAGTGTAATGATGATAACTGATAACATATTTGAATTTTTAAGTCCACAGTGACACCCAAAATAAATAAATACAATTCTTAAAAGGCAGAGCTCTTCTTTACAGATCAAAGTCAGCTAATAAATATACATGAGATGACAGAATCAAAATATTTGCAGTGCTCAATATAATAATCCTTGATTCAGTCAAGATCATTGACGCTTGCTAAAACCATTACGTAGAAAGTGACTGGGGAACAGGATATTCACAAAGAATCAGAGTCCCACTAGAGATGGTAAATTACAAAAGGAAAATGTACCTTTACATTGGCACAATCAGGCAGTACCACAGACACGGTCAAACTTAGCATCGGTAGTGGTACAACCTGACATTAGATGCCTCTTAATGGATGCACTGTGAAATACAAAGCTCTGAAGTGTTCCTGCCAAAAAATGTTTAATCTATATATAACTAAGTCTTTGGACTCACCTTACAGTTTATAAGAAATCCAGGGGGCATTCAAACAAGTTTACCACCATCACAAACCACAATATGAGACATTCTACAAAACAAGAGGCCAGGACTCCACCAAAACAAAACAAAAACCCAGTGCTATGAAAAGCAAAAAAAAAAAAAAAAAAAAAGAAAGGAAAAAACAGTTATAAAGGATAGTTTTATAACAATTAGGGACTTAATTTAGGTATGATAATGGTATTTCATCATGCAGGAGAATGTCTTACTCTTAGGAAATGCATGCTGAAGCATTTACAAGTGGAGAGTCAGGATGTCTGCGACTTTCTTTCACGTGGTTCCACAATGCAGACTTAACAGAAGGAAAGATGCTGCTGGTACATTCAAACGGCACAATGGTACAGTTAGTGAGTCTAGGTGAACAGTGTATGGACTACATGTCCAGTTTCTTTGTAGGTTTGAACGCTTTCAAAATAAAAAGCTGGGAAAGAAAAGTCACGCTAGGGGCTATGTATTGTGAGTATGTGAGGCACCAGGCCCATCACATTTTCCCACAACAACCCTGGAGCCTAGACTGTGCCCAGCTCACAGTAAGTGTTCGATGTCTACCAACTGTCACCAGTGGAAAAACTCAGCTCGGACAGCTGGAGTTACTCACTCACCCAGCTGCACAAGTGGCAAAGCTGGCCGCTGAGCCAGGTATGAGCACCCGTAAAGCCCGGGTTCTCTTTATTGTGGCTGCTCTATCTCATGATCCCCTCCATGGAGCACCACCAGAGGAAGAGAATATACAACGTTCTTTGCTATCCTGGTCATGACTTTTTCCTTACATCAAAAGCAAGTCCCCTACTGCAACTTTGTCTTTATTAGTTTCAAAAGAAAAGGACAGGATTGTAGTGACATGACTCCAAACAGAATCAAACAGAAAAACAGGATCAAACAATTCTGAGAACAGATGAAGACACTTTACCTTCTACCTCTTCCCAGTCCTCCTCACTCTCTTCCTCGTCGTCCCCTTCACCCCCACCTTTGTCCGCAGCAGCCTCTTTCTCTGGACGGTGCACCTTCTTGAGGGCACTCGGTAAGTCCCTGTGTAGAGATCACAGGAGGGAAGGTGAAGAAAAGCTCAGACATCCTAAGGCTATGTTTAAACTAAACTCAACTTTAAGGACTCCTTCTATTTACTGAGAAACTGTTGCAATTAGTTGATGATTTGTGAGCTCTGAGCCTCACTTCCTTCATTAGCCCGGGTCTCAAGTTCCCATCAAGATGTGCTCTGATCGTGGGTCGCCCACTAGATGTGCTGTCAAAACAGGAGGAACACGATGAACCTACAACCTAGAGCTGTGTGAAGGGAAACAGCTGTGTCTGTAAATGATACAGGGGAAATCAGAAAAAAACCACAAAAATAATGTGAGTCCCAGAAGTAAAAGCTGCGATGTCTATGTGCACACATGTGCAGCCAGACGCCAGAAAGAAGAGGAGAGAAGTCACATTTGCGGATCCTACCATGAGCCACTCAGAAGATTCTTTCCCCACCTCTGGGAAATAAGATGCAAGGAGACTGAGGTTGGTAGAATTTTAACTTCTAAGTAAGTGGGGGATGTAACTGAACACAGGTGTGTCATAAGGAACACGGACAACTGGAAGGGTAAGGAGAGAACTACGTAGATACAGAGCTGGCTAAATACTGACTCAAGAGTCAACGGTTGCTAATATGCAATAAAATTCTGCAAATTCACACATAAGATATGTTCAGGGAATTGAGTTACTTACAGCTTTTGTAAGACTGGACACATGGTATCCAGTGAGAATATGACCCAAGATTTTAGCACAGACATTTAAAATGACAAGCCTCAGGCCTCAGCTCTAAAAAGACAAACACTCCCTTTTTAGCCTGCCACTTCCTCTCAACACCACAGCAACAAAAATGTCCCCTCAGAGTACAAGTGGCAGAAATGGCAACTCTTAACTGAAAGGGAAAGGGGGACCAGAGCTTTCCCTGGCAACATCCTGGTCTATCTGTTTGTGAATTTCTATGCAGAAAGAATTCAACAAGTGGGGGAGGCAGTTGGGAAGCAGTAAGCTCAGAGGCATTCGCAGGAAAAGTCTTAGAGAAAAGAAGAGACGAACGATGGTGGAAAATCCACATGCTTCCTTGCGCTCCTTCCCACAGCTGCCCTGTCCCGGCCTACTTTCTGAGCCAGGACTGGAGGTTGCTGGAAAAGGTGACGCTAAGAGCGAGGGTTAATTTCTGAAACGAAGAAGAAACTGCTGCCTCTCTGTTTGTCTTCTTCCTCCCCGCTCCCCAATTTCCCTAAGAGGCAGATGATCAATTGTTGATTGTTCACCACATATTAATATGTTCATTCACTGTCAAAGGCCCCGCCCTAGACACCATGGGGCATACACAAATGAACCAGTGTGGGTCCAGCCGTCTGAGAGCTCACAGTGGTATATGGCACGGACACAAGTAAGCGTAACACAAGGCGGATCAGTTACACTCTTAAGAGATGCAGCAAGAAGTCCGAGGAGGAAAAGGGGGAGGAATCAATTAAGACTGTGGAGGGGATGACTTCTGCTCTGCATCTTGAAGGTGGAAGAAAGCGTTGTTCCAGGCAGAAGGAAGAGCG
>NW_006774392.1:269056-289587 GCF_000442215.2 Lipotes vexillifer | reverse complement strand
GAAGAGCGTGAGCACGTGTCAAGTGAAGGAGGGAAGTCCAGCTGGGCAGGGGCGGAGCGCACCCGAGGAGAGCAGGACAGGACACGGCCAGACGTCAGGGAAATGCCTCGCGTATGAAACGTTTTCGTGTGGTATAAAGAGCACTGGACCAGGAGACAGAAGACCGAGGTCTCATCCTGGTTTTGGCCACCATCTAGCTGTGTAACCACGAACAAATCACTTTCTGAAAGCTGTCGTCCTCATCTGAAAAGTTTGGGAGGTAAACTATATCATTGTCAAGACTCTTCACAGCTCTTACTAGTGGTCTGAGCTCTACCTAGAAGAGTTTAAAGATCCCACCTTTTCCACGGACCCCAGTGACAAGCAAAAAGAGCAGGTTTTCTTAGTCACACTTCCCTGATGGGAACAATCAAGACCTGGTCAAGAGGTTTTCAGCCATCTCACCTGAAATCTTCCCCATCACTGAGGGCTTCATCCTTAATAACCTGAGGGTTTTCTGATTTAACAGTCACTTTCGCCGCTTTCTTTCTTGCTGGACCATCTGCTGGGCCCCCAGAATCACCGAAGCCTTTCTTCCTCTTTCCTCGTGAAACTTTTGAGAGAACGCTCTTCTTTGGAGGTTTCTCATCTTCGAAGACATCTGGATGACCACACAGAACGTGAGATAAGGGACAACAGGAAAGGTGGAGACACTGCAGCTTCATGGGCAGGGTCATGAGAAGCCCTCTCTGGTAACCTCCCTCTAAACCTCCGTCACCATCCCATGCTGGGTCAGCAACCAGCTTTCAGCCTCTTCCCACCTCCAGCTGGTCTACGCTCTACACTCCTCCTTTATCAGCACTGTATTCTACTCCTCCTAAGACTACAGACACACCACCACATGACTCATACAACCTAAACTGCACACCTTAAATTTCAGCTAATATCCAGCAAGGAAAATTCATCAATCCATTAATTAACACCTTGCTTATTTACTACCTGCCAAGACTAATTATTTATTTTAGGGATAATCCAGTCCTATTAAGTGAAATGTTCCAAGTTCATAAACATGCCCGAGTGTCCAGTTTTACCACAACCAATTTCTCCTAATCTAAGTTTCTGTCATCTTTCAAACCCAAACACTACTCAACACACATACATTATGAAATTTTTCCAGTCTTACCTCAGTGCCACTCTCAGCAAACTTAGGGTTGGAATGAGTTAGCAGTAACTCAAAAATAACTTTATTTTCTCAAAATAATTATTGTTTCTTTTTTTTGTTAAAGGGAAATATAAAAAATGCATAAACTGTTGGTTTTAGCATGGTCTGCTTATTAACATATATTACTGTTATATAGATTTATAATATGTATTAATATGACAGGGAAATATTTTCTATTCTATTATAAATATATTCATGCAAATTATCTTGAATCTGAAATAAGTCATCTTCTTTTGCTGCTGCACAACTCTGCTTCAATTAACTGTGGAAAACAAAAATACCCTACCCTTCACTGAGGTTCCAAAAGGAGCTGCAATATTAACCTAAAATATCAAATTAATTCATTCCTTTCATCTATGGTTTGTCCTGCTGATTCTCTGGACAGGTATTTATATTCCCCAAGAATACAATTTTGCATGGGGGAAAAAGACTCTCCCTTTTGATCTAAACAAAATCATAACTTAATTTTAATAAATTTCACCTTATAACACCATTTGTTTTAATGCTGGTTAAAATCACTGATTCAGTTGTTTCTTTAAAATGTTTTATAAAAGAAGAAATTTATGCATTCCCAGGTTTTAAACATTTTAATGGAAACAGAATATTTCAAAATTAGTTATTTATAATCTGGGAACAGATTTCTTATTTCAAGGCCAGTTTATTTATGACTTGACCGTTTGGTAGGGCACCCTTAAAATCAGGATTTCTAGATCTTACAGTGGTTTTTAGCCCTTTGTTAATAAGCAAAGATGTTAAATACTTCACTTTACTAATCTAAAGACGCAGGTGGGAGGTTGCTCCAGAAGCACTGTTTCTTCCTCGCCAAAATCACTTGGTTGGTTAAAAGGCACAGCTGTGTATTTTTGTGTTTTGAAGAGAGAGGTTGAGGATTTAAAAGTGAGAACAAGGGAAACAAACTGTGAATCAAAAAACTGTTCACAGTATCATTATTCATAATATCCAAACTCTTTAAAATCTGAATGTCTATCCATTAGATAAGCATCAATTATGGTACAGTCACACAATGATATGTAATTCAGTCATCTTTTAAGACAAAGGAAAATGATATATGATAAAATGCTAAGAATGCAAAATTATTTTAATAGTATACTTTCTACTACACACAAATAGTATACTTTCTACTATACACAGACTAGAAGGAAATACACTATTATTTAGTGGTGGCTGTTTCTGGATGGCAGACATACGGATGACATTTTTTTCTTTTTTCTTTGCTGTTTTTTTTGTTTGTTTTTGGTGCCACAGTATCAAGAGGCTATTATCCAGATATTCCATGCAAATGAAAACAAAAAGATAGCTGGGGTAGCAAGACTTGTATCAGACAAGACAGACTATAAAACAAAGTCTATAATAAAAGACAAAGGACATTATACAATGATAAAGAGATCAATACAAGAAGATAGCATTCATAAATATATATGAACCTAACATAGGAGCACCTGAATATATACAGCAAATATTAACAGAAATAAAGGGAGAGATTGACAGCAGTACAATAGTGGGGGACCTTAACACCCCCACTTACATCAATGGACAGATCATTCAGACAGAAAATCAATAAGGAAACAGTGACCCTGTGACTTCCCTGGTGGTACAGTGGTTAAGAATCTGCCTGCCAATGCAGGGGACACAGGTTTGAGCCCTGGTCCGGGAAGATCCCACATGCCACGGAGCAGCTAAGCCTGTGTGCTACAACTACTGAGCCTGTGCTCTAGAGCCCGTGTGCCACAACTACTGAAGCCCGCACGCCTAGAGCCTGTGCTCCGCAACAAGAGAAGCCACTGCGATGAGAAGCCCACACACTGCAATGAAGAATAGCCCCCCGCTCGCCACAACTAGAGAAAGCCCGTGCACAGCAACGAAGACTCAACACAGCCATAAATAAATAAATGGGGAAAAAAAGGAAACAGTGACCTTAAATGACGCATTAGGCCAGATGGACTTAATAGATATCTGCAGGACATTCTGTCCCAAAACAGCAGAATACACATTCTTTTCAAGTGCCCGTGGAACATTCTCCAGGAGAGATCACATGCTAGCCCCAAAACAAGTCCCAATAAATTCAAGAAAACTGAAAATGTATCAAGCATCTTTTCCAATGACAACAGTTATGAAACTAGAAATCAGTGACAAGAAGAAAAAAGAAAAACATACAAACACATGGAGACTAAACAAGATGCTACTAAAAAACAGAAACAAAAAAAACCAATGGATGAATCATGAAATCAAAGAGGAAATCAGAAAATACCTTAAGACAGTGCAAATAAAAACACAATTTTACAAAATCCACAGGATGCAGCAAAAACTCCCTTCTAAGAGGCAAGCTTACAGCAATACAGGCCCACCTCAAGAAACAGGAAAAAATCTCAATCCACCTAACCTACCATCTAAAGGAATTAGAAATATTACTCAGCCATAGAAAGAATGCAATTTTGCCATTTGCAACAACATGGAGGGTATTATGCTTGGTGAAATAAGACAGAGAAAGACAAATACTGTGTTTTTGCTTATATGTGGAATCTAAAAAATAAAACAAATGAACAAATATAACAAAACAGAAACAGACTCAGAAACAGAGAACATATTAGTGGCTACCAGTGGGGAAAGGGGTGGGGGGAGAGGCAAGATAGGGGAAGAGGATTAAGAGGTACAAAGGACTGGGTATAAAAGCAGTAAGTTACAAGGATGCAATGTATAGCACAGGGAATATAGCCAATATTTTATAATAACTTTATATGGAGTACAGTCCAATATCAAATATCAGATCACTGTTGTACATCTGAACTAATATTGTAAGTCAACTATAATTAAAAAAAAAAAAAAAAGAGGCCATTTTCCAGGACTCTCCAAGATCTAGAGCTGTCTACTACAGTCAGCCCTCTGTATCCCCCTGGTTCTGAATCCATAGATTCAACCAACCTCAGACTGAACTTTGGTTGATCTGCAGATGTGGAACCCGAGGATACGGAGGGCTGACTGTATTACACTGTTACGTAAAGGATTTGAGCATCCGCACATCTTAGTATACAGGGAGGTTCTAAAACCAATTCTCTGCAGATACCGAGGGACAACTGTCTAACCAGCCTCCTTGAACCTTAAACAAGTAATTTCAGCAGGGCATGAATTAACCACTGGGCCTTGCTTGGCCAGCCACTGATTTACTAAAAAAAACCACCTGCTTAGAACTGCCAGCAGCACCTCATAGCACTAAGAATAAAATGCAAACTCCTTAGTTTGGTCTCCAACCTAAGGGTCCTACTCACGTCTCTCACCTCAATTCCAAAACATTCCCTCCTATGGGTCTTTAAACTTAGATTCCTCTGCCCAGAGCTCTCTTCCCCTACAATGTCCTACAAAAGGCTCCTTCATTACGGTCAGTAATTGGCTCAAAGTGCCACGTCTTCACACAGGAGTTCCTTGACCACTAATTCTGACAGCTGCGTCTTCCCTGTCCCCATGTCAGCTTTATTACAGCAACCTGTCCTACCTTCTTCATAGGTCTTATCACCCTGTGAATTTATCTTTTAACTTACTTGTCCTACGTACCCTTCCCCAAAGATTACAGGCATCATGAGAGCAGGAACCTTGCCTATCCTGTTCACTGCTATAATTCCAGCGCCTAGCACAGGGCCTGAAAATAACAAGTGCTCAGTAAGTATCTGTTCAAGGAGTTAATGAACTACATCGATGAAGGATTTAACACTGAGATTAAATATGGAGAAACCAGAGGTGCCCTAATGGAAACAAAGATATAACGTGGAAGACTATTTTCTTTGTCCCCAGCTGTTGAAAGCGGCCAAGTGTCAGGTTCATGTGCATGCACTGAGGTTCTGGTAAAACCCACACTATGGTGCTGTTAGACAGTACACTGGAGAGTCACCAAATCAGTGTCACCTCCAGCCAAAACCACAACCAAATTGCTCCTCTACCCAACCACATCAAAGCTGATGACTCTTCCCGGAAGCTACCTTGGAAACGTACTGCAGCGCCACTGGCTCGCAGAGCGTCAGTGAAGCTTAAGTGCATCCTTGCCTACGTGTAGGCTGAATTGATATGAGCTAGCCCACCTAATTACTTCAGCTGGACCATACCAGGAGCCTTACGGAATGAAAATTCACAGCCACCCAGCAGGTTTGAATTAAGTTTCACAGACGAGGTCCAGAGAGGTTAAATTATTTGCCTCTCATATATAACCCAAACACATATAACTACTAAATGTTGGAGCTATACCAACCTGGTACCAAGGTGAAGTGTTTAGCTGGGAGGAATGCTACCTACCCAGGCTGGTGGCACTTCCAATACCTTTTGATTTCAAAAAAATTTTTTAATTGCCACGTATTCAGAATACATTCCCTCTGCCTAGAATGACAACCCCTTTTCACAGCCGTTTGCTGAAATATTACCTATTCAAGTTGCAGACCAAACATATCTTCTTCAGACAGCATTTCCCAATCTCTCCCGATTATTCCTTCAGAAGTCAGAAAGCCTTATACCTTCTCCCATGAAATCACACACTGTTTTGGATATTTTTTTGGTAAATGTGAACACTACCTACTCTAATCTCCAAGAAACCTCTATCTCCCATGTCACCTAGCTCGTGTGCAGCAGACATTAGGTACTCAAAAAATGTTATAGGAATGAGTCAACGAATAAAATGGAACTTGTAGTATTAACTGTGAGGTAAATCACCTTTTAAGTTTAGAAATGGTTACCATTTGACTATTTCCTAATGAATGAATGATGGCCTTAAAATATGAACACAATCACAGAATTACTGAATCTATGTCACAGGAGCCCTTGATGGTGACCTAGGCTAATCGTCTACCTAGTTATATCAGGTACCCCAGAAATCCATTCTACAGCATGCATTATGCAATTATTTATAATATTTATTGAGCACTTAGTATACACAGAGAAAGGGGGGAGGACAAGATAGGATACAGCAAAATAATAAGACATGTTTTCATAAGCTTAAATTCTGGTAAGACAGGTGAAAAAGGAAGCAAATAAATGAACAAGACCATTCCAGATGTGGCATAGGCTGTCAGAGCCTCTGTCACGAGAGGTACCTGGGAGAGACCACCTTAGGCAGGATACTCAAGGAGTGCCTGGGTTGAGACCTGGAGGAACAGAAGTGAGCCACGGCAAAAGCCATGGAAGAACATTCTAGGGAGAAGGAACATCAAAGGCAAAGGCTCAGGTGAAAAATAACAGCGTCTCTGAGGAACCAAACGGAGGCCAACAAGGAGGGTATCTGGCAAAGACGACAGTGGTAGCAGACAACAGAAGAAGCAGGAGCCATATCACATAGGATCTTGTAGGCCATGGTGAGGAATCTGGATTTTATGCCAAGAGCAGTGGGAAGCCACAGAGGATCTGGAGTAGGAGCATGGCAAGATCTGATTTTTTTTTAAGATCACTTGCACCGCTGCACGGAGAACTCTTGCCGTGGTGAGGGATAAAAGTAAGTAAGGAGGCCAGTGAAGAGGCAATTGCAGTCGCTCAACTGAAAAGTGAGGGTGGCTTGGGCAGGGGGTGCGCCCACGGGAATAAAGAGAAGTGGAGAGGTTGGAGATATGGTTCTGAGGTTGAACTAACAGGACTTGCTGAAGGACTGGAGGTGTGCGTGTAAGGAACAGGAGGGGTCTGCTTAAAGAAGTGAAGGGATCAATTACTGAGAAGGGGAAAACTGGGGAAGGGGCAGGTCTAACAGGGGAAAATCAAGAGTTTTGCTTTGCCCAGGGCAAATATAAGAAGCCTATTCGATATGCACGTGAAGAAGTCAGGTGGGATCCGAAGCTAGGGCTCTGAGGTGAGATGTGGCTAAAGGTACTATTCAGGAGATCAGCACACTCCAGCACTCTAAGTCCGTTCGTCTTGTGGGGACAAAAAACAACCGCAGTGCCTCTTGCCTATTCACCCTCTGCATCTACCAGGAGGCCGAACTTGATCCTGCGGGTGACGCAAAGCAGGAAGACGCTGAGCAGGGGAGCTCGCGGTCCGACCGGGCTCCGCGGAACCGCTAAGGGCGCATCGCTCCCGGCACGGAGGGCAAAGGCGCAGCGACGTCGGGGAGGCTCGGGGCAGCCGCATGCCGCCTGCCTCCCGCGGTCACCGGAACGCCTTCTCGCTGGCCCAGGTGGGCGCGGGGCTGCCTCGCCCGCACCTGCAGGAGGCCGGCCTCGCCCTCCCCCACTCGGCCTGCCTCCTGCCCTCCTCCAGCCTCTCCCCCAAAGCCCGGCTCGGCCTCGCTCTCACCCGCCTCCTTCTCCTTGCGCCTGGCTTTGCTCTCGCCCTTGGCCGTCTGGCCGCGTGACTCACGTCCCCGCGGCCCCCTGCCCGCGGCCATCTGGCCGCGCAACTCGCTTCCCCGCAGCTCCCTGCCCGCCGTGCGCTTCCGAGCCATCTTTGCCTGGGCAGAACTGGCAGACGCTGGACGCACCTCGCTGCCACGGGACGCAGCCCGCGCGCTTGCTCCGCCCCCAGGCGGGGGGGAGGCGCGGCCACGCCCCCTCACTGAGACACCCGATACCCAATTCCCCCCGCCCCAGCGTCAGCGCCTCTGATAAAGCTCCGCCCCAGCCCCAAAGGACCAATGCCAACTGCAGGAAGCAAGAAGCAGCAAAACCTATTTTTTCTACTTCCGGTGCATTGCGTCCTCGCCTTTCCAAAGACTGGAGGGAGTTCTCGTGCTCTCGCGAGAGGCGCGAAAGAGCTCAGGGTTTGAAAGATGGCGGACGATGTGGACCAGGTGAGTGTCTTCTGAAGAACTCGCTTCGGAGCGGCTTCCCCACGCCCAGGCCTGGCTCTGCCCCATTTTGCCTGTCAGGGTTGCTTTCTCCAAGCTCACGGCCAGGTGGCCAATTACGCCGCCTCTTTCTTGGTCTTCACGGCCTTAATCTGTTTCTTGGTTAACCGCGCCTTCTCCCAATTTTGCCTCAGGCCTTGAGATTTTTTTTCTGTTCGAAGTCCGCTGGAAACTAGTTATTCCTCACTCTCGTCACTTCCTTTCTCTTGAGTCTCACCTTTTTCTGTAGGGTGGGGAATAATTATCCTTGCCTGCCTCACGGACCTATCGGGATTCTGATAAAAAGCCTGATAGTACAGTTAAGGAGTTGTTATCGTTACTGAGCGCAACGGTTGTTGCACAGTCAACAAACACCTAGTGAGCATCGTCTTTGTGTGGTTGGACACCGTTCTGAGCACCTGGGACACTGGCATTGAAGTACGTGGTCCCTGGCCCCACTTGAAGTTTATATTCGGGGAAGGACGAGTAAAAAGTAAACATAAGTGTGCGCGATAGACGGGGCTGTGGTGTGGTATGAAGGGAACAAGCAAGGACCTGGTATTCAGAATAACTGATGGTCCTGCAGGCTTTCTCACCCGCTCTCCTTTCTTTCCAAAATGCTCTTCCTTAGATATCTTTGTGGATCAGGTTACAGCTTGTTCAGCTTTCTACTGAAATCTCACCTCCTCAAAGAGGACTTCTCTGGCCACCTGGCATCAAACGGCACTCTCCCAGTCTGCTTTATTTTTCTTCCTAGCATGTTATTGGTTCACATTAAGTATATGCTTCTTTGTTTAATGCCTGGATCCCCCAATTGGAATGTGAGTGCCTTAAGAGCAAAAGTTTTGTTCACTGTTCTGTCCTCGGGGTTTAGAACGGTGCTGGAAACACTCAACAGATATTTATTGAGTGAATAAATCGAATGATCAGGGAGTCCGCTTTGAAAAGGCAGTGTTTAAAACTACGGGATGAAAAGGGTGGACAGTGGGTAGTAGGGCTCAGTCACGTATATATCCTTACAGTGTTATGTTTACTTATTTATATGCCTCTCCCCACTAGAATGAACTTGAGGGCAGGGACTGACTTCTGTATCATTGTAATCTAGTATTTGGTTATAGCTGGTCCTTAACAAACACCTCTTGAACTGGGGATGGGGACTACGTGAGTCAGTATTTTTTCTTCTCCCCCCCCCCCTCCGCTTTTACCCTATGTTAGGGCTGTAGAGCCTGTAACATTCAGTCACCTTCCTCCACTGGCCTTAGGTACTTACTGAAACAGCTCTCCTTGAATAATCTTATCACCTCTCCTGGCTTCAAGCATCCCTTCCATATGGACCCCGGTCATCCTAGCCCTGGTCTCTTTGAGACTTGTTTCCAACAATTCTTTAATAGTAATAAAAAGAACCATTTATAAGTACTTTTCTGTTTGCCAGATACTATTTAAAATACATCAAATACTTCAGTTAAATACATTAGTTCTAATCCTCACAAGAATTATGAAGGGAAGATTGTGGCTTCCTCATTTTGTAAACAAGGAAACTGAGAATTAGAGATGGCATGATTTTTTTAATCCCAATTCATAAGTTTCAGAGTCAGGAATTGAACCCACACTGCCTGACTCCAAAGCCAATGCTTTCAACCAGTGTTCTATATTGCCTGCTAAATATATTCACCTTACTGACCAAATGGCACCCTAAACTCAACTTGCCCTGTACTGAACTCATAATCCTCCCTCAAACATTCATCTCTGGGGCTTCCCTGGTGGCGCAGTGGTTGGGAGTCCGCCTGCCGATGCAGGGGACATGGGTTCGTGCCCCGGTCAGGGAAGATCCCACATGCCGCGGAGCAGCTGGGCCCGTGAGCCATGGCCGCTTAGCCTGCGCGTCCGGAGCCTGTGCTCTGCAACGGGAGAGGCCACAACAGTGAGAGGCCCACGTACCGCAAAAACAAAACAAAAAAACATTCATCTCTGCTTAGCATTCTGAGTAGTATGTGGTAGTCATTAAATGTAAGTTCTTCAAATTACTAAATGATACTTGAGATAAAGCTGAAGTCTCTGAGAGAGTGACTCCCTACACAGTGAAATGGGGTCAGACAGTTTGGATTTTGAGGGAACAGAGTGCCGTCATGATTATTTTGTCATATAACTCCTTTCTGTGTACGTATGTTTCAGCCCTCATTTATCTAGCACTTACTCTGTTTCAGGCACTGTTCTATGCCTTCAAATATGTAAGCCTCACAACAACAGTGTTAGGTAGGCACTGTCGTTACACACATTTTGCAGGTTAGGAGACTGAGGCATAGAGGGGTTAAGTAATTTGCCCACAGTCATGCGGGGCACCGATGGTTCAGATGCTTTACTCTCTAGTACTGTATTACTAAGCCTGTTTCTTTTATCAGCAACAAACTACCAACACTGTAGAAGAGCCTCTGGATCTCATCAGGCTCAGTCTGGACGAACGCATCTATGTGAAAATGAGAAACGACAGAGAGCTTCGAGGCAGGCTACATGTGAGTAAATTTACTAAATCACCTTGAAATCAGGTTATTTCCTTACCGTTGCTCCCTTGTCCCACCCCTTTGAAATGTAACAACTGTCCACTCTGGAAGAGTGTTTGAATGTAGACAAGGAGGAGGTGGAAAGTCAGCCATATTTCCAAAAGCCAAATGCAACTGTGTTTTATTCATATTGTTAACATTTATTTCTCTTAACGGAAATGGTGTGTTTATTAAAGAATATTTTCATTTCATTTTTTCCTGTGTTTATTTGTAAATAACATTTATTTGTCGTCCATTCTCATTTAAGTGTTCTTTAAATTACTGACATATATATAAATTTGTGTTTTGTTGTGAAAAATTTTAGACAGCACAGACATACATAGAGTAAAAGGGAAAATGCCATTTCTTCTTTTGAGTCTATAGTCTTTCAGGTCTTCTCTGCATATTTACACATATATACGAGGATGTGTGTCTGTATGTATATATTTGCACTATATACACCACCTCTAAAAAAAAATAAATGGGATCTTGCTATACATTTTGGGGACACCTTTCTTTGTCACTTAATTGTTCTTGGAAATTATTGATCATGAGTGCATATAAATCTCCTTTATTTTTATAAATGACTATGTAGAATTCTGTATATGGTAGCAGTGATATTCGGATTGCTTTCCATTTCTTACTACTATAAGCATTTTTATACATTGACCTTTGTGTATATCTGCAAATATTTCTATGGGATTGGTCCCTTGAGGTGGTCCCATTTATTCATAAAGAGA
This sequence comes from Lipotes vexillifer, assembly GCF_000442215.2. Lineage (NCBI taxonomy): Eukaryota > Metazoa > Chordata > Mammalia > Artiodactyla > Lipotidae > Lipotes > Lipotes vexillifer. The sequence goes on along the minus strand of NW_006774392.1, from coordinate 278,301 downwards.
GTATACTAAAGGTTTTGCCTCTTCTTGATAACTCGTTACTTTCCTGAGTAAGTTGTTTTTATTACTACCATTCTACCCTAAAGTGATTAAAAATAGCTACTTTTCATTGAGCATTAATTATATGCCAGGTACTGTTACTCTAAGCGTTTTGCATGTAATATCTTATTTAATCTCTGTAACAACTCTACGAGGGTAGATATTCATGATCCCGTTTTACATTTGAAGAAGCTCAGGCTCAGAAGGATGAAGTTACCTTGCTTGAGGTGACACAGCCAGTAAAAAGAGGGCCAGGCTAGGAACTTAGGCAGCCTCCTCTTAAGTACTATGACTCTACCTAACATGAAACCTAAAGGTAAAGAACCTCCTGTGCTTGCAAAGGAAGTAGGGACCTAGGAGCCTTAAATTACAGAAAGGAAGAGGAGCCCCCCGGGTAATGTAATAGTGGCAGCTTCGCAGAGAAAAATAGAATTGAACTTAATCACGTGGGCCAGTGGCAAGTAGACAAACACCCCAGGACAGACGTGTTGCCTTAACTCTTGGAGGGTTCTTCAGTTCCCTGCCTACACTCAATTGCCTCTGTACTGAATGACCCCCAACCTTTTGTTTTCTGGCCCTCATCTGTAGATCTTTGCCCCCGTTTGTTGCTTTGCCCAGCAGTTCCCCGTGTTGCTAATTGGCTATTTTTATTTTGATGTGAGCTGGTGAACCATTTATCACTTGGCTAGAAGTAAGCATAAGTGGGTTCTAAACAAGCCACTCCCTCCCTCCCACCCCCTGGAGCTTCACCTTTTAGTAAAATGCATGAGCCTTAGAGCTTGGATTGATGACATCCCTGAATATCTGAGTTGCAATATTTGTTGATCAAGCCCACAGGTGCCGAAAAGCTAGTTCTGGTGAGGCTATAATGTGCAGGGTGTTGCTCTACTTACTTTACTTTGTGGTGTTTAGTTTAGGATAGGGCGTGTTGAGTGACAGGGTCTTGTGCTTTTAGGAGAGTGCATTGCTGTCATCTTAGCAGTTAAACAATTTTATTTCCTTTACTGTATCTTTCTTGTCACGCTATTACAGATGGAATTGAAAGAAGTATACTGAAAGGTATATGAACTGGCTTTTTTTCGTAATTAAATATTATAAATATTTATGTGACTGCCTTAGATAGCAAATAGGGTGGGCACTTTAAAAATAATTTCAAATTATTTTGAGTAATTCATTTTTGACCATAATAGTTTTATATTTGTATCCGGTCATTTAAGTTATCATTGGAGATGATTGGCAGAGAAACAGTATATTAGCACAGCAGGATTGTTTTTTATTTACATGTAAAAGTTTGTGGTGTAAGTATTATGTGTTACTTGTAATTGAGTGATTTGCATATTATAAGCCCTGTTTATTATTTCCTAATTTGCTTATTACATTTCTTGGTCCCTCACCTTCCCATTTCAGGCTTATGATCAGCATTTAAATATGATATTGGGAGATGTGGAAGAAACTGTGACAACTATAGAAATTGATGAAGAAACATATGAAGAGATATATAAAGTAAGTCATGCAGTTCCATTCATCGCTTTTAAAATGTCAGTTGTTCTCAGAATCCAACAGTTATTTATGGAAAGCCTGTCGTGTTTTGATACCTATTCATGGACTCAGTAGAGTGTAGGAATTAAAAAAACCAAAGGCATTGGGGTTGGACAGACCTGGTTTCCAGTGCTGGTTTGGCCACTTCCTATCTGGGGTACGTTGGACAAGGGAAGTACCTTTGCAGATGTAACTTTCTCTCTGGTAAGCAGGAATACAGTCACTTCTGTCGTAGGGCTGCCAAGATTCGTTGAGGTATGGCTGTGTAAGATGCCTCTGTGTGCTGGTGTATAACAGTAATACTGGACAATGTTTTGTTTGATGTGGACTTATGTATCAATACTTACTAGAAACTAAAACTGAGAAATTTTTTAAATATTTAATTAAAAAAATAATAAATGGATTACATTTTGATGTAAGTAACATTTTTATGAATAATAGCTATATTTTCTAAAACAAAATATTCAGTAAGAAGTGTCTTTGTTTTATGTTTTGCAAATGTTTGGCTTAATAGACAACAGCTAGTTACTCACATCTTTGTTTCTGCATTTAATCTGTTGCGCTATATTGTGAATGTCACACAGATAGGTAGTTGGAAAGGGAGGAGTATTTCTTGTGGATACTTGCCTTTGATACTACACCCAAACTCAGCAAGCAGTAGTTTCTTAAAGGTTAGTTGTAGTGTAGAATCTGAAACTATAGCAGTGAACTTTTAATTCTCTTGTTATATGCAAATTCATTGGTCTACCTTGCGCTTGGAATGGATTTTTTATACATGCATTGTTTTGTAACATCAGGCTCTGGTCGTTTGGAAAACATTGGTTCACTGAATTATGCAGATCTTCCAGATATTTGCACATTTTGTTGTTCAGTCTTTTAAGTATTGAGAAGCCACTCTGGCCCTCAGGACCACTTGGATTCACATCTTGACTCCCTTGCTTACCAGCTATATAATTGTACCAGTTACCCAACTTGTCTGTGACTAAGTTTCTGTATCTGTAAAATGGGGTTGGTAATACGACTCACTTCATACAGCTATTGAGGATTCATTGAGAGATTCCATGAAAAGCCTTCAGGTGGCGACAGACACATAGTAAGTGTTCACATGTCAGTGTTCACATGTCAGTGTTCTCCTGACTCCGTGGCTAGTTTTCTTTCTCCCTCTGAACGTGGGATTTTTTTTTTAATCTGCTTTTTTTTTCCCCCCTCAGATGTCATTTAGTAATTACTGTTTGTTATAAGCCATCAATCTGTAATAATAGTACAGCATGAAAGCTTGAGCTCTGGCTTAACAGATCTCGGTTCAAATCCTGGCTGCTGGTGATTAGTTATATGACCTTGGGCAAGTTCTAGAAATTTTTTAAGCATCAGGGACCTCCTCTGTAAAATGCCAATACAGTACTTGTGCCTTCCTCCCAGGATTACAGGTTGCAGTGAATTTGGTGCTTGTAAAGCTGGTGGCAAGTGGTGATTTTTGGCCATTATGATTAATGGATAAATCTGTGTCTCCAGCTTTTTTCTTTTCTAAGCTTCACTCTCTCATTTCCAGTATTCTTATTGAAAATATATCCACGTTGGATGTTATCTCAAACTCAGTATATATAAAACTAAACTTCTGGTGTTCTTCACCTTCAAAATGAGCTCCTTCTCAATTCCCTGTTTCTGTTCATGATTTTCTCAGTTATTTGGACATTATATCTTAGAATTTTATATAACAAGTCAGCCGAAAACTTAGTGGCTTAAAAGTATACACATTTATTAGCTCACAGTTTGTGTGGGTCAGGTGTCCAGGCTCAGCTGGGTCCTCTGCTTCAGGGTTTCTTACAAGGCCGCACAAAGGCTGGGTTCTCATCTGAAGGCTAAAGTGGGGAAGGTCCTGCTTCTAAGCTCACTTTCATGGTTGTTGAGAGGATTCATTTCCTCGAGCGTTTTGGACTGAGAGCGTCTCAGTTCCTTGCTGCAGGGCCTCTACCACTGGCAGCTTGCTTCATCAAACCCAGCAAGAGAGCTGGCTAGCAAGGTGGAAGTAACTATCTTATGTAACCTAATCATGATAGTGACATCCCACTAACTTTGTAGATTCTACTAGTTAGAAGCAAGGCACAAATTTTACGCACACTCAGAAGGAGGGGGTTACACAAGTGGGTGAACACCAGGAGGCAGGGATCCTTGGGGGCGATCATAGAAGCTGCTTACTTGTATCTCCAGAAAACTGTAATTGAATTAATAGAGAATCATTTCGGATGAAGTGGTTTCCATATGAAGGTAAGGTTGGAACTTTTTAGTTCAGAAGTGTGACCACTGAGTGAGGTATTTGAGTAAAATATATCAGTTATTTTGATGAGCGCTGGCTCCTTCACTGAACTGGCTATGGTAAGACTAAGTTGCCTTTTGCAACTAGAAGGAAACCAGAAGGCAGTGCTGCTTCCCAGTAGCAGACAGCAGACATGATCCTTGTTTCTCCAAGAGTGATTCTCAGAGTGTGTTCCTCGAACCAGGAGTATGGGCAGACCTGGAGTGTGTTAGAAATGCAGGTTCATGGGCCACACCCTGGCCTACTGAGTGAGGATCTCTGGGCATGGAGCCAGGAAACAGCCCTAAAGGTGATCTAAAGAGTTAGATACATTCATGGATGACACATAAGTGTTCTTGATTTAGCATGCTACATTTATAGGTACTACTTGAATTTACTGTTGGGGGTTCTCCTTTTATGTTAGTTCCAGTACCCAAGAAGCTCATAAAACATGGTTCTTACATTTTTAAAAAGTTCTGAAGACATAGCTATTACCAATATTTTCTACCTGGTGGAGGGAGAGTTCTTCGTCGGGCCTACATGTGGTCACTTGTGGTACAGATTCCTGTAAGCTAAAAAGGATAAATTAATTGTCATTGCCCCACCCACCTCCACTGTAGCACAGCAGGGACAGGATATCTGCTGCCATAAAAACTCCCTTTCAGAAAAGGAAAGAACTGGAACGTAGAGCAGTTACTGGTCCTTCGCACTGATGGATCCCCTGGGGAGGCAGTAGTAGAAGAAATCCCTTGGTTAGGTCATGTATGTCCTGTGCGATATTTGGGACATACTAAAAAAAATTCTTTTTCATTTATCTATAATTCAAATTTAATTGGGCAACCTGTATTTTTATTTGCTAAATCTGGAGGCTGCAGAACGTTCACAGAAACGCCTCACTTATGCTGGAAGACTCAAATTGTCAAAGGCTTTTTTCAGCCAGGCTATGTATGGGTTCTTTGGCAATACCATTTCTTTAAAAACTTATGACTTCATATATCTCTGATCTGTTTATTTCCAATCAGTTCTTTGGGCCAGTCACCTCAAAGTCTTTTTCTGTACAGAACTTGTAGACACCTTTATTTCTTTTGTTCCTCACCTCTGATTTGTGTAACTACCTCTCCCACAAATTAACGTTGACTCCCTTGGGTCATTTGCTAAAGTAAATTTGGGTGGGAAAGGGACACCCTTAATCTGATCTTCCCCTCAGGGCTGAGCTTGTTTACCTGAGAAAATTTACAGGGCCGCTTTGTTCCTCAACGCATTTTCCTGCTTATTGTCCACAGTTGGGAGTCTAAAAACAGTTGGCTTTTATGACCTCATGAATGCTGTTTCTTGTAATCTCTGCTTGAAAACCAGCTAGTTCTCACCTAAGTTCATCTCTTCCTTACACTACCCTGCCCAGTGCATCAGGTTAACAGCAACACTACTAATGTTTGGCTTTTTCCAACCACTTCCCCAGAACCTGTAGGTTTGGGACATCTTTTGGACTATCTTTGGAGTCACTGCAGGCAACAGTTTTACTTAATGTTTTGCCGAGGCATGAGAAAATTTCAGACCTTCCATATCTGTTTCCTTACAGCCTAAGGCTTGTTCCCTAGGCTAATGCAAAAGGTATCCATTCTGTATATGAGTGCAGTAGCACATAGAAGCAACACATGAGGGCTTAGCGTGGTAGGATTTTATTTGTACCCACACAACAGTCTTTAGTGAGGTTTTAGGTCGGTACAGTAGCTTTCTTCCAGGTGCTCAGTCAGGGACCAGGCTTCCTGGCTCTGCCATCCCCAGGGTTCTCCATAATCTGAGTTCATGGTCGCAGGAGAACACAGAGGCACCTTTGTGGGAGGTTGCTTATCACTTCTGTTCACTTTCCATTGGTTAAAACCCAGTCCGTGGCACCATCTGGTTGGCAGGGAGCATGAAAAATGTGGTCTAGCTGTGTGCCAAGAAGAGGGGCAGAAAGGGCTGGGTGGATAGCGGATGCCTCTGCCCCAGTTGTGTTCCAGGAAAAGAAACGGTTAGTAGATGGTTCTTTGTGCCACGAAGGTAAGTGAACAGGTTTTTTAAGCAATTTGTTTGTGTTATGATGAATCTGTGGTTTTTTGTGTTCAAGTTTCTCTCTCGAAAAATAAATAATACTACTACAAATTTGTATAAATGTGTTCTGTGTTTTTTTTCCTCTTCCAGTCGACAAAACGGAATATTCCGATGCTCTTTGTCCGGGGAGACGGTGTTGTGCTAGTTGCCCCACCATTGAGAGTTGGTTGAAACAAAGAATTTATCCTGTGTGGAGAATAGGAGATTTTGTATGATTGCCTCTTTAAATGTAGAAGATACTCAAAAGAGAAACCGGCGTACATTTTGATTTTAAGAAATAACCAAGAATTCTTCCGCTTCTGAAATAAGTTGATTTGCAGATAACTCACAAATTCTTAAGCTAAATGGCATTTTTATTTTTGTCCAACCCTTCCAATAAATGTGATCACCAAGATGCAGAACTTCTTCAGGAGTTGATTTGCTCCGTTGTTTTTTCGGACAATTTCTGGGTTTCTTTCTTTAAATTAAATTTGATGTTTCCTTTTTTGACTTTTAATGCAGTCTCCTGTCTTGTGAATTCTTTCAAATAAGCACATGTGTTCCATTCACTTTATTTGTACACTTTTGTGTTGCATCTACTGTGTTTGCAGCACCAAGTTGAGTCCTGGGAACGATAGTTTTGTCCATTTGCTTCCCTTCCTGGAGTCTTCTGGAAAGGCAGTTGTTGAAGCCAGTAACTGCAGGACAGTGAGGTCAGGGCTGATGGCATCATGCAGGTATGGGATGCTGTGAGAGCACAGAGAGGAGCACCATGGGTGGGTGGGCGTGGTGGTGGGGCTCTTGTAAACACTGGCACTGCAGTGAAAGGTGGGAGCCTGGTTCTCTTTTCTCTGGCCGGATTATTTCTAAGGCCAGGCTTCAGTGGTTGTTAATCCATTATCTAGCACAATATGCTTAACATGCACAATATTTTAAGCCACGTGCAAGAAAGATGCTTTCGTTAAGACATGTAATAAGGTTTCATTTTATTCCTTGTGCCTGTTCCTGCAAGTTAGTGGAGAAGAAAAAACAAGTGTGGGCAAGCTGACAGATGCCTTACCTTACGTGAGTAGACAGGAGAGAACCACTCACTTCTGCCAGCCCGCACTTTGTCCACAGGCTTCAGTAGTCCCAGGATGCAACCTGTTTACAGCAGCCTGTTCACTGTTGAAGGAATGGGACTGTGGTTCTGATGGTAGCAAGTGGTTGATCCTTTAGATCACCGTTTCTGAGTAGAATGCTTGCCTAAGTGCTGATGATGGTGATACACGTAATAATTGCCACCTTTTGTCGAACAGAGTACACCAGGCAAAGGCATTTTGTGTACGTCTTCCTATTTGATCCCTGCAGCAGCTCTCCTGCAGGATGTTACGAGAAGCTGAAGCTCCATGAGCTTTCGTTGCTCGTCTGTGGGTCTGAGGAAGTAGCTGTGTGAGCGAGCAGGCCAGGCGTGTGGTGCGGCTCTGGCTCCTAACGTCCACCACAGCCATCATGGCCACTCTGCGGTCTCCACGTGGCATTTATCTTTAGTGGCCTCTGATATCCGCGCCTAATTCCTGAATACTTCTTCTACTCCGTTCTTGGTCATCTTTCTCTTTTTTCTCCTAAAAGTGATAGGTTACAGCAGAACTTTTTTTGGCTGTGAGGACTTGTGTACATGCACACGTTTCTGAAAACCATGAACCTTACAGTCGGACACAGTTGCCATCGCGTGCACGTAAAACTCAGCAGCCCCGTTCAAATGTCCACTTACTCCTGTCTGCTAAGATACAGGGAGGGGGCAACAAAAGATTTAACTGCAGGATAACCATCTGCGTGTTACCAGATGGGGGTTTTGCGAGCCCTTTTGGAGCTCAGGCTACCTGCCTGGAGGGTTGAAGCTGGGACCCAGTCCACAGCAGGGGCCGCTCAAGCAGCGTCCTGCCACAGATCCCCATCAAGCCTTTCTCTCCAGGTCTGCAGGGGCGCTGCCCTCTGATAGGGCCCCCGGAGCCATACCTTGGACTTCTGGTGCCACATAGCACACCGAGCTCTGGCCAACTGGACGGCCCGTTGTCGTTGGAGCCGGTGACTGGTGGTTTCTGCAACGCGGTGTCACGTAACTCAAGGGAAGCCTTCTACCCATTTTTCCTTTGGAAACCTCTCAGGCAGATGCCATACCTGGATCCCCACGTTGGTGGATTCCTGAAAGAGATTGTCGTGAATTGTCACGGCTTCCCACAAAGAAAGATGGACAGACAGAACGTGAAACTACGCACTCAGCTTTGAGATGAAATGTGCCCAAATTGTAATCTGAGTAACTTGAGTATTGCAAGTAAGACTAAAAGCATTAGCTACAAGTGGGCAATTTTCACACATTTAAAATGGTGGTTTTTGTAGATCTGCCCAAACTAGGCTGTTTTCACACTTCCTTTTATTACATATACGGGCAGACCGCGGGGCTATTGCAGGTTTGGTTCCAGACCACTGCAGTAAAGCGAGTCACAGGGTTTTTGTTTTCCCAGGGCATGTAAAAGTTATGTTTACACTATACTGTAGTCTGTTAAGTGTGCAACAGCATTAGGTCCAAACAATGGACATGCCTTCATTAAAAATACTTCATGGCTAAAACATGCTAACCATCCTCTGAGCCTTCAGCCAGTCTAAATCTTTTTGCAACAGTAACATCAAAGATCACTGATCACAGGTCACCATAGCAAATATAACAATGGAAACGTTGGAAATATTGCAGGAATTACTAAAATGTGACACAGACATGAACTGAGCAAATGCTGTTGGAAAAAATGGCGCCAATAAACAATGCAGGGTTGCCACAAACAATTTGTTTAAAAAAACGCAATAAAGTGAAGCACAATAAGCAAGAAATGCCTGTAATATATACCTACATTGATATTAGCCTGTAGTCAGAGGGGAGGAATGTTCCATTGTGTGAGCAGTTGCCAGCTGTGAGTAATGCTCACCTGCACTGGACAGGGAGGGTCACTGAAAATTCCAGGAGTCATCCTGGCAGGCACCAGAGGCTCATTGATGTTTTTGTCCCTCAGCTCTGCTGAGCTATGTGGATTTCATTCTTGGGCAAGCCCTGCCTGGTAGCAGATCCAGGCTTACAACCTACCTGCTTGCCAGCTGCAGTGATCTCATTCTCGATTGGCTCACGCGCTGGTCCATGACTAGTCATCATGGCCAAGAGAATACAGGGTTCTGATTGGAACTAAGAGTCAGATTATCCCTGCCTGGGCCATGTGGTCTGAGGGTGGAGAGGGGTAACTTCTCTAAAGGGAACCAGGGGAAAGAGAGGATGGGA
>NW_006774392.1:250146-268983 GCF_000442215.2 Lipotes vexillifer | reverse complement strand
AAAGAGTGGATGGGAGCTGGAGACAAAGAATGCCTGCTACATTAGGATAACTTGTAGTCTCCTCTAACTTCTACAAAAATAAGCCCTTTTGATACTTGATTAGTAGTAACAAATTTCTTGGAACACACCTCGTAGCAGACATTATGATTTGAAGCCATCACTCTGGAATCTAGTAGGAGGCCCTCGAGCGCCCTGAGCGGGGTCGGTCAGTGTGTAAGGAGCTTAGATGTGTTCCATGACTGGGCCTGATAGTAACGAGTCCTCTTGGGGGGCCAAGGTGGGGGACCTGCAACGCAAGAGGGTATTCAGCTGAGAGTAGCTATTGAAGTCCTCGGAGCTCTGAGGAGGGTGGGATACTTGCATGATATGAGTGAGAAACAGCGAGCCCCACCCAACAAGTGGCTTTTTGTGAGCAGGGACCATCATCGCAACCCCAGCCCAGGGCTTGGCCAAGAGTGTGTCCTCAATAAATGCTGAATGGCTGAGTAATTAAACCATAAGAAAGCCAGTGACAACACTATGGGTGGAAAGGGTAAATGGTACTCTTTTTTTCAGCTTTATTGAGGCATAATTGACAAAATTGTAAGATATTTAAAGTGGGCATTGTGGTGATTTGATATAAGTATACATTGTCAAAGGATTCCCACCATCTGGTTAATACATCCATCACCTCATATTCACCTTTTGTGTGTATGTCTGTGTGATGAGAACTTTAAGTTCTACTCTCAGCAAATTTAGATTATGTAATGCAGTGTTGTCAACTTAGTCACCATGGTTTACATTAAATTGTCAGATATTACTCGTACCTGAAAGTCTGTATGTTTATGCCAACCTCTCCCACCCTCCAGCCCTTGAAAACCATTTTTCTATGAGTTTGACTTTTTCCTTTTTTAAAAAAATTCCACATATGATACATGCAGTGTTTGTCTTTGTTTGGCTTATTTCACTTAGCATAATGCCCTCAAGGTCTATCTACATTGTTGCAAATGGCAGGATTTCTTCTTTTCTCGTGGCTGAATAATATTCCATCATTTAAATATATATATTGCAACTTCTTTATCCATTCAGGGCAAATGGTACTTTGAAAGTACCATTGCACATTGTTTTCCAGATACTTGTGATGTCCTGCCCACAACTGGACACTTTTTGCCCTTCTAGCCATCTTGCCCCCATTACCATTTACCTGAGAATAGCAGTACATGCCAACAGTAGATACCTAACTATTTATCAATTTACGTGGAAAACTAACACCAGAAAATAAGAAAGCCAAGCGTTTTATTTTTTTAAATTAATTAATTAATTAATTTTTGGCTGAGTTGGATCTTCATTGCTGCACGCGGGCTTTCTCTCGTTGTGGCGAGCAGGGGCTACTCTTCATTGCAGTGTGCAGGCTTCTTATTGTGGTGGCTTCTCTTTGCGGAGCATGGGCTCTAGGCACGTGGGCTCAGTAGTTTGGGCACACGGGCTCTAGAGCGCGGGCTCAGTATTTGTGGCGCACGGGCTTAGTTGCTCCGCGGCATATGGGATCTTCCCGGACCAGGGCTCAAACCAGTGTACCCTGCATCGGCAGGCGGATTCTTAACCACTGCGCCACGAGGGAAGTCCGCCAAGTGTTTTAATTCCTTTTAGATCCGTTGCTCAATTTTAATACCTCGAGCGCGTAGGTTCTTATTTTCTTGGCTGCTTCTGGAAGTTTACTGGATGTGGAAGTAGCATCCGCCCCAGCGCAGGTTCCGACACTGACTACAGCAGAGGCATCTTTTTCTTGGCAGTCATCCTACCCACCTACAGCGCTATGGGCATCTGGGCTCTAGGTGTTGACAGGACCCCCGGAGTTGCCCTTTGTGGGTTGGAAGACTGACCACAGAGTCTGGAGATGTGGTCAAGTCAGATAAACCTGGATACAAATCGCAGCTGTGCCACGGGCCAGCTGGGCAAATTACTTATGCCCTAAGGTCAGCCTGTAAGGGTTGGAAAGCTTTCTTTAAGAAGCCCAGGACGGAGCCAGGAATGTTGCAGACACATCACAGACCCCCGGTTCAGAAGTCACAGAGAGGGAGGCAGTACTGGGAGGCCTGTTCAGTTTGCTCTGGTCACTTACTCATCTTATTTCAACTATCCCCACTCTTTCTCCCCAGATAGATTCCAGGAGAACCATGAATGTGAAATAATTTAATTCAGTCAATTAAAATTTATTCTCAAATGTCTACTCAGTGCCAGGCTCTGTCCATGGAGGACTGAAAACACAAACTGAGTGCACAGTGCTGGTGCGTGAGGCATGTGGAGGGTCAGGTGTTGAGCACACAGCGCGACTAAGTAGGTAATGTTTGAACAGACATCTGAGCAGCAGGAAGGAGCATTAGTCCAGGCCCCTGGGAGCCATGCAGAAGCTCTGAGGCAAGAGCAGTGTTGCCTGGTCAGGGGTCTGCAGGGAGACCAACAGCAGGAGGGGGAAGACCTGAGGGCCCACACACAGCCCCTGGCGTTGCGTGATGTGTAGTCTGCACGGTCCCTCCTGATCACACACTAACACTTCACTTCCTATTCCTTCCTCCCTCCCTCCCTCCCTTTCTCTCTCTCTCTCTTTTTTTAATTCAAAACTTGTTTATTCGTATGGTTTCCCACTCAACTTGGTTCAGAGTGCTTTTAGTGCTGTGTCTGTAAGCTCTGCTTTTCCTCCTGTGGCCTGGTGAGGACAGTGGAGCAGCCAACGTGCAAAGCTGCCACGTGCATGGCTCCAGTGGGTGATTTCGTGGCTCACTGGGCATGTCACGCCCATGAAGCAGGACCTGGGGCTGTGCACCAGGCACTTCTTGTGTTTCCTCTTCTCTTCTGGAGAGAGATGGAGGGCCTGAGCCAGAGTCATGTTCCCTCTCGTGGGAGGTGTTACCCCCAGTAAGGGCCTTCCCTTCTCAAAGGGAGGGATCTTCCTCCTTGAGGCAGGGGACAGCTGGGAGTCTGTTCCCTTGAGGGGAACTGACTGCTCTCCCCTCAGGTGGCCTGGTGGGAAGAACAGAGGTGGAAATAACTCTCTCATCTGTGTTTTGTGAATTTTGGCAAGACTCGCACCCTTTCTGGCCTCACATGAGGGAAATGCAGGGAGAATTTGACCACCCCCCCCCTCCCCCGGCCATGGGCTTGCGCTCCTAACGCAGCGCCCAGCTCAGAGCGTGCCTCCACTGCCATCTCAGGTGTCAGCAGCAGGTGGCGCTGTGCTCTCTGCTTCTCTGCCTCCACGTTTCTTGGTTTGCAGTCAGGGCTGATTCGTGCTGGCCAGCAAAGTCTGCGCCACTTACTTCCTTAAATAAGTGGAGCTCTAACCCAACAATATCTGTTGCTGCCAGGATCAAAGAAGGAAAGAAAACAGTGTGCTGTTAGGCCCCAGGGACTAAGTTGTAGGGTGAAATGTCCCTCGTGCCCACATCTTACTGAATTAAAATGAGATTGTCGACAAGACCACATCCCAAACAACATGCCTTTTGTCAGCACTCTGTCCTGTGTGTGCATGAGGTCGACAGGTGGTCAGAGAGAGCTCTTGTCAGGGTTTGAGTCCAGATGCTGCTGCTGTTGAGCAGATCCTCTTACCTGCTTAAAGCCTCAGTGCCTTCATCTGTGCAGTGTCCCTTCAGCTTAAGCATTGTGTGTTGGGGGGAAGGCTGCGATCATTCTGTTACTGATTAAAAGAGCCTCAGTTTGGAGTTCTTGAAAAACTCTTGGTTATAGTATTCGAAAGCCAACAATTGTGTGCTAGGTGAACGGTACAGATATGGAGTCAAGAAGCCTTGCATTCATTTCCCCACACCACTGCTTACTGGGTGAACAACAGGTCTGGCCTCTGCTCTTCAGTTTCTTCCTCCATAAATCGAGGATGGTAGCCGTGCCCACCTCATGAAGAGGCTAAGCATTCACTGGCATCCACCCAGGATCTGGCTCAGGGCCTGCATGCAGCAGCAGCCCAGAATATCTTTGTTTTCCTTAATTAAGCCAGCGGCTCCAAGAACCGTTCTTCTTGTCTCCTCCTGTCTGCATTTCAGGCCTCTGTGGTTGGTCCATAGTACAAAAGACCAGTCGTAAATATTTCTCTGTCTTATAATAAGGATCAAAGCTGTTCTTTATGAGTTCATAGTTTCTGCCTGGCTGAGTCTACTACAGCATTAAAAAAATAATACTCTCATTGATCTCTTTTTGCATTGTTTTTCCTTAAAGGCTTTTCCAGGCTGAGGACTGCTAGAAAGTGGGTCGGACAAAAGCTAATTATGAAAAGGATTTGGAAATCAGATGAGAGGTCAAGGGGTCTTCCCTTGTGCAGAGTCTCGACCCTCTCCCTCCTTGATTCTCAGCAGTGTTTTTCTCAGTTCAATATTAGGGTACAAGAGAAATGAGTGGAACCAGGTCTGTGAACAAGGTCACCCAGCAGCATCAGGAGACGATGACATCACTGTCAGCTCTTGCCCAGGAAAAACCCAGGGCTCAAATAACCAAGGGAAAGGACAGGTCATCTTCATGGCAGGTTGACAGAGCTGGTTGCGGGCCGCCATCAACTATCAGGCCTGGGAGTGTTGCTAAAAATTACCCGGGGCCACACCCACCTCTGCTCAATTTGCGCTGGGCAGCCTCCCTGCCCTCGCATGCTCAGGACATGAATATCACCAACAGGTGTTTTTGTTGTTGTTGTTGTTCCATTTCCTAGAAGAAAGGTTACCAACTGCCAGAATCAAAATAGAATGTGAATTGTGTCCCAGGAATCCTGTCTGATCCAAGCACACTCATATTGTGCAATGACCTTGAGGGGATAGAGCAGATAAGCGAAATCTCAAAGTTATTTTCACTTTGTTGGAATTGACATCACGGAAGGCCTCTCATCAGCTTCTGTCTCCAGGCTGGTTATGTTTCCGCAGTTGCTGCATGTCAAGTGAATCCTGTTTTTAGTGTCCTGGAGGGACACTGTTGCTTAGGTGAACCTGAGGCAAAATCCCTCACATGAAGAATCCTTTTGTTAAAGTGAGTGGTTGCTCTCAACTTTATCCATTTCCCAAATTCATGGTTTTATACATTTTTTTTTCTTGGCTTAAATTCTTCATTATTCTTAATGGTATGATAGAGTTTTCCATATGGTAGTGAAATACCTATGGTAACTTTCCTGAAGAACAAAAGAAAAGTAATTAGAGAATTCAGAGCTTTGTAGATTTGTCTTTCGCATATATAATGAATATTATCTTTTTTTAATTGTAAAAAACTACAAAATTTATCATCTTAACCACTTTTAAGTGTACAGTTCAGTAACACTAAGTATGTTGACATCGTGCCACACACATTGTGTTTTCTTAAAGCAAAGCGCTCCTGGGTGTGTTTATCAACAATTAGAGATGTCCCCTATCTGCCAAGTGTTTCTTCCATGATGTAATACCTTATTACTACGCCTACACTTACTTTTTCAGGATTTCAAAGCTCTGGAGAGTAATTCTGAACAAAATCCATGGGCAGTACTTAAAATATAGGGAACACTAAGAAAAGGCTGTGAAGATAATTCATCCTTCATTTGTCACAGTTCTAACTCATTTGGATAGAAAGCCTGTGGACCTGCATAAGGAGGGCTGGCCTCGGGACTGTCAGATGAGGGTCATGAAGGCATTCACGTCATGTCGTCTGTGCTTAAAGTCTCCAGTGGCTTCCCATCTCACCAGGGTGACCTCTGCATACCTGACCCATCTCATCCCGCCCTGATCCTACCCCTGCCCACCTTTCTCACCTCACTTCCTCTGGCCTTCACACTGGCCTCCTTGCTGACCCTTGAAAATGTCAAGCTCATTCCCTCTCAAAGGCCTTTGTATTTACTCCTACCTCCTTCTAGAACAATCTTCTCAACTTGTGCTGAGCAATAGAAACACTTATGCAAGTCATAGCATTCTCAGGCCGCATCCTATACCAATTAAATCATCATCTCTGGGGCCTTAATGATCAGTACTTTTAAAAAACAAATAAACAAACTCACCAGGGGACTTCCCTGGCCATCCAGTGGTTAGGACTCTACGCTTCCACTGTAGGGGGCGCAGGTTTCATCCCTGGTCAGGGAACTAAGATCCCGCATGCCACGCAGCCAAAAAAAAAAAAGAACAACACGAAACAAAACAAAACTCACCAGGAATTCCAATATAGCCACGTTTGAGAACCAATGTCCTGGATCAGTGGTTCTCAAAGTGTGGTCCCAGATCAGAAATAGTAGCATCGCCTGGGAACCCCACTCTAAACTTACTGAATCAGAAACGTTAAAAGTAGAGCCTAGGAGTATGTATTTGAACAAACCCTGCAGGTTGTGTCACGTGCCTAAGTTTGAGAACCATTGTCCTATATCCTCGGTGCTCAAGAGGTGGCTTGTGGGCCAGCAGCGTCAGTATCACTTGGAAGCTTGTTAGAAAAGCAGAACCTGACACCAGCTGGTAAATGCAACCAACTGAATCAGAATCTGCACTTTAACAATATCCCAGTGCCTCCTGCACATTAACATTTGAGAAGCTTTCTAGCTCTGTCCCCTGCGAGAGCCTAAGAGCAATAATGCACTGGTAGCAGGAGCCTACCTGGCACCTAGAGCTTGGATTCTAAGTGTCTTTTAATACCAAAAGACTTGTTGGAGAAAAGGCTTATTCCATGGCTTGTGCAGGGAAAGTGCAAGATGAGTCTGAAACATCTTGTGCCAGAAAGCAAGGAAATGCTTAAAGAAACACACAGGGGCTGGGATAAAGGGGCTCTCATTGGCCAAATAGGAGACAAATCTGGCAGTAGTGGATTATAACCTGTTGAATAAAATAAAACCCAGTGGGTTCGTAGTGCTATAAGGAAATAAATTATTGTATAAATAAATGAAAGAGAAGGAAAAACTCTTCCTTGCAGTAGAATGCCAACTAATAAGCATAGTAGGAAAGATGGAGTAAGAAAATCAGCCACGAATGCTAAAACTGGTGGGTGAAAGTTTGAGGAACAGAATATTTCTATTCTAAAAGTACCTCCCCACAAATGATTTATTAATTACAAAGGGGACAATAGTAACTTTATAGTGGAGAAACCTGGCAGAGACCACCTTCACCCAGCAGTCAAAGTTAGAATCACCCACCCTCGGACAGCCCAGCACCACGTGCCTCCTGCTGTGCAGTGCTGAGGAGGGCAGAGTGTACATTCCGTGGCGTTCCTGCCAAAAAGGCATACCCGAATCTGCTCCTCAGGAAGCATCAGGAAACCCAAATAGAGGAACAGGTCACAAATTAACTGACCTGCATGCTTAAACAATGTCAAGGGTGAGAAAGATAAAGAATGGCTAGGGAAGTGTTCCGCATTAAAGGAGACTAAAGAGATGTGAGGACTAAATGCTGTGTGAGATCCTGGACCCAGAAAAATATATGTCATTTTAAAAGGTCATTGTAGGAGCAATTGACAAAATTTAAATACGGACTGTGGTTGTGTAAGAGGATGTTCTTTTTTTTAAGATTTATTTTTTTCTTTTGATGTGGACCATTTTTAAAGTTTTTATTGAGTTTGTTACAATATTGCTTCTGTTTTATGTTTTGGTTTTTTGGCGGCGAGGCATGTGGGATCTTAGCTCCCTAACCAGGGATCGAACCCACACCCCCTGCATTGGAAGGCGAAGTCCTAACCACTGGACCTCCAGGGAAGTCCCGAGAATGTTCTTATTTTAGGAAATACACACTGAAGTATAGGGTAATGGGGCATTATGTTTGAAATATGTACTCTCAGATGGTCTGAAAAAAGTATGCGTGTTTGAGTGTGTATGTATATGTGTATAACATGTAACATGTTTAGAGAGAGAGAGAGTAGAGAAAAGAGGGCAAAACATTAACAGTTTGTGAATCTAGAAGATGAGAGTTTCTTATTCTATTTCAGAACTTTTCTATAATTTAAAATTATATCAGAATAAGAGTCATATCCCCTCCCCTCGAAAAAAGCCCCATGAGAACAAACACCAAAATAAACGAAGGAAGCAGCAGTGATCCAGAGCACTCTGGCTTCTGAGTTAAGTCTGACTGTCTCCTTCTGGTCATTCAGGTCTCTACTCCTCTGTCACCTCCTCAGAGAGGCCCCAGCTGGTCACCCCATCTAATGCAGCCCCCAGCCACCACTGTCAGACCCTCTCTATCATGTCACCTGCTTTCTTATTCTCATAGCACTTCGTTGGCATGTAAAACTATTCTTGTTTATACACCTGTCTACTCATTTACTGTCTCTTCCCACTCAGACATGAGCTTCATCATCACAGAGATTTTATCTGTCTTGGTATACCCCCAGTATAGTGCCTGACAGCTAGGAGGCACCTCACATGTGTGTGTTAAATGAATGAACAGACAGACCTCAGTTTCCTCATCCACAGGACAAGGGGCTGCTCTACGATGCAACACCAGACTCCTTCCGGCCTAGACACTGATGGAAGGAGTCTGGCAATGTAAGAACTACTGTTTAAAGCATCTAAAATGTCCTAGGCTTTTACTTACAATCTCTCATTTAATCTTCACAGTGACCCTTTTCCATTCATTCATTTAGCAGACACTTACCAAGTGCCTGTTATCCACTGGGCACTAAGAAAACACTGATTGACACAACAGACACAGCCCTTACCCCCACGGAGCTTCCCAGGTTAGCCAGAGCTGGCTGAGAAAACTGAGTCTCAGAGAGGTTGCCCAGCTTGCTGAAATCACACAGCAAGCGCAAGGCAGAGCTGGGCAGGTAACCATCATCTCAGTCCGGAGCCCATACTCTCCTACTGCTGGGGACCTGCTGCCTCTAAGGAGCTGCTGCTGTGAGTGGGTCCACTCTTCAGGTGGCTCCCTCAGAGCTGTCACAGCTCCTATGTCCCATGACCTCTACACTAACCCTCACTGTGCCCCTTTCCTCAGCAAATAAACAAAATGTGCTGTATCTCAGCCATTTCTGGTTATGTTTCCATGGCTTCTTGGTCCCATTTAGTTCAGATAAGCAAGGCTCTGTTCTGCTTCACTGGGCAAAGGTTAAGTTCAATTTAACCTAAGAAATAATCTAAGTGAGAGATGTAATCAAATAACCTTACCAGAAGAATAACTGAAAAAGCAAAAAGCAAGAAACAAAATAAAAACCCACTTCAAAAATGTTTAATGATGAGACTGAGCATGAAGAATGTAAGAGAGCAGGGAAACTTCCTAAAAGATGTTTGATTTTTTTTCAGCTCATTGATCCTTTCCCTCCTTGAAAGCTTTCTCTGCCAATTAATCACTCAACTTATTACCAGGCCCTGTTTCCCTGTTTATAATTTTGAGCCTCAAGAATCCCTCTGTAAAGACCACAATAAATTTCCCTGGTTAGCAAGACAAACATTTATCTTAGAGAATCAATTACTATGCCAGGAGGTCTTGGATTCCTGGGATTTAGTTCATACCTTTGCTCTTGATTTGTTGGGTGACCTTCACTTCTCTGCGCCTCGGTTTCTGAAGCTGCACAAGGAAAACAGTGTTGTGTTCTGAAATTGCTCTGGGTTCCCCGTTGGAAAATAGAAGAGGGTATTTGGCCAAGGATATGATTTATCTATGCCCATAAATGCCTCTCGTCCTCCTTCTGGAAGCGAGCTAATTATGTTTAGAGTTGAAATGCGTTCTCTCTGGGCATCTAAAGTAGATTCCTTGTGGGAATGTCTAGCGGGTGGGTGAATAAAAGAGACAGATTAACAGAGTTTTGTTATTCTAGAGAAAAATGTCATATCTCTATTTTTTGTGGCCACAAAGTTCAGAGTTAGGGAGGGGGGTGGACAAGAAAACAATATTGTTCTTCGGAACTACATTTCACAGATGACTTACCTGTGAGAGAAGCTTTTCTTTCACTGTTGATCGATGCTTTTTCAAGCAAGCCAGGCAGCTAACTGGCAACCAGGTAGGTGATGAAATGACCACCTTTGTGTTTAGTGACTTCCGCATCATTGGAGGTAGCCAAGGATAGGCTGAAGGACCCCTCAGCAGAGGGTGGAGTAGAGAAAGTTCAAGTACCAGAAGAGGGTTTCAATTAAGTACCATTCATCCCCCTTTAACCCTGAGATTCAGGAATTCTAGTCCCTTTTGGTGTCACGTGCTCTTCTGAACAGACAGTCCCACCTGTACAGCAGAGCATGGGACAAATGGCGGCGATGGGTGAGGTCATGGGAAAATTTGAGATTCAAATCTCTTAAAGCATGGCTTTATATCCACTACAAAGCATGAACCAGAATTAGGATCCCAGAAGAAGAGGCCTAGTAGGGTATTGTGTATTTGAGGGCACATCATATGTATCTGAGAACACACCTTTCAACAGGAAGTGTTGCATGGACCACGGACTCTGCAGCCTAAAAGGAATTTGTTGCAGCCACTGAGACCCCTCTGCATGTAGCTTTCAGCCATAGAAGCCCCATCACTGATTAGAGGCAGGAGGAACCCCAGCCTCAGAGACCCAGGGAGGGTGAGCACGGTGGTGGAAATTGGGGATGGTATCAGCTTTTAATCAGGCACTCATTTTTAGAGTAAATAACAACCACAATAATAATGAGAGCTGCCAATTATTGATCATCTACTATGTGCAGGTATGATGCATAGTTTGCCTCACTTCTACAATTCTTCAAGGTAGGTGCCATATGCCTATTTTGCAGATGAAGAAACTGAGGCTTCCAGACGGCAGAAGTGACCTGCCTTGCAAATAGTGACACCAGTATTCAAACTCAAGTCTGTCCGATTCAAGATCCGTGTTCTCTCCACCGTGTCAACAGTCTTGATTTAGAAGTAGGGATTATTAACCCCATTTTTACAGATAAAAAAACTGAGCTCCGAAAGTGCAAGTAATAATGGGAAAACTGAAGTTTGACTAATTCCAAATCTCTGCCAGTTATCTTGTGAGAGGAACCTTGTAGAACCCCAGAACTGGGGGACATCTGTAGGGCAGTCTGGCCAAATCCCTTCAGTCTACAGAGGAAAACCTGACTGAGAGGGGGAAGCTAGCAGCTCAAGGACATGAGGCAAGATGGAAGCAGGCCGGGCAGGATGTGCAGGTGAACGGCCTTCAGGTGGAGTGGGACTGGATCTGTGCTGACCGCCTCCTGGATGCCTTTGGGCTGGCAGTGAGGCTGTGGTGAGGCCTGTGACCTTGGAGAGTATCCAAGGGGCTAGAGCAGTGAGGGCTGAACTTCTGTCAGGGAATCTGGTTCCCTGTGTGAGGACATGGACCAGCAGGCAGGCCCTGGGGTTAAGAGGTCACCAAGCCCAGCAGCTGCTCATGCTGGCAAACCTGGGAAAAGTGAGGGGATTGGTTGAAAGGCAGGGAACACAAGTGGGGCTTCTTTGGGGAGGTAAAGCCATTATTCCCAGATGCCCCTGCTCATCCTGCACCTTCTTCAAAGGCTCTGCCTGTAGTGTGAGGCCTCCCTGGATCTATCTGAACTCCCTTCTCCCCCTCTGGCTGCAAGAGCCATTATCCTGACTGCCCTTTCTAGAAGACATTTAGGTGCCTGGCCCTAGGCTTGACACTCCACGTACAAAATCTGACATATAGCTTTCCCAGCAATCCTGTGACCATGCTATAATGAGCTAAGGCTCAGAGATATTAAATGACTTGCCCAAGCTCACACAACTGATAAGTGACAGAGCCAGGATGGCAACTCTATCAGGATAGGGATTTCTGGCTTCTTTGGTCACTGCTGTATTCCTGGTGCTTGGCACGTAGTGGCCACCCAGTACAGATTCATCGAGTAAATGTCTTACTCTAGTGCCACGCCCGTTACCCTACACCTAGCTGCCTCTTGAAAACACCCATGATGGTAGAATTCAGTTTTGAGTGAAAATAGATTTAGAGGACTTCAGTCAAGAATGAATTCATGAAGTCCTTTTCTATGAGTACTTTTTATACTTACCAAAATAAGACAATGAAGAAATCTCCCTGAATAGAATGTAAATTGCATTGTGCACGTTTTTACAATTAGTAATCAGGGCTGCTACAGAATTAATTTCTTCCCCAGGCAGGTTCAATGAGATGCTCCTTAGCTCATTTTGCTTCTTTGCTTTCCTGCAGACAACATGCATGCTAACAGGTAGTTCTTTTTCTTTTCTGAAATGGTGCCTTTTTGAAGTGGTTCAAAGCCATTTTGATTTTACGACTCAGAGTCTCTAAGTCACTTTCCTTAAGCCATGAATTTATGACTATATATTCCCAGACTCTGGGAATACAGAAAGGGTAACCTGTATATCCTCGAATTTCCAAAAGGGAAACTTGTAATGAGGTCAGCTTACAATATAGCTCCCTCTGTTGACTGGCATGGTCCAAGTTCATTGAATGTTTGGTTTATTGGATTGTAACCATCCATCCACTCATGGGTTCTCTCATTTTCAGCAACTGGAATTCTATAAATTACAACTGAACTCCATCTAAACTTTACTGACCATAATTATTCTTTTCTTTCATGATTGAGGTTGTAGTTTAACATCTCACAGAGCCCTAGGCCAAAATAGTGAATTTTGAATTAAAACTTCTCAGAGCTGAAAGGGATCCTACAGATCCCCTAATCTAACTTTTCCTAAATTCTGTTTCACAAAACAACTCCCCCGTAAGAGAGTGTACCTAGAAAAATTTCCTCTCTCAAGTAAGTTTGGGAACTGCTGTGTGCTCTGCCTTCCTGTCAGAGTCACAATGCATAAGAGCAGACTGAAGTTTCCAAGAAGTCCTGCAGTAAATATACTGTTGTTTAACTCTGTCCCTCCCAGTGTTCCCAAAATTACTGGACCAGGGCGATGGGGGGGATTTTTTTTAACTTCTGAAAAATGCCTACTGGAAAACACTATGGGAAATATCACTCTAGTCAGACCTCACACACACTTGCACACATACCCACCTTCCAATTTTACAGATGTGGAAAGTGATGTTCAGACTTAGTATGATAATCTCTAGGTCCGTCCATGTTGCTGCAAATGGTATTTTTTCCTTCTTTTTATGGCTGAGTAATATTCCGTTGTATATATATACCACATCTTCTTTGTCCATTCCTCTGTCGATGAACATTTAGGTTCTTTCCATGTCTTGGCTATTGTAAATAGTGCTGCTATGAACATTGGGGTGCACGTATCTTTTCAAATTCTGATTTTCTCCAAATATATGCCCAGGAAAACTGGTTTTTTGAAGCTTATTATATTGAAAAAGAGAGGTATGGAACAAGGAAACTTTGTGTCTGCCTCAGGTGGCTTTCTCCATTCTGGAGAACAGGTCCTAACATGGCTATTTTACTTCTTATCCAGCTGTAGATTATTTCTTATAAAGCGAATTGGAGTAGTTGGAAGATGGGGTAGGGCTGGTGATCAGGCCATTATGCTGGAGTGACTGATTATCATTGTTAGTACAACAATCATAGCCACTTACTGAATAGGGACAGGATACTTCATTGGTGGCAGTGAGCTTGGGAGCCACACACGCTGGGTTTGAATCCTGGCCCCATCACTGAATAACTGTGTGATTAATAGTAACAATATTTTCCTGGCAGTGCAGTCTGAGAGAATTTGATGTCATGATTTCTTCATCGGGAACACTGGGTATCAAACACAATAGTTCCTGTCTTAGAACAAGGAGGTTTTCCAAAAGACGCACAGAGGCTCACCAGGCAGCTATCTCATAAACCTGGGGGAGTTTGAGCAGATAGCCCAGGAGGGGCCTGTAGGTTGGCGCATAGCAGTAAGAGTGGGGCAGGGGTAGTGATTTGGGCAAAGATGAGTGAAGAGATGCTCAGTCCACACAGAAGATGAGGCGCATATTTTTCAACAATAATTGAGGCAAAGAACAGCTATGGAAGACAAATAGATTGTCTTAACCAGGATTTTTTTCATTGACAATTGACAAATAACTCCAACTGGCTTAGGAAAAAGAAAGGAGCAGCAGGAGGGGCAAAATGGCCACAGAAGCACCAAGGGGACATTCTGCAACTTAGCCATCTTACCTCTTTCCCAAAATTTCAAACAGAGTTCCAGGATTCATTATGATGGGCCTGGCCCCAGGTCATGTGCTGCTTTCAGTTCCTGGGACTGACTGGCCAGGCCTGAGCCACTTGCTTCCTCCTGGAAATGAAGCAGACATGGGGCTGGGACCCTCACCTCCTGCCTTTATTTCCTCCTGTTTCTTTCAGTTCCTGACCCTTGTCTGTCTTCAGTTGGCCCACTGCTTCCCGGGCTTCACAGCCACACATCATTCTAGCCCCAGGTAAGAAGTGGCTACATCCTAGAGGGCCCTTCTGGATAGACCTGGGACTTTCTGTTGGCTCAGAAGTAGATTCAGGAGCTGCCAGTTCAGATAGAAGGAGGCTAGGACAGTAGAGGAGTTTTCATCCTAAGTGCCAGTTTTTTAGAATGGCTGTCTTGCAGAGGATGGTAAAGCTGAGTCCAGGCTCAGAGGGAAAGGAAGCCATGATTGATTAATAATATGTGCCAGGAGCACGGAGTAGGTGATGGTAGCAGATGTGCCGTGTATTTGCGAAATCTCATTAAAGAAACAGCATGGATCATGGAGTGTAACAGGCCTGTTCACCTCCACCTCCACCTCTTAGTCCTGTGATCACATTGCAGTTACTTAGACTTATAGGCAACAGTTCCCGCATTTGCACGGTGAGGACATTCATCCTGAAGAACTTCTAAAAGCATCAGTGGAGACAGTGTATATAGATAGGTGCTAACCGTGTTGCATCATAAATGGAGCTTTGGTTTTTTTAGAAGTAGAAAGACATCTCACTTTTCCAAGGGTCTGCTGCCCAGAGTGCTAGCATTGCCTAAGATACCTCAGTTAGGAAGATTTACATGGGTTTGAACTTCTGTTTTTCAGAAGAGTTTGAGAAGGATAGGTGTTAGCTCTCATCTAAATGCTTGATAGAATTCGCCTGTGAAGGCATCTGGTACTGGACTTTTGTTTGTTGGAAGATTTTTAATCACAGTTTCAATTTCATTACTTATGATTGGTCTGTTCACATTTTCTATTTCTTCCTGGTTCAGTCTTGGAAGCTTGTACCTTCCTAAGAATTTTTCCATTTCTTCCAGGTTGTCCATTTTTTTGGCAAGAGTCTCTTATGATCCTTTGTATTTCGGCAGTGTCACTTGTAACTTCTCCTTTCATTTCTAATTTTATTGACTTGAGTCCTCTCCCTTTTTCTCTTGATGAGTCTAGCTAAAGGTTGATCAATTTTGTTTATCTTTTCAAAGAACCAGCTTTTACTTTCATTGATCTTTGCTATTGTTTTCTTCGTTTCTATTTCATTTATTTCTGCTCTGATCTTCATGGTTTCTTTTCTTCTACTAACTTCGGGTTTTGTTTTTTCTTCTTTCTCTAGTTGCTTTAGGTGTAAGGTAGGGTAATTTATTTGAGATTTTTCTTGTTTCTTGAGGTAGGATTGTGTTGCTATAAACTTCCCTCTTAGAACTGCTTTTGCTGCATCCCATAGGTTTTGAGTCATTGTGTTTTCATTGTCATTTGTTTTGAACTTCTGTTTTTGAAAGATGCACTGTTGGTTTCTCACCCTTATCCCATCAGGCCTTTACAGTGCATTGTACCCAGACCCAAATTCCGGCAGCCAGCATCTGCTTCTCATTGCCTCTCCTGCCAACAGGGTGACAGCCAGCACCACCATCTGAGAACTTACAAAGAGTCTGACTTATCTTCATAAGATCCCACATTACCTTGTCTTATACCAAGGGACTCACTTAACGACAAAGGATGTACAGCAGTGGGCACATGATCCCAGGACCCACTGATCTTCCCAGGGAATGTGTCACCAGAAGCTACTGTTGGCCCACTAGAATGTCGGAAGGGCCTCTTAGAAGCAAAGTCAAGATGCCAGCCTAGGGGTGATATTCTGCAGGATTGGGGTGCTGTGTTTTTTATTGAGGTAAAAGTCACATAACATAAAATTCCCATTTTAGCCTTTTTAAAGTTACAATTCAGTGACCTTAGTACATTCCTAATATTATGCGACCATCAGCACTATCTCATTCCAGAACATTTTCATACCCATTCAGCAGTCAATCCCCATTTCTTCCTTACCCCAGCCCCTGACAACTAATTGACTTTTTGTCTCTATGGATTCACCTATTCTGTATATTTTGTATAAAAGGAATAATACAAGATATGGCCTTTTGTATCTGACTTCTTTCACTTGGCACAATGTTTTCAAGGTTGATCCATGTTGAAGTATGGATCAGTGTTCATTCCTTTTTATGACCAAGTAGCATTCCATTGTATGGATAGAGAACATTTTGTTTATCCATTCATCCATCAGTGAATATTGGGTTGTTTCTGCCTTTTGGCTGTTGTGAATAGTACTGTTATGAACTTCTTGTAGAAGTTTTATTTTGAACATCTATTTTCAGTTCTTTTGTGTATATACCTAGAAGTGGATTACTGGTTCACATGGTGATTCTGTGTTTAACTTTTCTTTCTTAATTTTTTTTAAATGTATTCATTTATTTTTGGCTGCATTGGGTCTTCATTGCCGTGCGCGGGCTTTCTTTAGTTGCAGTGAGCAGGGGCTACTTTTCGTTGCAGTGCGCAGTCTTCTCACTGTGGTGGCTTCTCTTGTTGCGGAGCACAGGCTCTAGGCATGCGGGCTCAGTAGTTGTGGCTCGCGAGCTCTAGAGCGCAGGTTCAGTAGTTGTGGCACACAGGCTTAGTTGCTCCATGGCATGTGGGATCTTCCCAGATCAGGGATCGAACCCATGTCCCCTGCATTGGCAGGCAGATTCTTATCCACTGTGCCACCAGGGAAGTCCCTGTGTTTAACTTTTGGAGGAATAGCCAAACTCTTTTTCCCAGCAGTTGCACCTTTTACATTCCCACCAGCAGTGTGTAATATGAGTTCCAATTTCTTGATATCTTCAGTAACATTTGTTATTTTTCATTTTTTAAAATCATAGGCATCCTAGTGGGTGTGAACTGATATCTTATTGTTGCTTTAATTAGCATTTCTCTAGTGATTAATGATGATGAGCATCTATTCATGTACTTATTGTCCAGTTCTGTATCTTCTTTGAAGAACTGTCTATTCAAGTCCTTTGCCCATTTTTTTAACTGGGTTGTTTTGTTGTTGTTGTTGTTGTTGTTGAGTTGTAGGAGTTCTTTATGTATTCTAGATATTAATTCTTTGTCAGATATATGGTCTGCAAATATTTTTTCCCATTCTATAGTTTGCCTTTTCACTTCCTTAATAGAACCCTTTCTTACACAAAAGTTTTAATTTTGATGAAGTCCCATTTATATATTTTTCTTTTGTTGCTTGTGCTTTGGTACTATATCTAAGAATTTATTGCCAAATTTAAGGTCATGAAGATTAAATCCTATGTTTACTTCTAAGAGTTTTATAGTTTTAGCTCTTATGTTTAGGTCTTTGATCTATTTTGAGTTCATTTTTAAATACTTTATTAGGTAAGGTTCTAACTTCACTCCTTTGTGTGTGATTAGCATACTGCCTTGATTATCATAGCATTGTAGTAAGTCCTGGAATTGGAAAGTGTGAGTCCTCCAACTTTGTATTTTTTCCAC
Source organism: Lipotes vexillifer (assembly GCF_000442215.2). NCBI lineage: Eukaryota > Metazoa > Chordata > Mammalia > Artiodactyla > Lipotidae > Lipotes > Lipotes vexillifer. Next base: position 251,433 of record NW_006774392.1, on the reverse strand, counting down.
AGTTGTTTTGGCTAATCGAGGTCCCTTGCAATTATATATGAATTTTAGGATCATTTCATCCATTTCTCCAAAATAGGCAGATGGAATTTTGGTAAAGGTTGCACTGAATCTGTTGATCACTTTGGGAAGTCTTGCCATTTTTAGCTCTTTTTTTTTTTTTTACTAATTACCCTAGGCAGGACTTCCTATACAATATTGGATAGAAATGGTAAGAGTAGACAGCCTTGTATTGTTCATGATCTTAGAAAGCATTTAGTCTTTCACCATTAACTCTGATGTTAGCTGTGGGTTTTTCATAGGTGGGCTTTACCATGTTGAGGAATTTCCCTTTTATTCATAATTTGTTGAGCATTTTTTTTTTTTTTTTTTTTTTTTTTGCGGTACATGGGCCTCTCACTGTGGTGGCATCTCCTGCTGCAGAGCACAGGCTCCGGACGCGCAGGCTCAGCGACCATGGCTCACGGCCCCAGCCGCTCTGCGGCACATTGGATCCTCCCGGACCAGGGCACGAACCCATGTCCCCTGCATCGACAGGCGGACTCTCAACCACTGTGCCACCAGGGAAGCCCTGTTGAGCATTTTTTATCATGAAAAGATGTTGGGTTTTGTAAACTCATTTTTCTGCATAAACTGAGATGATCACAGTTGAGTTTTTTCCCCTTCATTCTATTAATGTTGTATATTTGGTTGATTACTTTTTGTATGTTGAACCACCCTTGCATTCTTGGGATAAATTCAACTTGGTTATGTATATAATCTTGTTAATATGCTTCTAGAATCTGTTTGCTAATATTATGTTGACGAATTTTTGCATGTATACTCATATTGGTATGTTGGTTTTTAGTTTTCTTTGGTGTCTATGTCTGGCTTTGGTCAGAGTAATACTGGCTTCATAGAATGAGTTAAGAAGTGTTTCCTCTTCTGTTCTTTGGAAGAGTTGAGAAGGGTTGTTCTTGTTAATTCTTCTTTGAACACTGTAGAATTCACCAACAAAGCCATCTGGTCCTGAGATTTTCTTTGCTGGAAGATTTCGATTACTGATTTAATATCTTTATTTGTTGTAGGTCTGTAAAAGTTTGTTTCTTCTTGAGCCAGTTTTGGTAGTTTGTGTTTCTAGGAATTTGTCCATTTCATCTAGGTTATCAAATTTGTTGGCATGCAGTTGTTCATAGCCATCTTTTATAATCCTGTTTATTTCTGTAAGGTCATTAGGATGTCTACACTTTTATTTTTGCTTTTGGCAGTCTAGCTCCACAGTCCAGACTCTTAACCACTGTGCTATGTTGT
>NW_006774392.1:247102-250136 GCF_000442215.2 Lipotes vexillifer | reverse complement strand
ATTCCTGCTTTTGGCAATTTGAGTCTTCTTTGTATTTTATTAGTCATTCTAGCTAAAGGTTTGTCAATTTTTTTTTAATCTTTTCAAGGAACCAACTTTTGATTTCATTGATTCTCTGTATTGTGTTTTTACTGTTTTTTTGTTTTTTTGTGGTACGCGGGCCTCACTGTTGTGGCCTCTCCCGTTGCGGAACACAGGCTCCGGACGCGCAGGCCATGGCTCACGGGCCCAGCCACTCCGCGGCATGTGGGATCTTCCCGGACCGGGGCACGAACCCGTGTCCCCTGCATCGGCAGGCGGACTCTCAACCACTGCGCCATCAGGGAAGCCCTGTATTGTGTTTTGATTCTCTATTTCATTTATCTCTGCTCTTATCTTCATTATTTTCTTCCTTTTGTTTGCTTTGGTTTAGTTTTTCTTCTTTTTCTATTTCCTTAAGGTGGAAAGTTGGATTATTTTAGATATTTCTTCTTCTTTAAAGCAGGCATTTGGATTGGTTCAAGATGGCGGAGTAAAAGGACATGCTCTCACTCCCTCTTTCGGGAACACTGGAATCACAACTAACTGCTGAGCAGTCATCGACAGGAAGACACTGGAACTCACCAAAAAAGATACCCCACATGCAGAGACAAAGGAGAAGCCGCATTGAGACAGTAGGAGGGGCACTATCACAATAAAATCAAATCCCGTAACTTCTTGGTGGGTGACTCACAAACTGGAGAACACTTATACCACAGAAGTCTACCCACTGGAGTGAAGGTTCTGAGCCAAACATCAGGCTTCCAAACCTGGGGGTCTGGCAACAGGAGGAGGAATTTCTAGAGAATCAGGCTTTGAAGGCTAGTGGGATTTGATTGCAGGACTTCGGCAGGACTGGGGGAAACAGAAACTCCACTCTTAGAGGGCACACACAAAGTAGTGTGCGTATTGGGACCCAGGGGAAGGAGCAGTGACCCACATAGGAGACTTAACCAGACCTACCTGCTAGTGTTGGAGGGTCTCCTGTAGAGGCGAGGGGCAGCTGTGGCTCACCAAGGGACAAGGACACTGGCAGCAGAAGTTCTGGGAAGTACTCCTTGGCGTGAGCCCTCCCAGAGTCTGCCATTAGCCCCACCAAAGAGCCCGGGTAGGCTCCAGTGTTGGGTCGCCTCAGGCCAAACAACCAACAGGGAGGGAACCCAGCCCCACCAATCAGCAGACAAGTGGATTAAAGTTTTACTGAGCTCTGCCCACCAGAGCAACAGCCAGCTCTACCCACCACCAGTCCCTCCCATCAGGAAACTTCCACAAGCCTCTTAGGTAGCTTCATCCATCAGAGGGCAGACAGCAGAAGCAAGAAGAACTACAATCCTGCAGCCTGTGGAACAAAAACCACATTCACAGAAAGATAGACAAGATGAAAAGGCAGAGGGCTATGTACCAGATGAAGGAACAAGATAAAACCCCAGGAAAACAACAAAATGCAATGGAGATAGGCAATCTTCCAGAAAAAGAATTCAGAATAATGATACTGAAGATGATCCAGGAAAGAATGGAGGCAAAGATCGAGAAGATGCAAGAAATGTTTAACAAGGATCTAGAATAATTAATAAACAAACAGAGATGAACAATACAATAAATGAAATGAAAACTACACTAGAAGCAATCAATGGCAGAATAACTGAGACAGAAGAACAGATAAGTGACCTGGAAGACAGAACGGTGGAATTCACTGCTGCGGAACAGAATAAAACAAAAAGAATGAAAAGAAATGAAGACAGCCTAAGAGACCTCTGGGACAACATTAAACGCAACAACATTCACATTATAGGGGTCCCAGAAGGAGAAGAGAGAGAGAAAGGACCAGAGAAAATATTTGAAGAGATTATAGTCGAAAACTTCCCTAACATGGGAAAGGAATTAGCCACCCAAGTCCAGGCAGCGCAGAGAGTCCCATACAGGATAAACCCAAGGAAAACATGCCGAGACACATAGTAATCAAATTGGCAAAAATTAAAGACAAAGAAAATTATTGAAAGCAGCAAGGGAAAAACGACAAATAACATACAAGTGAACTCCCATAAAGTTAACAGCTAATTTCTCAGCAGAAACTCTAGAAGCCAGAAGGGCATGGCATGATATACTTAAAGTGATGAAAGGGAAGAACCTACAACCAAGATTACTGTACCCAGCAAGGATCTCATTCAGATTCGATGGAGAAATCAAAAGCGTTATAGATAAGCAAAAGCTAAGAGAATTCAGCACCACCAAACCAACTCTACAACAAATGCTAAAAGAACTTCTCTAAGTGGGAGACACAAGAGAAGAAAGGGACCTACAAAAACAAACCCAAAACAATTAAGAAAATGGTCATAGGAACATGCATATCGATAATTACCTTAAACGTGAATGGATTAAATGCTCCAACCAAAAGACACAGGCTTGCTGAATGGATACAAAAACAAGACCCATATATATGCTGTCTACAAGAGACCCGCTTCAGACCTAGGGACACATACAGACTGAAAGTGAGGGGATGGAAAAAGATATTCCATGCAAATGGAAATCAAAAGAAAGCTGGAATAGCAATACTCATATCAGGTAAAATAGACTCTCAAATAAAGAATGTTACAAGAGACAAAAAAGGACACTACCTAAGGATCAAGGGATCAATCCAAGAAGAAGATAAAACAATTATAAATATATATGCACCCAACATAGGAGCACCTGAATACATAAGGCAACTGCTAACAGCTATAAAAGAGGAAATCGACAGTAACACAATAACAGTGGGGGACTTTAACACCTCACTTACTCCAATGGACAGATCATCCAGACAGAAGATTAATGAGGAAACACAAGCTTTAAGTGACACAATAGGCCAGATAGATTTAACTGATATTTATAGGACATTCCATCCAAAAACAGCAGATTGCACTGTCTTCTCAAGTGCACACGGAACATTCTCCAGGATAGATCACATCTTGGGTCACAAATCAAGCCTCAGTAAATTTAAGAAAATTTAAATCATATCAAGCATCTTTTCTGACCACAA
>NW_006774392.1:240234-246943 GCF_000442215.2 Lipotes vexillifer | reverse complement strand
AACCCGCGTCTCCTGCATCGGCAGGCGGACTCTCAAGCACTGCGCCACCAGGGAAGCCCTCAAGCATCTTTTTTGACCACAACGCTATGAGATTAGAAGTCAGTTACAGGGGAGAAAAACGTAAATAACACAAACACATGGAGGCTAAACAATACGTTACTAAATAACCAAGAGATCACTGAAGAAATCAAAGAGGAAATCAAAAAATACCTAGAGGGCTTCCCTGGTGGTGCAGTGGTTGAGAGTCCGCCTGCCGATGCAGGGGACACGGGTTCGAGCCCCGGTCCGGGAAGATCCCACATGCCGCAGAGCGGCTGGGCCCGTGAGCCATGGCTGCTGAGCCTGCGCATCCAGAGCCTGTGCTCCCCAACGGGAGAGGCCACAGCAGTGAGAGGCCCGCCTACCGCAAAAAAAAAAAAAAAGGAAAAAGAAAAAAAAATACCTAGAGGGCTTCCCTGGTGGTGCAGTGGTTGAGAGTCCGCCTGCCGATGCAGGGGACACGGGTTCGAGCCCCGGTCCGGGAAGATCCCACATGCCGCAGAGCGGCTGGGCCCGTGAGCCATGGCTGCTGAGCCTGCGCATCCAGAGCCTGTGCTCCCCAACGGGAGAGGCCACAGCAGTGAGAGGCCCGCCTACCGCAAAAAAAAAAAAAAAGGAAAAAGAAAAAAAAATACCTAGAGGGCTTCCCTGGTGGTGCAGTGGTTGAGAGTCCGCCTGCCGATGCAGGGGACACGGGTTCGAGCCCCGGTCCGGGAAGATCCCACATGCCGCAGAGCGGCTGGGCCCGTGAGCCATGGCTGCTGAGCCTGCGCATCCAGAGCCTGTGCTCCCCAACGGGAGAGGCCACAGCAGTGAGAGGCCCGCCTACCGCAAAAAAAAAAAAAAAGGAAAAAGAAAAAAAAATACCTAGAGGGCTTCCCTGGTGGTGCAGTGGTTGAGAGTCCGCCTGCCGATGCAGGGGACACGGGTTCGAGCCCCGGTCCGGGAAGATCCCACATGCCGCAGAGCGGCTGGGCCCGTGAGCCATGGCTGCTGAGCCTGCGCATCCAGAGCCTGTGCTCCCCAACGGGAGAGGCCACAGCAGTGAGAGGCCCGCCTACCGCAAAAAAAAAAAAAAACAACCAGGAAGAAATGGACAAATTCTTAGAAAGGTATAACCTTCCAAGACTGAACCAGGAAGAAATAGAAAATGTGAACAGACCAATCACAAGTAATGAAATTGAAATTGTGATTAAAAATCCTCCAACAAACTAAAGTCCAGGACCAGATGGCTTCACAGGTGAATTCTGTCAAACATGTAGAGAAGAGCTAATGCCCATCCTTCTCAAACTCTCCCAAAGATTTGCAGAGGAAGGACTCATTCTATGAGGCCACCATCACCCTGATACCAAAACCAGACAAAGATACTACAAAAAAAGAAAATTACAGACCAATATCACTGATGAATATAGGTGCAGAAATCCTCAACAGAATACTAGCAAACAGAATTCAACAACACATTAAAAGCATCATACACCATGATCAAGTGGGATTTATCCCAGAGATGCAAGGATTCTTCAATATACACAAATCAATCAATGCGTTATACCATATTAACAAATTGAAGAATACAAACCATATGATCATCTCAATAGTTGCAGAAAAATCTTTTGACAAAATTTAACACCCATTTATTATAAAAACTCTCCAGAAAGTGGGCATAGAGGGAACCTACTTCAACATAATAAAGGCCATATATGACAAACCCACAACAAACATCATTCTCAATGGTGAAAAACTGAAAGCATTTCCTCTAAGATTAGGAACAAGACAAGGATGTCCACTCCCACCACTATTATTCAGCATAGTGTTGGAAGTCCTAGCCATGGCAATCAGAGAAGAAAAAGCAATAAAAGGAATACAAATTGGAAAGAACAAGTAAAACTGTCACTGTTTGCAGATGACGTGATACTATACATAGAGAATCCTAAAGATGCCACCAGAAAACTACTAGAGCTAATCAATGAATTTGGTAAAGTTACAGGATACAAAATTAATGCACAGAAATCTCTTGCATTCCTATACACTAATGATGAAAAATCTGAAAGAGAAATTAAGGAAACACTCCCATTTACCACTGCAACAAAATGAATAAACCTACCTTGGGAGACAAAAGACCTGTATGCAGAAAACCATAAAACACTGATGAAAGAAATTAAAGATGATACCAACAGATGGAGAGATATACCATGTTCTTGGATTGGAAGAATCAATATTGTGAAAATGACTATACTACCCAGAGCAATCTACAGATTCAATGCCATCCCTATCAAATTACCAATGGCATGTTTTACAGAACTAGAACAAAAAACTTAAAATTTGTATGGAAACACAAAAGACGCCTAATAGCCAAAGCAGTCTTGAGGGAAAAAAACGGAGCTGGAGGAATCAGACTCCCTGACTTCAGACTATACTAGAAAGCAACAGTAATCAAGACAGTATGGTACTGGCACAAAAACAGAAATATAGATCAATGGAACGAGATAGAAAGCCCAGAGATAAACCCACGCACCTATGGTCAACTAATCTGTGACAAAGGAGACAAGGATATACAATGGAGAAAAGACAGTCTCTTCAATCAGTGGTGCTGGGAAAACTGGACAGCTACATGTAAAAGAATGAAATTAGAATACACTCCCTAACACCATACACAAAAATAAACTCAAAATGGATTAGAGCCCTAAATGTAAGACCGGGCACTATAAAACTCTTAGAGGAAAACATAGGAAGAGCACTCTTTGACATGAATCACAGCAAGATCTTTTTTGATCCACCTCCTAGAGTAATGGAAATAAAAACAAAAATAAACAAATGGGACCTAATGAAGCTTGAAAGCTTTTGCACAGCAAAGGAAACCATAAACAAGGTGAAAAGGCAACCCTCAGAATGGGAGAAGATATTTTCAAATGAATCATCAGACAAAGGATTAATCTCCAAATTATATAAACAGCTTATGCAGCTCAATATTAAAAAAACAAACAGCCCAGTCCAAAAATGGACAGAAGACCTAAATAGACATTTCTCTAGAGAAGACATTCAGATGGCCAAGAAGCACATGAAAAGCTGCTCAACATCACTAATTATTAGAGAAATGCAAATCAAAACTAAAATGAGGTATCACTTCACACCAGTTAGACTGGGCATCATCAGAAAATGTACAAACAACAAATGCTGGAGAGGGTGTGCAGAAAAGAGAACCCTCTTGTGCTGTTTGTGGGAATGTAAATTGATACAGCCACTATGGAGAACAGTATGGAGGTTCCTTAAAAAACTAAAAGTAGAATTACCATATGACCCAGCAATCCCACTACTGCGCGTATACCTAGAGAACACCATGATTCAAAAAGACACATGCACCCCAATGTTCATTGCAGCACTATTTACAATAGCCAGGTCATGGAAGCAACCTAAATGCCCATCAACAGACGAATGGATAAAGAAGAGATGGTACATATATACAATGGAATATTACTCAGCCATAAAAAGGAACGAAATTGGGTCATTTGTAGAGATGTGGATGCATCTAGAGACTGTCATACAGAGTGAAGTAAGTCAGAAAGAGTAAAACAAATATCGTATATTAAAACATATATGTGGAACCTAGAAAACAGTACAGATGAACCACTTTGCAGAGCAGAAATTGAGACACAGAAGTAGAGAAAAAATGTATGGACACCAAGCGGGGAAAGCGGCAGGGGGTGGGGGTTGTGGTGTGATGAATTGGGAGATTGGGATCGACATGTATACACTGATGTGTATAAAATGGATGACCATGGGCTTCCCTGGTGGCACAGTGGTTGAGAGTCCGCCTGCCGATGCAGGGGACACGGGTTCATGCCCTGGTTCGGGAAGATCCCACATGCTGCAGAGCGGCTGGGCCCGTGAGCCATGGCCGCTGAGCCTGCGCGTCCGGAGCCTGTGCTCCGCAATGGGAGAGGCCACAGCAGTGAGAGGCCCGCGTACCGCAAAAAAAAAAAAAAAAGGATGACCAGTAAGAAAAAATAAAAAATAAACATAAAAAATAAATAAAGTAGGCATTTACAGTTATAAATTTCCCTCTGAGCACTGCTTTTAGTGCATCTGATAGGTTTTGGTTCTTCTTTGAGCCATTGGTTGTTTAAGCGTGTGTTGTTTAACCTCCATGTATTCATGAATTTTCCAGTTTTCCTTCTGTTATTAATTTCAAGTTTCATTCCATTGTGGTCATGGAATAAACATTTTATGACTCTCTTCTTTTGAAGTGTATTGAGACTTTTTTTATGGCCTAACCTATGTTCTCTCCTGGAAGATGTGCTATGTGCACTTGAGAAGGATGTGTATTTTTCTGCTGTTTGGTGGAGTGTTTTGTTTGTGTTAGGTCTCATAGGTTTATAGTGTTGTTCAAGTCTTCTTTTTCTATGTTATCTTTTCCCTAATAGTTCTATCCTTTATTGAAAGTGAGGTGTTGAAATCGCCAACGATTATTGTAGAACAGTCTTTTCTCCCTTTAATTCTGTCCATTTTTGCTTTGTAAATTTGGGGGTTTGTTATTAGGTGCTATATATTTATAATTGTTATACTTCTTGGTAGATTGACTCTTTTATCTTTATTTAATGTCTTTCTTTCTTGTTACAATTTATGTCTTAAAGTCTATTTTGTCTGATATCAGTATAGCCAGTCCAACTCTTTAAGTTACCATTTACATGAAGTATCTTTTTCCATCCTTTTTTCAGCCTATTTGTGTATTTGGATCCAAAGTGGGTCTCTTGTAGACAGCATATAGACATTTTTATTGTCACAAATTACATCTTTGTACATTGTGTGCCCATTAATATATTTTAAGAAATTTTTTTATGTAGTTGTCCTTTAAATTATACAGCAAAAAAAGAGGAGTTACAAACTACAAATGCCTTAATACTGACTTTTATATTTACTTATGAAATTACATTTACTGGTGTTTTTTATTTCTTCTGTAGACTCAAGTTACAATTTAGTATTCTTTCAGTTAGCCTGAAGGATCTCCTTTAGCATTTCTTGTAGGGTAGGTTTACAAGCAATAAACTCTCTGTTTTTGTTTATCTAGAAAATCTTAATTTCTCTTTCATTTTTGAAGGATAGTTTTCCTGGGTATAGAATTCTTGGTTGACCATTTTATTCTTTCAGCACTTTGAATATATCTTCCTACTGCCTTCTGGCCTTCATGATTCCTGAGGAGAAATTAGCTGTTAATCTTACTGCGAATGTTGTACGTGATGAGTCATCTCTTGCTTGCTGCTTTTAGGACTCTGCCTTTGGCTTTCAACAGTTTGATTACAACGTGTCTCAGTGAGGATCTTGAGGTTCACTCAGATTCTTAGATGTATATATTTATATCTTTCATCAAGTTTGCAAAAGTTTTGGCCATTATTACTTCTGATATTCTTTCTGCTCCTTTCTCTCTCTGCTCTCCTTCTGGAATTTACATTATACATCTGTTGGTATAATGCTGTTCCACAGGTCTTAATGCTGTTCCACAGGTCTCTTAGGTGCTGTTCATTTTTTTTTACTGTTTTTTCTTTCTGCTCCTCAGACTGGGTAATCTCAATTGCCTTGTCTTTAAGTTTCCTGAATCTTTCTTCTACCAGCTCCAACATGCTGTTTACCTCCTAATAAAATTTTCATTTTAGTTATTGTACTTTTCAACTTCAGAATTTCTCTCTAGTTCCTCTTTTAATTTCTATTTCTATCTCTGTATTGATAGCCTCTATTTGTCAACACATCATTTTCATTGTTTCCTTTAGTTCTTTGAGTATATATATATATATATATATATATATATATATATATATATATACATATATATACCAGTGATTGGAACTCGGCTCTTTCACTCCCAGGGCCCAGGTTCAAACCCTGGTCGGGAAATTAAAATCCCACAAGTCCTGTGGTGCAGCAAAGAAAAAAAAAGACTATACTTTTAAAATTTTTAATATTTATTTATTTATTTGGCTGTGCTGGGTCTTAGTTGTGGCACGGATCTTGGTTGCTGTGTGCGGGATCTTCTTGCAGCATGCGAACACTTAGTTGCGGCATGTGGGATCTAGTTCCCTGACCAGGGATCGAACCCTGGCTCCCTGCATTGGGAATGCAGAGTCTTAGCCACTGGACCACGGGGGAAGTCCCAAGCACATTTTAAATAGTTGACTTATAGTCTTTTTTTAAAGTGAGCTCAGTGTCTTGGCTTCCTTAAGGAACACTTCTATTCATTTCTTTTTTTCCTATGTATTAATCATTTTCACTCTGGGGCACTGTCTTTTAAGATTCAATGTGCACTTTGAAATAGCAGCCATTATATGGTGATGGGTCCACCCCACCAGGTAGACTACATGGGAACCAAGGAGTGGAAGTAGAAGAGGCCCTGTCTGTCCTCATTTCCTCAAGGAAGCTTCATCTCTTGCTTCTGACTGTTTTCTTTCTTCTCAAGCATAAAATAATGGGCACTTAGATGGACATAATGGTTTGCTCATTTAGTGGCTGCCCATTGTACTTGGAAAGAAAAATAAAAACCAAAAGCCTCTTTAACACAGGGGTCCTCTGTAGGACCCTGCAAAATCTGACTCCAGCCTCCCTCCAGGCCCCATACCCCTCTCTCACTGGACCCATTCTTCCTCCAGTTTTGTAGCATGTGATGCCATGTCCCGCCTCAAAGCCT
>NW_006774392.1:195044-240218 GCF_000442215.2 Lipotes vexillifer | reverse complement strand
GCTCTTCCACTCACAGTGCTCTTCCCATCATTTGTTGCATGGTGAATTATTACTTATCCTTCAGATTTTAGCTTTAAAGCCACTTCCTCAGAAAGGCCTTCTCCAAGCCTTCTAACATAAATCATTTTCCTCCATTGTTCTCTTTCAGAGGGCACTTTGCTTGTTCATTTTCTGCTTACAGTAAGTTGTCTTGGTACATTTATTGTATATTATATATATGATTAATATCTTCCTTCAACAACCACATAGAAATGTTGAGATGGGCCTTGAAGGTCTCCAGGCAGTGGCAAGGCTCTGAGTGTTCAGAGGTAGGGAGGGGGCCTTGCAGGAGCACTCAGAGCCCTGGGGTGTGGCTTTTCTCCTGGTGATGGGGATGTGGGGTTGGGGAGCGGCTGCGTTTCCCGGAACTTTGGCAGCGGCCTTCTGTCTTGACCCTATAACCCCTGGTGCTTCGCTTCTCTCTTCCTCTGGACAGCAAACGTCTTCAAAAGAGTGGTCCTCGCCCCCTCTCTCCACTTACTCTCCTCCTGTTCTCAGAATCAGGCTTCTGCACCTGTTGCTTCACTGAGATGGTCCATCGAGGCCAGCAATGACTTCCAAGTCGCTAACCCCCATGGTTGATGGTCACTCCTCATTCTTTTTTGACCACTCAGCAGCAGTGGACACTGCTTTGACTCTCTCCTTGAAGCTGTCTCTCCCCCGACTCCTCTGTTCCAACCACACTCACTCCCTTGGTGATTTCATCCCATCTCATGTAGAAGGTTTTAAACGCCTCCTATAGGTTGACAACTCGAAAATCAGCATCACCAGCTTGGGTCTCCTCCCTGACTCCACACTTTATATTCAGCTGCCTGCTTGCAAGCTCACTCCTGCCTCAGGCCCTTTGCACTCTTTCTTTCCTGCCTGCAGGACTCTCCACAAATGCCCCTGAAGCTTGCTCCTTTATTTCTTCAGACCTCTGCTCAAACACTAGCTTCTCTGCAATATGTCCCTTGGCCACCCTGTATCAACAACAGCCAATGTCCTCAGAACTTTCTGTGCCCTTAATCTGCTTTATTTTTTTTCAAAGCATCTCCACTATCCAAAATTCTCTCTATTCAATATTCTGTTTTCTCTCCATTCTCTATATTCTATGTTCTTATTTGTTTATTATCCACCGCCCCTGACTAGAACGTAAGTTCTGTGGAAGTGGGAGCTGCATGCCTGGTTCACCTCAGCAGCCCCTGCGCCTGGAACAGGACTGCTGAAGGAATGGATGGGGCTGTGCTCAGTACATAGTTATAGACAGATCAGTGAGTACGGGAATGTATCTTCCTTCCCTGTGGATCGCACGGATATGTTGAACTCTCTGGTAATTAATGTTGTGAACTGGGAATTTTTTGTTTTTATCATTTATCATGAAAATATTTGTACTTTTGTTACTCTAATTATGGGGATATACAAATATTCATATATTTAATATTGCAGCTTATTTTGGAGGAAACTCTGAAGTATGTGTGCACCACAATTAACTCTAAGTATACTTCTGTTCCTTAAGCTTTTTATCTTATTTATTTCTATTTAAGTAGAATATTGTTTTATCATGATGCTGTACGCCAATAAAATTTTTATGTTATCACCTCAAAAACAGATGATTTTTTTCTCTAGAGTTGCACTTTAAACTAAATTTACAGCAGTCTTCACAATAATGTCATATCACCTTTGGCTGAATGAACTTCAGTGAATTGGATTTAAAAAAACCAACATCACTGGAATTAACAAATTTTCTATTTGAATCATGTAATGCCATTGATATAAAACTATCTTCATTTAATAGTTCTCAGCGTGCTTCTTCTAATGGAACCAGTACTTATCACTGTCGTTTTATTTTTCACATGTACGCAAGAAAACCTGAAACTGAAAATGGGTGAAATTATTATTATTATTTATTTATATATATATTTTTGCGGTACGCGGGCCTCTCACTGTTGTGGCCTCTCCCGCTGCGGAGCACAGGCTCCGGACGCGCAGGCTCAGCAGCCATGGCGCACGGGCCCAGCCGCTCCGCGGCATGTGGGATCCTCCCGGACCGGGGCACGAACCCGCGTCCCCTGCATCGGCAGGTGGACTCTCAACCACTGCGCCACCAGGGAAGCCCCAAGTGAAATTATTTTTAAAAATACAGACATTTGATGTAGATGAAAAGTATGCTTCCAACTGGGATTCTAAAGAAACACCTCATTCCTGACTCCCTTCCGACCTCTTTATGTTTTAAAGGCAGAAAAGCAAAAAAAAACAAACATTCACACCCTCAAAGATCCTGCTCCTTCTTCGAAAGCCTGACGCTGCTTGCAGAGGACAGCAGGGCTCTTCTGCTTGTAGACCTGAGTCTCTGACACTGTCTCCCTGAGGGACCTTGGGCAAGTCCTGTCCTCTTGCTGGATCTCATTTCTCCCTCTGTAAAGCTTCCCAGGGCGTCCAGCTCTGGCATCCTATGGTTTGTTTCCACCCGGGGAGATGGCGTGGCACTGGTGTCTGACCTCACTGGGAAAACATGCCAGATAAGCTGGCCCCCCTATCTCCACGGCCTTCATCTTCACCTCCGTTCCTTCACATGAACAACACCAGAGTTTCTGGGACAGCGTCCCTCATTGATAAAATGTCCCATAACTTCTCAATGAGCCCACACACTGTAACCGCAGTGATAACGGGCTATATCTGGCTCGCTCAGAATCCTGACTGTGTTCCACATGGTGCTGTGGCTGTGGTTATCTGCTGTGCATGAATGGCCAGAGGCAGAAAAAGAACAGCAGCCTGTGCTGTAGAGAAGTGGAAGTGATTAACTTATGTCGCAGGCTCCAGTGTTGGTCTCAGCAAGTGGGAGGCAAAATGGATGTTGACAGCCGCCTCGGAGCTCACACCCCAGCGTCAGCACTCTGCAGGAAACAGATGGCTTCAGGACCGCTCTCAAGCCTGTCGACAGCTCAATGGCTCGTGCTTTCTGATAGAGTTGTCAGAAAGCAACAAGGACAGTCCCAGGAAGTCAGTTTCCTGGCCCTGGAGGTGTCCTGGAGGAGCAGGGTAGCCGACAGATGGGATGTTGTACAAGAGGTGCAGATGCCTTGGGTGGGGAGACCATGTCAATTCTCTTAGCACGGTCCCTCTCCTCCCTGCTCAGGGGCTCAGGGCCAGGGCTTATCTGCCAGGCACCAGTTACGGTGAGCAAGCTAGGCTAGGCTAACCCTTAGAAGGAGAGCCAGCACCGGGGAGTCAGGGCGGGGCCAAAGCTAGACATGAGAAAAGGGGAGGAATTCAGGGCAAGGCGATAAGAATTCACAGTAGGGCAGTGAGATAAAGTGAAAGTAAGTAGACATCAAATAGGATGGGAGGTCAGAAACAGGAAGTAGTCACTTTTATAAGCCTGTTAGGTTGTGATGCCTGGTACACTGGCCCGGCTTTTAAAAATGCCCCAAAGTGGGTGCTCTTTGTGTCTTACTAACACTGCATGTTGAGCGTCAGTTCAGAAAAACAGATGCTTCATTCCCCGACACACACCTGAAATGAAAATACCTTTGTTATCTTCTTCTAATGTCGAGTACATACTTTATGCAGCGTCCATGAGAGAATCTGTACTACTTTTAGCCACTTAGATGTTACTGTCTAGACTGATTTGAGAAGAAGCCATAAAGTGGCTTTCTAATCTCTCATCTCAATACAGCCAAGCAATAGGCTATATCAGACCCATGTGGGCTGCCCACATGGTCTCGTCTCTGCTATCCAATTTCATGGAGTTGAGTGCAGCAGCGGAGGGTGCAGTGTGATCTACGTGGTGCACCGGAGCCCACAGCACCAGGCTGCCCACTCTGCGTCCTCATTCCCCTGACAGCTCCACACTCATCTTTCCAGTCAGGCCAGAAGAGCACTAAAAGCTCTATGTTCTACATCCCCACACACCCCGATCTCAACCCCTCTGGGCTTTGGCAGCAGTCTGAAGAGATCACTTCTCTCTTTCTGCCCACAGCACGTCCCAGCGAGAGCCTGACCTGGGTGGGGTGATCTGAGGAAACTGGATGACTTCCCGGCCTCTCATGAGTCAGGTGTTCATAGCCTCATCTTTTGATTCGAATTGAATTCCTGGAACGTAACCTGTTTTCTGATCATGCAAAAACACCTCTACTGCCAAGTGGTATCCTTTGGGGTCACATCAGTGGACCCTCTGGGCAGCCTGTCTTCAGAACAGGGAGTCGGGCTGGGAGAGACAGGCAGCAGTTGCTTGTGCAGGGCCTCTGAGGCAGTGGTGAGGAGTTTGGATTTTGAGCAGTAGGAAGTTACTAGAGTGTTTAAAGCTGTGGCAGGGCGTGATCTGATATTCATTTTAAAAGATACCTCTGTCATCAGAGGGCTATGGAATCGAAGGAATGGGAGGATGAGGGGAACCGCTTAGGAGGCTACTGGATTGCCCGTCCACTCATTTGTTCACTCACTCTCCACGCGTGTGCTGCCATCCAACCCTGTGGACAGAGGCACTGGACATCAGGTTCCCTACCCTTCTTGAGCTTATGGCAGAAGGACTATGAAAAAGTAAACAGACAAAGGGAAGAGATCCATTCCAGAGTTCCTTGACGACCTAGGGGTTAGGATTCCAGGCTTTCACTGCCTCGGCCCATGTTCAATCCCTGGTTGGGGAACATCTTGCAAGCCATGTGGTGCAGCCAAAAAAATAAAAATAAATAAATAAATGTAAAAAAATTTCAAAAAGAGAAGAGATCCATTCAGACTGTGATGCGTGCTATGCAGAAGATAAAACAGGGTGCTCTGATAAAGAGCTACTAGGGAGGGAGGCGAGGGTCACTTCGGGGGGTTGAAGGGATGGCCTTTCTGAGACCTAAATAACGGGAATGATGAGTCATGTGACAATGAGAAGTGGGCACGGGGGTGTTCTAAGCGGAGGAAACAGCAAGTGCCAAGGCCTTGAGGCAGGAATGAGCTCACGTGGTGCTGGGGGACCTGCCCAGGCCACTCCTTGCTACCCAGGTTAGGAGTTGGGTTTGCCTCTGCGGGGGTGAGAGCCACTACAGGGTTTTGAACAGAGGCACCAATGAGCCACAGACTATAGCCTGAGGGCCAAATCCAGATCAATGCCTCTTGTTTATAAATAACGTTTTATTGGAACCCAGTCTTGCCCGTTCGTCTACGTAGTGTCTGTGGCTGCTTGCAGGCTGCAGTGGCAGAGCAGCATAGTTGTGGCAGAGGCCACCTGGCCCACAAAGCCTTTACGTATTTTGATACTTACTCTCTGGCCCTTTACAGGGTAGTTTGCTGACTGCTGGTCTAGTTGCTGCTGTCAGAGGTTATTCTGGCTACTGTGTGGGTAGCATCCTGGGCTAGAGCTATGAAGCTACTGCAGGACACAGAGGACAGTGAGGCTTTCCCTTAGCATCTCTGGGTGCGCACAGCTCTGAAGACAGAGCGTGTGCGGGGCGTGCTGCCTGGCGCACAGTGGCCAGCCGAGCTGATGCTGCTTCGCCTGGTGAGCTCGGCAAGGAGTGCAGCGCTGCCTGTGGGCCCTCCACCCAAACCATAACTGCCTGTCTTTTGTCTGCGGCACCTTGTCACCAGTTTGGGGCTTAGAGACAGTGCAGGCCAAGCAGCTGTTTCCTATTACCTGCTCGTCCCATTTCAGCAGCCTGTTGTGACTGCCAAGTGTGTCCACACCACTCCCAACAGACAGCAAGAGATACTGTGAGAAAGGGATCTCATTTCCAAATTTTAGGGCAGATTGGTTTTGTTTTGTTTCTTGAGAAAAACATTAAATAAGTAAAATCGTTGAATATTGTGTTAGAAACCTAAACATCTAGGTTTTTTGTACCATGGGATCTTATTTTCATTCCTTTGGTTGTAACTGATAAATATTCACAGAATAATTGAGTTAGTACACTTTTTAAGAAGAAAAACCATTTGTGTTATGTAAAGAAATGGTGAAGATGAGGGCAGGGACAAGAAGAGAAGATTCGGGGTGACAGATCAGCTGTCCCCAAATAGCTGTCTATAGGTGGGAGGTCAAATTTATTTGAACAAGCATTTATTGAGTTTCTGCTCTGTGCCAACCACTGCTGGGTGCTGGAGAATCTGTGGTCCCTGGTGTCTAGAGCCTCACCATCTGGTAACAAATATAACAGTGACAATATGACAAGATAACAAAAGTAAAGCACTTAATAATAATTCTTACATTCCCACAACATCCCTCTAACATAGGTATTATCATTCCAATTTTAATTGAGACTTTAAGAGTAAATGTCAGAGTTGGGATATGAAACCGTATCCTTTTGTCATTAGAGCTTTTTGCTGCCCTTCCGATTGGAAGAACTAAACCAATCAGTGTAAGTTCTAGCAAGGTAAGTTTCAGCTCAGGAGCAAAAGGGGCTACTTTGGAAGGTGATGAGCTGTGTGTCAAGGGCAGTGTGTAAGTAGGAGCTTATGGAGGCCTGGCTGGATCAAGAGCCTCAAAGAATATTGTCAGAAATTAGTCTCTCTAGGGCTTCCCTGGTGGCGCAGTGGTTAAGAATCCACCTGCCAATGCAGGGGACACGGGTTCAAGCCCTGGTCTGGGAGGATCCCATGTGCTGCGGAGCAAATAGGCCTGTGCACCACAACTACTGATCCTGCGCTCTAGAGCCCGTGAGCCACAGCTACTGAAGCCCGCGAGCCACAGCTACTGAAGCCCGCGTGCCGCAACTAATGAAGCCCACGCGCCTAGAACCCGTGCTCCGCAAGAGGAGAGGCCACCGCAGTGAGAGAGAGGCTCACACACCGGGATGAAGAGCAGCCTCCACTCGCCGCAACTAGAGAAAGCCCGCATGTAACAACGAAGACCCAACACAGCCAGAAACAAATAAATAAATTTATTTAAAAAAAAAAAAGAAATTAGTCTCTCTCTATGCCTTGGCTCCGCTTTCCTGTGGTTTGGCTTCCAAAACAGGTAGGTCCTTCAGCTTCAGGCTAACGTTCTGTCTGCTTGGTAGCCTCAACACAAAGAGGACACCTGTTCTCAGTAGTTCCAGCAAAAGCCTCAGGATTAACTCTGACTGGACTGGCATCTCTGAACCAATCCCTGTGGCTGTGAATGTGGGACTCTCATTGAGTCAACTCTCCCAACCACATGGACTGAGGGCAGCCCTCGGCCCCATCTCCTGAGCTCCCCCAGTGCCGCTCCTCCCAGTGATACAAAAGCACGGGCTCTTTGGGGTCTTTGGATGGAAGGTCATGGTATCTAGCATAGTGGAAGGAGGGTGGAATTGGAGTTCAACAGGCTTGGCTGGTCACTTACAGTGTGACCTTGAGTAAACACGCTCCTCTCTCTGGGCCTCATCTGTAAACCGGGTGTTCATAGCCCCTTCCTTCCTGGCCACAGGCAAGAGTAAACTGGTACTTATATAGTGCCTGGCCCAGGAAACGGTGCCCAACATCCCCAGGGAGGGATTTACGCGAGAGAGGATGTGGAAGAGCCTGGGCTATTCTCAGGACGAGGATGCAGGGTGAGTAAAGTGTCGGTGGGTGGCCAGCGATTCGGCCAGGTTGACAGCCGTGAGGCCCGGTCTGGCTGCACAATGGATGCTAGGTCTCCACACTGAGCTCCCAGGAGAGGAGCCGCTCGGACGAGGCTGTTTCTAAAGACCCAGCCAAGCCTGTTTCCCTCTCCAGCTTCTCAAGCTCCAGCCAAATCACCAGAAAACAATGTTCCCTGAATGAACTGGCTCAGCTCCTTGCAGAAATGCTGCCAGAAAAGGGCAATTAGCTCTGGGTCCTTGGCTTTTGTAGGGGTCTGAGTTAGACCCAACTGAGGGGGAGGAAACACACATTCATGGTCTTCTTCCTGGCACCGTCAGGAGAAAGGTGGGTCATTGCGGCCGCAAGCCCGAGGCCACCTGCATGTGAACCTGGCTCTGCCCACCACCAGCCGCATGACCATGGGCAGGATCTCACTTTAGAACGGGGCAATGGTGGTAAAAACGGCATCTGCCTCAAAGGTTTGTTTTAAGGATTACACAGGTCACATGTTAGCTCCAGCCATTATAGGTCAAAAATTGGGCTCTATCAGCAATTTCATATCGTTCAAGCTAAAGTTCTTGACGCAGAGTAGGTGTTAACTATGGGCACATGCTATCTGTGGCCCTCACGACAGTCTTACCAGGAGGGCGCTGTTGCACCTGTGCTATGGGCGAGTGGGTAGCCAAGCAGCGCGGCCACCATCCCGGAGCCTGTGTCCTGTGCAGCCAGCAGGAAACCGAGCATCTGAGAGAGACATTGCCTCCTGGGTCCTGCAGAGGTGACCTTGGCCTGAGACCCTGTCTGATGATTGTTCTTGGCTTACACGTTGCAGGCTCCTGCAGCAGCATTGAAGGCATGATCCTTTGTCCTAATGGGAGTCCCTTATCTGAGGATCCAGGTGATCAATTTCTCTTAGAAGTCAGTGCCAGGAAAAGAAATCTGTCTCTCCTAATAAACTGGTACATTTCCTTTTATCAGAGAACCCTAGGAGGGCAGAGCGAATACCTGGGCTGGGTTTCCAGAGACGGTGAATTTTTATTATTCTCTTTATTATACCTACCGTGGAAGATCATTAATTATGTACCAAGACATCACACTAAGTGCACCACATGAACGTTCTCTTTGCTACTCAAAGTGTGGTCCTTGGACCAGCAGCAACGGAATCACCTGGGAGCGTGCCAGAAATACAGAATCTCTGGCTCCTCCCGAGAACTGCTAAATCCAAATCTGTATTTTAACAAGATGGCCAGGTGACTCATAGGTACATTTAATGATTGAGGCATCCTACGTTGTGGCATTTAATCCCCACCCCATTCAGGAAGTACAGACTGTTTTACCCCTGTTTTACAGCTAAGTAGTCGGGGGGTTCTGACTGATTCCGGAGTCTGCATTCTTGCCACTGTGCTGCCCAGCCCTTGAAAAGTATGAGGAAACATCTAGCAAAGCCCTAGAGGTGGGTAAGGCTGAGAACCTTGGAACAGCCAGGTTGTTGATGGTGTTTCTTGGCCATCTTAAAGCTCTGGGCTTGGTACATAAAGCTCTGGGCACCTTTCCCAGAGATTCAAGGAACTTAGATCTGGCAGAACTCCTTATGTGCTCACTCACATTCAGGTGACAGCCGGCAGCACCAGAACCAAACCCTAGTGTAAAGGGGAAGAGGCTTTGGCATCAAATCAAAACCCACTGCTTAGCATCCTCAGGCCTGTCGATATAACCTCACTGAGCCTCAGTTTCCTCACTCGTAAATGGGGTCAAGTGTATCCACTGAGTCAAATTATTGGAAAGATAAAACAATCTTATGACACTAAATTCCTTCATCCAGTGCATGACAAGCTTGGTATGATAAATGTTAACTAAAATGAATGAGTGAGTGATAAATCACACACACACACACACACACACACACACACACACACACACACACACACACACACACAGGAGCCCTCTTCTTCATAGCATGGAGTTCCCACACTAGGCACAAGTAATTTGAAACCAACATAAGTGCTGAATTTTCCCCGTGAAGTGGAAACTGGGCAGCCAAGTGTTGAGGTGAAAAATATGATCCTGCTCTTGAGTCTGCTGGGTGGGTGGAATCCAGCCCCATGGACCCTTTCTCGTCCCAGGACATGTTTCTTCTGTCTTTGCCTGGTTTGGTATCAGGGTAATACTAGCTTTAAAGAATGAATTGGGAAGTCTTCCCTCCTTGTGGTGATCAGCCTTATGTGTCAACGTGGGCTAGACTGCAGTCCCCGTTATTCAATCAAACACGAGATGTTACTGTGGAGGTATTGTTCAGATGTGGTTAACATTCATAACCAGATGACTTTAAGTAAGTCATTTAGATCATCTACGACAGCCTGCTTCAATCAGTTGAAAGGCCCTAAGAGCAGAACTGAGGTTTCCTTGAAAGAGAAGAAATTCTGCCTGTGGGCAGCAGCTTCGGTTCATGCCCAAGAGTCCTGATAGCCTGCCCTGTGGCATTCAGACTTGCCTAGATGGCCCGCACAATCGTGTAAGCCAATTCCTTGCAATAAATCCATGTATTTGTATTCTGCTGGTTCTGTTTCTCTGGTTGAACCCTGACTGATACAGACTTTGATACCAGAAGTGATTCTTGAGGTCGCAACCTTAAGGAAGAGTTGTAAGTTGGTTCTGGTTTTTCTGGAATTTCTTCTCTAATATGATTAGATCTAAAGACACTAATGACTTTATTTTCATTGGTAAAGAGGATACTGGTAGTCCATGATGGCTTGATGAGGCAAAAGAGATATGCACAATATGGCCATTGGATAAGATAAGGAAAAATATGTCTGGAATACAAGAGATCCATTAGGATGCCTCTTAGTACTACCATGTCCTGTGATTAAAGTCAGTGGAAAACTACAACGACACAGTTCAGGCAGGACTACTAATGGCCCAGACCTTTCAGTAATGAAGATAAAGAACCCTGAGCAGCTGAGGGCAAAGGGCATATGGAATGGGTAGCAGAAGTAGGTAGTTATAAATGCCAGCTACAACCACGTGACCACTTGCAGACATGAGGACTGTAATAGCTATGTTGCTTCTTTATTTTGTCATGAAGATGTTTGTGTAGACCTTTGAAGCAGATATCTTTGTTTTCTTCCCTCTTATCCCTTTATCATCTAACATAAGATATCTTAATAATAAATGTTACATCACAGTATTTAAGTTACAGGGTATCAAGGGTGAGAGTGACATCACCCGAGGACTTTGCATCCTCTTCTGGGGAAAGTTAGTGTGTTTTCACTTGTATGCAGAATAGTTATATCACATTAGGTGAAAGGATGATCTAGCTATTCTGTTTTTGGAGATTGTGTATGTATATAAATACTATTCAGCCATAAAAAAGAATGAAATCTTACCATTTCCAACAACATGGATGGACCTTGAGGGCATTATGTTAAATGAAATAAGGCAAACAGAGAAAGACAAACACCATATTATCTCACTTATATGTAGACCATCAATGGACATTCAGGTTGTTTCCATGTCTTGGCTGCTGTAAAGCTGCAAAGAACATAGGTGTGCGTATGTCTCTTTGAAGGTGATTTCCTTTCCTTCAGATATGTACTCAAATGTAATTGCTGGATAATATGGTAGCTCTATTTTTCATTTTTTGAGGAATCTCCATACTGTTTTCCATAGTGGCTGCAACAATTTACATTCCCACCAACAGAGCACAAGTATTCCATTTTCTCCACATCCTCTCCAACATTTGTTATCTCTTCTTTTTGATGACAGCCATTGTACCAGGTGTGAGGTGATATCTCATTGTAGCTTTGATTTGCATTTCCCTGATGATTAGTGATGTTGAACATCTTTTCGTGTACCTGTTGCCCATCTGAATGTCTTCTTTGGAATAATGTCTATTCAGTTCCTCTGCCCATTTTCTAATCAGATTGTCCATATTTTGCTATTGAGTTGTATGAGTTCTTTATATAGTTTGCATATTAACCCTTTCTCAGATATAAGATTTGCAAATACTTCCTCCCATTTTGTAGGTTGCTTTTTCATTTTGTTGATGGTTTCCTTTGCTGTGCAGAAGCTTTTTAGTTTGATATAGCCCCACTTGTTTATTTTTGCTTTTGGTGTCAAATCCAAAAACTCATTTCCAAGACTGATGTCAAGGAGTTCACCCGTATGTTTTCTCATAGAATTTTTATAGTTTCAGGCAGGTTCAAGTTTTTAATCCATTTTGTGTTGATTTTTGTGTATGGTATAGGATAGTGGTCCAGGCTCATTCTTTTGTATGTGGCCATCCAGTTTTCTCAACACCGTTTATTGAAGAGACTGTCCTTTCCCCATTGTATATACTTTGCTCCTTTGTCATAAATTAATTGACCATATCTGCATAGGTTTGTTCCTAGGCTCTCTATTCTGTTCTGTTGATCTGTGTGTCTGTTTTTATGCCAATATCATACTGTTTTCACTTCTATATCTTTGTAATATACTTTGAAATCAGGAGGTGTGATGTAGATTTTCTCTTTTTAATATCATTGTTGTCTGCTACTTATTAATTTATTCTTTCTGTTTGCTTTGGGTTTATTTTGCTCTTTTCCTAAGTTCTTCATATGAAAGCTTAAATAATTGATATTTTTATAACTTATTCATTTAATAAACTTTAACCTTTTATAACCTATGCATTTAATGGTATAAATGTCTTTCTCAGCACTGTTAGCTGTCTCCCATAAATTTTGATGTATTGTATTTTTTCATTCAGTTCAATGTGTGTTTATTTCCTTTGAGACTTCCTATTTAACCCATGGATATGGGTTATCTTCTATATCCTTGCTGGTTTTCCATTAACTTCTAGCAATTGTTGACAGAGAAGAGTTGAAGTCTCCCATTATTATTATGGATTTGTCTATCTCTCCTTTCAGTTCTGTCAGTTTTTGCTTTACATATTTTGCAGCTCTTGTTTGGTGCATACACATTTAGGATTGCTATGTCTTCATAGTGGATTGACTCTTTCATCATACAGTGTTCCACTTTGTCTCTGGTAATTTCCTTTTCTCTGGGGTCTACTTTACTGGATATTAATATAGACACTCCTGCTTTGGCTTAAGTAATGTTTGTATGATATAACTTTTTCCATTCTTTTACTTTCACTGTGTCTATATCATTATATTTGAAGTTAGTTTCTTATAGATATCTTAGGGTTGGTTCCTGTTTTTCAAATTACTCTGCCAATCTTTGTTAATTGGTATAGTAAGGCCAATAAGTAATTTTCTGTTTATTCTCTCTGTTTTCAGTTTTTTGGTTTGCTTTTTCCTGACTGCCTGTGGGTTACTTGAGCATTTTTTAGAATTCCATTTTGATTTTTCAGTAGTGTTTCTGAGTATATCTCTTCATATAGATTTCTTTTTAGGGGTTGTTCTAAGTATTAAATTGTACAAACCTAACTTATAAGTATATTGAAGTCATCATTTTACCAGTTGAAGTACAGCAAGCTTAGCACACTTTATGACCCTTTACCCTCACCTATTTATAATATAACTGTCTTACGTGTTTCTTCTACATACATGTAGAACCATGGCAGCCAGTGTTTTAATATTTGCTTCAACCATCAAGCATAATGTAGGAAACTCACAAGGAGAAGGAAAGTCTTACCCATATTTTTGCCTACTTGTTCTTTGTCTTTTCCCTGACGTTCCAAAGTTTCTTCTTTTGTCACTTCCTTTTTGTTTAGAGAACTTCCTTTAGCTATTCTTTTAGAGTAAGTATGCTGGTGACACATTCTCTTAGCTTTCCTGCACCTGAGAATGTCTTGATTTTGTTATAGGATTCTGAGTTGTCAAGTTATTTTCTTTCAGCCCTTGAAAAATACTGTGTCATTTCTGTCTGGCTTCCATGGTTTCTGTTGAGAAATCTGCTGTCATTCAAATTCCTTTTCCTCTACAGGTAAAAAGTAGTTTTTCTCTGACTACTTTCAAGATATTTTTCTTTGATTTTAGTTTTCATAAATTTTTTTTTTAGTTTTCATAAATTTAATTGTGATATGTCTTTTTGTGGATTCTTTGGAATTACCTGTTTGATATTCACTAAGTTTCTTAAATCTATGGGTTTATTTCTCTTGCCAAACTTGGGAAATTTTCAGTCGTTCATTCTTTTTTCTCTTCCAGCTTTACTGAGTTATAATTGATACACAAAAAAGTTCAAAAAATTAGTGTGTATAAGTTGGTGAGTTTGGATATATGTATACAGTCGTGTTACTATCACCACAATCAAGGTAATAAACATATTTATCACTTCCAGAAGTTTCCCATGTCCCTTTTTGTCAGTTTGTTTCTTTACTTGTCCGTTTCGTGGTAGCAACTCAACATAAGATCTACCCTCTTAAATCTTTAAATGCACAATACCACATTATTTCTCCTAGTGCTTTTTCAGCCCCATTCCCTTTCTCTTCTCCTCTGGGACTCTGATAACACAAGCATTAGATCTTTTTTTATAGTTCCCCGGATCCCTGAGGCTCTGTTCTACCACTCCCCGCCCCCACCAGTCTATTTTCCCTCTGTTGTTCAAATTGGGTAATTTCTATTGTTCTGTTTTCCAGTTCCCTCATTCTTTCCTCTGTCCTCTCCATTCTGCTGTCCATCTTCTCAGCATTTTTTTAGGTTATTGTTTTGAATTTATATATTAAAGTTCTAAAATTTCCATTTGGTTCTTCTTTATATCCTCAGTTTCTTTGCCGAGGCTTTCTATTTCATTTATTTCAAGTTTACTCATGATGGCTTTTTGAAGCGTTTTTTAATAATGGCTGTCTTAAAATCTTTGTCAGATAATTCTACCATCTCTGCCATCTTGGTGTTGGCATCTACTGGTTTTCCTTTATTCATTCAACTTGGAAACATCCTGATTCTTGATATAAAGCGTGGTTTTCTATTAAAACCTGGACATTTTTGTATTATCTAAACCTTCTGTATATCTTTCTTTGACACCATTTCCACAGGGGAAGGTTGGGGGGCAGCTCTTCATTCCTGATGGGAAGATATGGAAGTCCAGGTTTTCTGCTTAGCCTTCATTGACGCCCAGGTTGGGAGGGGTCCTCATTGCTGCTGAGTCAGTGTGAGGGCCCTGGCTCCCCATGTGGTCTCTGTTGATGGAAGCAGCTTCATTACTACAGGGAAATGGTGAGAGTCCTGACTCTTCACTAGACCTTTCCTGGTACAGTTTCTCTGATGTTTAGCTGGGGTAGAACTGTTATTGTCTAAAGGTTTTCTGTCTTGCTAAGCTGCTTTTTTCCTGGTCATTTGGCTAGAGAGAGCAAGCTTTTGTTGGGGCTTTTTCGTTTGTACCCATTAGTATTTCCAAGTCACCAGCTTCTTGTATTCCAAGTGTCTTCTCAGGACATTTTGATCCCATCTGAGCTTGGGAGGTCTGTGCCCACATTACTTGGGGGTACTGTATCAACGCTGCGAGGCAGCCTGGACGAGCAGACTGCATGGGCTTCATGGGTGCTGTCTGCCTCGGGGGTCTCCTGAACATGGAGAGAGATGACCATGGTTTGTACAGGAATACAACATGAATGATAGGAAAAAAAAAAAAGAGTAATTTGTACTTTCTTCAGGTATGTTTTTGATGTTTAAAGAGTGATTTTTTTCATCATGTGTCCAACCTTTATTATTTTTTCTTGGTATTATTATGAAGAGTTCTCAGTCACTATAGGAAAAATGAGAAACTAATGTTAAGGAAAAAGAAAAAGTTAACCTAAATCCCACCACCAGAGAGGACTGTTAAATTTTTGGTGTATGTCCTTGCAGTCTTTTTTTTTAATATACATACACACAAGTATAAATCTATATGCATGTATTTTTAAAATGAAATAGAATCATTGTGTTTTTTTTTTTAGTTTCATATTTTGAAATAATTTCAAACTAACAAAAAGTTGCAAGAATAATTCAAAGAACTTCCATACCGCCTTCACCCAGATCCACCTGTTGGTTACATGTTGACCTATTTCCTTTATCCTTTCTTCCCTCCCTCTTCCTTCCTTCCTTCCTTCCTTCCTTTCTCTCTCTCTTTCTTTCTGTCTCTGTATACACATATGTATATATTATATAGCACATATTATATATTTAATATACATTACTTACATTAGATATTATATATTGCTATATTACAAATTGCCATATACAATTTTGTGTTTTCTTAACCATTTGAGAGTAAATCACAGACATGATGCCCTTTACCCCTAAATACTTCACTGTCTGTTTTCTAAGAATAAGGACATTCATTTGCATAACTACAGTACGATTAATAGTGATACAATATTATTATGTAATCTACAAACATTGTTTAAATATCACCAGTTGTCTCCATAATATTTGTTTAACAATTTTTTTTCTGGGCCAGTATCCAATCTGGAATCATGCATTGTATTTAGTTTTCATTTCTCTTTAGTGTCCTTTAATCTGGAACAGTTCCTCAGCCTTTGACTTTCTTGACTTGAGGTGTACAGGCCAGGTATTTCACAAAGTGTCCCCTAATTTGGGTTTGTCTGGTGTTTCCTCCTGATTGACTCAGATAATGCCTTTTAGCAGAAATACCTCCGTAGTGATGTTGTGTCTTTCTCTATACATCTTATCAAGAGGCACTTGATGTTAATTTGTCCCATTATTGGTGATGTTAACTTTTACCTCTTGGTTAAAATGGTGTCTTCCATGTTTCTCCACTGTGAAGCTACTATTTTCCCCTTTGTAAACAGTAGATAATTTGTACGGTGAGAGTACCCACTCATAATGTAAATATCCTCTACCTCATCAAACGTACACCCACAAGTTTAGCATCCATTGATGATGCTTGTGCAAATCAGTTGTTACTACGATGGATGCAAAAGGTTATTTTCTCGTTTCAGTAATCCACTCTGCATTTATTAGTTGGCATTCCGTTGAAAGGATGTGATTTCTTTTTATGTGCTCTTTTCACTTAGAAAATTTTGATGCCTATTTCAATATCACAGTGCAGTTCTGGCACCTAGAGTTATTGCAGACTCCACAGGTTAAGGGCACAGCCATCAACAAGGCTGCCCTCACTTCAGATGCCAGCCACAATTTGGGGGTCCCCAGGTCACTATTCTGACCAACTAGCTGCAAATTTGGGAGGTTCTTATGACTCCCTTATGTTTGATACTTTGCTAGAATGACTCCCATAACTCAGGAAAGTGCTGTACTCGTGATTACAGTTGACTATAAAGGATCTAGATCAGGACCAGCCAAACGGAGAGACACTCAGAGCGAGATCTGGGAGCATTTTTTCCTTACGAGTCTTTAGGGGCGTCTGCTTGGTGCCAGGTCCTACGCTGAGTTGGGAGAGACCTGCTGCCTGACCATGAGAGGGAGGGAAGACCACCCAGGCAGAGGGAATGGCCTTGCAAAGATGCAGAGTCACAAGCAACATGGTGATGTGCCCAGCAGGATCGGAACATTGTGTGTAAGGCTGGGGGACGGTGTTGTGTAGATCTGAGGCTGTGCTGTTGGGCTGTGCACTGAAGTTTGCACCTTGTCCTTTGGACCATGGGGGAGCAGGTCCTGTGGTAGGAAATGAGCAGAGATTTGTGCACCTGGTGGAGGGTGGATTGCAGGGAGAGGCTAGAGACTGCGGGAGGTTTTTAAAGAAAAGGCGGGAGATGATGAAGATACACGCTGAGGTGGGAGATGTGGGCATGGGGAGCAGGGGTAGATCAGTGTGAGGAGTGATGTTCCAGGAGAGGCATCAAGCACCACGATGCGAAGTCTGAGTACCCTTTCCTGGCTCTGGGTTCCGCCGGTGAGAAGCCATCTCATTGGTATCAGTCTTAGAGACCAGTGTGCCTCCTCCTCCTCCCATCTTACCTGGTTGCCAGTTTCCCCAAACAGGATAAGCCTAAAGAAATCGATACAAAGCCACATTGTAATTAAACTTCTGAAAACAAAAAAAAACAAGCAAAATATTGAAATTCAGTCAGATGCAATATAGCTGATTTACAGAGTTAATAACTCCACCAGTGCCTACAGAGCAGCACACCCTTCATTAATGCGCTATTTTTGCCAAGTTTTTGGTATCAGAGTTATGCTGGTTTCATAAAAGGAATTTGGAAGCTTTCCTTTTTTACATGCTGAAATGCTTTAAATAGCATTGGAGTTATCGTTTCTCTAAGGATTTGGTTGAATTCACTTACGGCCCTGGTTATTTCTTTTTCCTTTTTTATGACATCTTTATTAAGTTGTTCCTATGAAACTATCACCACAATCAACACAGCAGACATTCCCATAACTGCCAAAAGTTTCCTTGTGCCCCTTCGCAATCCATCCCTCCTCCACCCCTGTCACCAGGCAACCCTGACCTGCGTTCTGCTATTCTAGATTAGTTTGCATGTTCTAGAATTTATGTAAATGGAACCTTATGTGCTCTTTCTTTATCTGGCTTCCTTCACTCAGCATAATTATTTTGAAATTTACCCATGTTGTGTGTATCAATAGTTCATCCATTTATATTGCTAAGCAGAACTCCATGGGATGAATACACCACTGTTTGTCTGTACATTCACCAGTTGAGAGACATTTGAGTTGTTTCCAGTTTGGAGCTATTATAAATAAAGCTGCTGTAAACATTCGTGCCCAAGTCTTTGTGTGGACATATGGTTTTTTCTCTTGGATAAATACCTAGGAGTGGAAAGATTGGGCCATATGGTAGGTGTATATTTAACTTTTTAAGAAACTGTCAAACTGTTTTCCAAAGTGGCCATTCCATTTTACATCCCCACCAGCAGTGCTTGAGAGTTGCAGTTTCTGCACACCCTCGCCAACACTAGGTGCGGCCAGTCCTCCTATGAGTTTCTGAGTTGTTGTGATTTGACAACTTCCTCAGTTTCTTCTCCCTCTCTTAGGCTGGGTTGCCTAGACAACAGAGTTGGAGGCAAAGCTTAGGTATTGCTGTTTCACTGCAGGGCGGGCTGGGGAGTACAGACAGAGGGAAACGGGCAGGGAAGCAGGAAGGAGAGAAAGCAAACACAGGTGTGCCTTGCTGAGCTGCTCACAGCTGTGTGAGAAAGAGCAGGAGGTCACTGAGCCGCGGGATGTCTCCAGAGGAGGCGTGTGGAACCGGAACACCTCGGAGGAGGAGCAGATGAGAGAGGAAGGGAGAGCAATTTATCGCTGACGCTTTTCTTCCTTTTTTTCTTTTAAATTAATTAATCAATTTATTCTGGGCTGCACTGGGTGTTGGTTGCTGCGCGCGGGCTTTCTCTAGTTGCGGCGAGCGGGGGCTACTCTTCCTTGTGGTGCGCAGGCTTCTCATTGCAGCGGCTTCTCTAGTTGCAGATCATGGGCTCTAGGCGCGCCGGCTAGTAGTTGTCACTCGTGGGCTCTAGAGCACAGGCTCAGTAGTTGTGACGCACAGGTTTAGTTGCTCCACGGCATGTGGGATCCTCCTGGACCAGGGATGGAAACCATGTCCCCCGCATTGTTGGCAGGCAAATTCTTAACCATTGCGCCACCAAGGAAGTCCCATCACTGACACTTTTCCATCTCCCATCTTTCACGGGGCTAGATTTACCCCCATGGCGCCATAACTCCCATGCAAGTGTTGTGTGGCCCCTTTGGACAGCTGCTGGGGAAGCCAGATCCAACAACCCAGGGCCCAGTGCTTCATCTCATCTGAGTCTGCAAACTAGAGCCTCTGCATGTCCAGTCGGGTTGGACCAGGGCGTGTGGTTCCTGCCGTGGAGGGCAAGGGAGGCCATGCCCAGGCGCAGACAGGACTGTGGGAGGCTGAGCCCCCAGCAGTTAGGACATACGTTGGCAGAGGGACCAGGGGTCCCCTGAGCAAACAAGGAGGCTGCGGTGAGGGCACACTCATATAACTTATATATAACTCATATAAGTTAACTGTAAGTTAAGTTGGTGTAATCTGTGAGAGGTTACATCCATTAGCTCCTCTGATCTGTCACACAGCCCAGGGGTATAGGCAGGGATTTATAGCCCCGTGGTTCAGATGAAGAAAGTTAGGTCTTACCTGAGTGACTTGCCCAGGATCATACATCGTGTGGGTGACACACTTGGGACTTTGGTCTCTGGGCCCGGTGCTCTTTCCATGTGCTGTGTGCATGCCAGATATTCTCAGATGTACGTATTGGGGACTGTGTCTGGTTTGGGGGCACCTCCTAGAGTGGGGTCCCCACCCCCCGCGGCCACGGACCGATAGCAGTCCGTGGCCTGTTAGGAACCAGGCCACACAGCAGGAGGTGAGCGGCGGGCGAGCAAGCAAAGCTTCATCTGTATTTATAGCCGCTCCGCATCGCTCGCATTACCACCTGAGCTCCGCCTCCTGTCAGATCAGCGGCGGCATTAGATTCTCATAGGAGCTCGAACACTACTGTGAACTGCACATGCAAGGGATCTAGGTTGTGCGCTCCTTGTGAGAATCTAATACCTGATGATGTAAGGTAGAGCTGAAGCAGTGATGCTAGTGCTGGGGAGTGTCGGCAAATCCAGATTATCATTAGCAGAGAGGTTTGACTGTGCAGAGACCATAATAAATCAATTGCTTGCAGACTCATATCAAAACCTTATCAGTGAGTGGCAAGTGACAGTTAAGCTGCATCTTACAGAGGAGACTGGACATAAGCAACATACTTCGGGTGTCACTGTCTCCCATCACCCCCAGATGGGACCACCTAGTTGCAGGAAAACAAGCTCAGGGCTCCCACTGATTCTGCATTATAGTGAGTTGTATAATTATTTCATTATATATTACAATGTAATAATAATAGAAATAAAGTGCACAATAAATGTAATGAACTAGAATCATCCCCAAACCATCCCCCCTGCCCCGGTCCGTGGAAAAATTGTCTACCACGAAACTGGTCCCTCGTGCCAAAAAGGATGGGGACCTCTGTTCTAGAGGACAGAGAAGCACATCCTGAATCTTGTGTTTCTTCTTTTTTCAGCCGTTTTGGGGGAGTGATGCAGCAGGAAGTCCTGATAACAGGGCTGCCATGGGAGGGACATTGGGGATCTGGAGTTCTAGTCCCACCTGTGTGGCCTTGGACTCATAATTTTTCCCCCTTGGGCCTCTTTTCACTCACTCACTCAGCAAACCTTTGGAAAGAGCATATGTGCTGTGTGCCAGACACTGTGCTAACAGTGGGGAATTTCAAAATGAGTGTGGTGGTCCCTGCCCTCATGGAATTTCTAATCCTGACCTGCTACGTGGCATACCCCGTAGGGCTGTTGAGAGAATTAAATGAGTGAATGCATGTAAAGCACTTAGAACAGTGCCTGCACACCACAGATGTTCCATAAATATCATGATGATGACGACGACGACTATTGGCCTCATGGGAAAGGTGCTTCCTAAAGTCTTTGTATGTGAGTAAGTGGGGAGTGGACAGTGCATCCTGTGGGTTAAGAACACACGTAGACTGTGGAATCATAAACCCAGGGGTTTGACTCTCAACTCTATTAATTACTAGCTTCTTGAGCAAGATACTTAATTTTGCGCCTCAGCCTCCTCATCTGTAAACTAGGACCTCAATTTGCATTTTTGAAAATAAAATGAGATGATTCCTTTGAGATGAATTGTTTACAAAAATGGCCTCAATTTTTCACCCACCCGTATATCCACACCTCCTCTCCAGTGGTAGAGTCTCTTCCTTCGTCCTCTTGCATATGGGATGGCCTTGTAACTTGACTTGGCCAACTGAATATACCTTCAACTTTGAATGACTGTACTTTCTCACTCTGGGACCCCAACACCACCATATGAGGAAGCTCAAGCTAACCTGAAGGGTGGTGAGAGGTATAGGATCAGTCATCCCCATCAACCAAGCTGACAGTCAGTCAATCCCCAGAAGCAAAGCCAGCCTACTGGCCTGCAGTCAACCACAGACACATTAGAGAGACCACTCAGTACCAGAAGAACTGCCCAACTGAGCCCAGCCTATATTACCAACCCACAGAATTGAAAGCTAAATAGATGGTTGTGGTTATAAGTCACTAATTTAAGGCTGTTTGGTTACACAGCAACAACTAACCAATACAGCATGTAAGATGCTTAGCACAGTAATCATGGCTTAATTAAAGGAAGCCATGATGATGATGATGATGATGATGATGATGGTGGTGGTGGTGGTGGCGGCGGTGGCAGCAGGGTCCAAGCTCAGGCTACTGTTGGGAATATAAGAAAAGGTGGTTTCCCTGACCTCTGCCCTAAAGGAGCTCATGGCATGACATTACTCATGGGATAAGAAAGGCAACAAACAATTACTTCCAATGAATGCTCACTCACTTATTTATTCTTCAAAGTCTTGACCAATTATGACCTCAAGCCCCTGCTAAGGAGATTTGACTTCACATCCACTGTGAAGCGCCATTGACAGGTTCTAAGCTGTGAGTGGTGGGATAAGAGCTATTTTAGGAAGATCCTGCAGTGAGCAGGAAGGATCAGAGTGAGGCAGCCTGAAGGGGAGAGAGTGACAACATCAGTCCCCTCCTTACACCTCTCATAGCATCCATGTCTCTTAGGATATCTGACTCCACAGGGCCTGGTGCGACTGCCCTCTCACCCTGTTGAACCTCTCTCCCCCATTCTCACTCTGCTCCACCACACTGGTTTCTCTTGGTGCTGTAGATATGTCCTGATTTGTCTTCCCTCAGTGCCTTTGCACATGCTGTTCTACTGCTTCCCCTCCCTTCCTGTGTCACTTGTGCTCATCCTTCAGATCTCTGTAACTCAGATGTCACTGAACCCTTAATCTAAACTGGGTCACCCTGATAACCCACCTAAAAACCCTATGCTTTTCTTTTTCGGCAGTTACGTGGTCTGTACTTACATAGGTAATATATGAGTGATGACTCGGGGCATCCGTCTCCTCCAGCAGACTGTGAGTTCTTTTGGGTCCACCTTGCTCACTGCTGTGCCCCAGAGCCTGGCCCAATGTCTGGTGTGTACTAGGCATGAACAGAATAGTAGTAAAATGAATGGATGCCCTTGAGTGAAAACCCTTTGGGGCAGAATACCTATGCTCATCCAGAATCTCTCCGTCCTGATGTGACATGGGCGGAGAGAGAGGTCACAATCCTTAGAGCTCTTCCCTTGGGAGACAAATTGGTCTCACCCTGGAAGTGTCACCCAGGACCCCGGCACCAGTTTTATAGCCTGAGGACACATTTAATCCAACTAATAAATAATCCATCCCACCAGCCGTGGTGGCTGAGCGGAAGGTTCTTAAGGAGAGACCAACACTGATGTGGAACATTGAGTTCCCCAACTTCAAGGACACAGAATTCTCCTGCAGGGTTTTCATCATCTGTTTGAACAAGGAATGCTTTCCCCAACCCTTGCTTCGTAAACAAGTCTGTGATCAGAGGCAAACAAACAGCCCCTGTGTGGACATCTGACATCTGGAAGACTTCATCTAGGCAGCAGCAGGGAGACTTCACAGAGAAACACACAGAGCTGAAAGCAACAAAAACCCTTGTGGCCTTATTTTATTGTCCCCAAATAGGACAGTCACTGACATCCCTCTCCTTCTTCCAGAATCCCTCTTTTCACCTGGAGCTGGCTTACATATAGCTGTCTGTGGGCTTATGTGTCCAACTTAATCATAAGTTCCGTGAGGGCAAGGACAGAGCTTGCTCACCCATTGTTTTCCCACCCATAGCTCAGTGCTTGGCACAGAATTGGCT
Organism: Lipotes vexillifer; assembly: GCF_000442215.2. Lineage (NCBI taxonomy): Eukaryota > Metazoa > Chordata > Mammalia > Artiodactyla > Lipotidae > Lipotes > Lipotes vexillifer. The sequence goes on along the minus strand of NW_006774392.1, from coordinate 217,005 downwards.
CCATAAATGTTTGCTGATTGGATAAGCAAAGGTGAAATGTTGAGCTATAAGTGGGAATGGAGAGGGCACAGAGTCTGAGAATGGGCTCATGTATACAGAAAGGTAAAGTTAAAAGCATAGTAGAGAAAAGGAGTAGAGGCTGGTGGGATTGGGAGCCTCTGGATCAAGCCATACCTGAAGCCTTTGCCATCACTGGAGTTTTCAGTCATTTGCACCAGGATATTCCCTTTGTTAATTAACCCATGTCCTCACAAAGAGTTTTTCATAAAAGTTCATAGCATCTTTATTCATAATAACTAAAAACTGGAAATAACCTAAGTGTCCATCAACAGGTAAATGAATAAACCAGTGGAGATATACCTATACAACAAATTCATTTAACAGAATACTACTCAGCAACTCAGCAATAAAAGGAAACTACTGATACATACAGCAATATAGAAGAATCTCATAGACATTTTGCTGGGCGTGATAAGCCAGGTTCAAAGGACTACATATCATGTGATATCATTTAAAGGAATTTCTAGGATGGCTTAACAAAACTATGATGAAAGGATTCAGATTAGTGATTGCTTTTGGGAAAGTGGGAGTTGACTGCAAAAGGACATGAAGGAACTTTCTGAGGAGCTGGAAGTGTTTTGTATCTTGAGCTGGATAGTAGTTACATGCATGTACACATATGTAAAAGCCATCAAGCTGTACATTGAAACTGTATGCATTTTACTGTGTGTAAATTATACCTGAAATTTTTTTGTGATGTATTGTATTTGATTCTCTCTGAAGTCTTTCTAATTCTCTTGAGTTTAGGATTCTGAGGTAGAGTACAGCTCATTATTACTCATTTCTCTGGGTTCCTTTGGAGGCAGTGCCCTCTAGCCAGAAGAGCACCGGCATAAGGGCCCAGAGATCTGGGCACTGGACACTGGCCAGGCCGAGGGGAGCAGAGCCCGAGTAAAAGCAGAAGAAGTCAACTGACCGGGAGAAGCAGACGCACAATGAGAAGGGAGAGAGGGAGGAAAACAGAATGAGAGACAAAGGAAGACAAAGAGAAAGACTGGGAGAAGGGCAAGAAGTCAGAGAGCCAGAGAGAGAGCCAGAAAGATACACAGAGACCCAGAGAGACTGAGCAACAGAGGGAGACTGAGAGACAGAGACAGACAGAGACCCAGAGAGACAGAGGCAAAGACAGACACCAGAGGGAGAGAGAGAGACAGAGACCCAGAGAGAGAGATGAGGAGGGAGCGCAGGTTCCTGTGTGTTTTGCCCTTCGCTGGGCTCTCAGTGCTCACGTCCACGTCCCTGTAAGGGTCACTTGGATGCCACACTTGTCCTTGAACCTCCCCAACCTCCAGCTGTGCCTGCTTGCCTTGTGCTGACTTCCTTGTACAGCCCTAAAAGTGTCCCCAAAGCTGTGTGGTCGTTCCTTCCTTGCGTGTAGGCCTCACCCCAAGGACTGGGAGTGTCCAGAGGCCAGGAACCTGTTATCATCAGGCTCATCCTCCAGCCTCCACACCTGTCCCCAGTGGGCCTGGGTCCATTGGGTGAGTCGATTCATTAGAGGCATTTGGAAAATGGAGCTCACGGGGCTCAGAGGGCTCAGACTGCTTAAAGCCAAGGTGTGGGAGAGACCCCCACTCCAGCAGGGGCTGGTGTGCTGAAGAGACCTGTGCGTGGGCCTGCTATGTGTCTGTTGCACAGTTTCCCAGGGGTCATTGAACTTGGGCCGAGTAACCAAAACCAAGATCCTCCTGCCTCTGCCTTCCTTCCAGACATCCAGAAGCCCTGGGGTCTCAGCTGAGTGGATTAACTAGTAAATCATTACATAAGAAGTCGTATGTAAGTCTTAAGGGATGGCACCAAGTCTGGGTTTCGCTGGAACTTCTCTCATCCACTGCCAAGACAGCTTCCTTTGAGGACTGCCCTAACCACATGTTGGCCATGCCTCAGTATGGTGTCTAGGATGGTGGGGCCCAGGGTCTCTTCAGTGGACTGATGCTTGCCTGACAGCGCAGCCCTGAGCTCAGGAACTTTTTCATCTCTTTGTTCCCAGACGCCCAGTCTGAAGCCCTAGACCTTTAGGAATGTGTTTTGCCTGAGTCCCAGGGAGGGGGCGGCGGCTGAGGCTAATGAGGTCTGAGTTCTCTTCCGTTCCCTCTGGCTGGGATGTGGTTCTGAGTGTGGGCGGAGGAATTTGTGAGCTTGGTTCTCATTTGCATCTTTGGTGACCCTCAGGCAAGAAGGGAGGCCGGAACTCAGTGTCTGTTCTAACGGGAGCCGAGCTGGGGGTTCTAGTCCACAGGCGAGTTGGTCTTTGCGGAAGCGGGGAGGAAGCAGGGCTGGTTTTTACTTCTCCTCCTACCTACCTTTGTTTCACAGGCCACTGCCTGAACAGCTGTCTTGGGGGTAGTTAAAATCTTATTTTTGAGCAAGTTCTGGTGACCTGGGGCCACCCACGTGCCATCTTGGTGCCTCGGATTCCTCACCTGCTGTGCCTCTTCCAGCTTGGTGACTGAGGGTCCTTTGAACCCCAAACCTGCCAGTCCTCTGAAAAGAATCATATTTTCCCCCGCCTTTCAAGAACAAAGGACAAGAATGGATTGCTTGGTTTCTCAGGAGAGGGGGCAGGCAGGGGGGGATTAGCATGATGGCTACCCCCTCCCCGCAAGCTGTAGAGGGAGAAATCCCAAGTTTGAAAGCGATTTGCAGACTGGAATGGCAATGCAATTGTATCTGTATCTGCAGTATCTGCCCCAAACCCCTCCCAGGTTCCACGTGCTATATCCTATCATCTATTTGCCCCAACACTCTCTGCTCCTCAGGTATGTCCTCCGTCTGTAGGGCTGGCTGCAATGGCCAGTCCTTATATTCAGAGGGCTCTGGGTGCGCCGGGACCTGTGTTAACTGGGGTGTGTGATCGCATCAAAGTTGGGGAGACTGAAGCACAGAGAGTTTAGACAGTGGGGCTCGGAGGCTCTGCCCAAGGTTCTTCCTCCCCAAGGCTCAGCTCTCAGCTGTGCCTTGTGTGCATGTGTGTGCGTGTGTGCACATGCATGTGTGTTGGTGTGTACCGTGTTGGGTTTCCTGTGTGTAGAGGCATGTGTGTGTATGTTGGAGTATGTGTTGGTGTGGTGGAGTGTTGTGTGTGTGTGTGTGTGTGTGTGTGTTGGAGTGCCTATTGGTATGTGTGTGTCAGTGTGTGTCTGTGTGAGGAGTATATGAGCTACTGCATGCAAAGCCCTGGGCCTGGAACACAGTAAGGTCTCGATAAATGTGGCTCATTATGAAGGCTTAGGCCTTCTTAGGTTTTTTTACCTTATTTTCTTTATTGAGATGCAACATTCAGTAAATGCACAGATCTTAGTTGTAGAGCTTGACCAGTTTTTGCATGTGTGTCATGCATGTAGCCACTGGCCATACTGAGGTGTGGGGCACCTCCAGCTCCCAGAACCTCCCTCCTGCACCAATTCCCCTACTCACTGACTGTCATCACAGATGGGTTGCGCCTGGATGCGGATGGCACGTGAGCGGAGCTGTACACCGTACACTCCCCGTGTCTGGCTTCTTCAGTTCAACATATTGCCCGTGAGATTCATCCATGTTGTGTTTAGAACAGCTTTTTCCCGTTAAGTCAATGTGAGATATTGCATTGTACGAACCTGCCACCATGTATGTATCCATTCTCTTGTGGGTGGCCTTTTGGAAGGTTGCCGGTTTGGGCTGCCAGGAATAAAGTTTCTGTGAACGAGGCTTTTGTGGACAGAGCACTGATTCTGGGAGGACGTCCATCCAGAGGAGAATTTGCTGGGTCACAGGGTGTTTGCATCTTTGGCTTTAGTACATGCTACCAAACAGTGTTCTGGAGTGGTGGTAAGTTCTGACCCAGACAGCAGTTATTGAGAGTTCCAGTTGCCCCGTGTCCACATCTTCCAGAAGCAGGTGCTGTGGTAGAGTTTGGGGTGCCAGGTGTCTGTTAGGGCTCAGCACCCGTGAAGAGAAAGTGGGGGAGAAAAACTGGGCAGAGGGAGAAGCTGATCTGCAACGCGGGCCAACAAAGCCCCAGTCAACCAGCAGGGAGCCCTGGGGTGAGCACTGCCCATCACAGTGACCACTGTGGTGGAAATGGCAGACCTCTCAACCCTGCCTCTCTTGGTCACTGGATGTGGACCGCCCTGCGACGGTCATGGCCTCAGAGAGGGCAGCTCTTGGTAGCTCAGGCAGATGTTGGCAGGGCTGACAGCTCCCTGCGGATGGCACTTCCCGGGGCTGTCCAGCAAGCATCCCTGGAAGGGAGATCTCTCTGAGTCCACCACACACACACTAGCCAGTGAGGGGGAGGGGTGCAATGATATCCAACTGAGATTTAATCAGCATTTCCATGATCATGCATGATGCTTTTCTGCTTATTGGTCATTTGAATGTCCTCTTCTGTGTGGTGGCTGTGCAAGTTTTTGCCCATTTTTGCAACTGGGATGTTTATCTTTTTCTTATTAATGTATAAAAGTTCTTTATATATTCTGGATATGAGTTCTTATTCATAGACGTACTGCAAACATCTTCTCTCAACCTGTTTTCTTTGAGGAATTTTTGCATACCTCAGGGTCATGAAGGGAGAATGATCTCCCTTTCTGGGAGAATGATCATTTTACTGTAGATCTAAGGACCATCTAAAATTAATATTTGTGTATGGTATGAGGTAGGTTCATTTTTTTCCCCATATGGTTATCCACCTGAGCTAATATTACTATTTAGACCCTCTTTCCCCCATTGCATTGTAGTGCATCTTTACTGTAAATCAGTTGACTGAATATGTCAACACATATTCAAGCTCTTTCTGAGCTCCCTATTCTGGTCCATTTGACTATTGTTATGCCGTCCCACACGGTCTTACCTACTGTGGATTTACAAAAACTCTTGACATCTGGTAGTATAAGTCCTCCAGCTTTGTGTTTTTGTTTTCTGAGGTTGGTCTTACCTATGCTAGGGCCTTTGAATGTTCATATAAATTTTAAAAGCAGTATGCCAATTTTCTCAAAAATGCCTGCTGGGATACTGATTGAGTATACACCGAATACAGATCTTCCTCGCTTTACAGTGGGATTACATCCTGATAACCCACTGTTGAAAATATGGCTAAGGGGCTTCCCTGGTGGCGCAGTGGTTAAGAATCCACCTGCCAATGCAGAGGACACAGGTTCGAGCCCTGGACCAGGGCGATCCCACATGCCACGGAGCAACTAAGCCCGTGCGCTACAACTACTGAGCCTGTGCTCTAGAGCCCACGAGCCACAACTACTGAGCCCACACGCTGCATCTCCTGAAGCCCGCACGCTCTAGGGCCTGTGCTCTGCAACAAGAGAAGCCACCACGATGAGAAGCCCGCACACCGCAACGAAGAGTAGCCCCCACTCACCGCGACTAGAGAAAGCCCACGCGCAGCAATGAAGACCCAACACAGCCAAAAGTGATAAATAACTAAAAACAAATTTTAAAAAAAGAAAATATGGTTAAGTCGAAAATACATTTAATGCAGCTAACCTACTGAATATCTTGGTGTAGCCTAGCCTACCATACATACATGTGCTCAGAATACTTACATTAGCCTACAGTTGGGCAAAATCATCTGACACAAAGCGTATTTCATAATAAAGTGTCGAATATCTCATGTAATTTATTGAATACTATACTGAAAGCAAAAAACAGAATGGTGTCTGGGCACAGAATGGTGGTAAGTGTACGCAGAGCTGACGGGCAGCTACAGCTGCCACTGCCCAGAATCACGAGAAAGGATTGTAACCACGTAACACTAGCCTGGAGAGAGATCAAAATTCAAATTCTGAAGTACAGTCTCTACTAAATGCATATTTTGCTTTCACACCATTGTAAAGTCAGGAAATCCTAAGTCGGGACCATCTGTATACAATTCTATTTGGGGAGAATTGACATCTTAATAATATTAAGTTGACCAGTCAATGAACATGGTACAGCCCTCAATTTATTTAGGTGTCCTTTAATTTCTCTGCAATGTTTAGTAGTTTTTAGCATAGGGGTCTTTGATTAGATTTATTCATAAGATTTGATGATTTTTGGTATTATTATAAATGACTTTTAAAGTTTCTCATTTTCTAATTGTTGCTAGTGTATAGAAATTCAATTAATTTTTGTATGTTATTATACCCAGCAACCTTGCTAAATTTGCTCATTCATTCTAATACTTTGTAGATTATTTTGGATTTTTTCCATGTACAGTTTTATCATCTATAATATCATCAGTGACAATTTGTTTGTTTCCTTTCCAATTCTTATTTGTTTTTGTTTTTGTTTTTTTCGTGCCTTATTGAAATGACTGGGTCCTACCATACAGTCTTGAATAGAAAGGTTAGTGGTTGACATCCTTTTCTTGATCCTATCCTTAGGAGAAGAGCATTCAATATTTCACTATTAATGATGATGTTAGCTCTGTGTGTGCATGTGTGTGAGTGTGTGTGTACGTGTCTGTCTGTCTGTCGGTATGTGTCTGTGTGTTTACCAGATAACCTTTATCAGATTAAGGAAGTTCTCTTTGATACTCTTTTTTCTGAGAGTTTTTATCATGAATAGGCATCGAATTTTAACAAATATTTTTCTGTATCTGTTGATTTTAGCTCACATCTACAGCTGCAGCTCTCAAAAGCTGGGAAGTGGTTTGTGGCTGATCTCGGGCCAGAGGTTTCAGAGGGAGTGGTGCCCTCCTGGGGGCCGGATGAGACAGCTGCAGGAGGGCAGGGGAGTGCGGAACCTCTGCAGAGACAGGGCAGTGACACGTGCTCGCCTACCTTAGTCCTTGTGAGCTCCTGCCCTGCTCACTGCCAGTAAGGACTTGGGCTCTTTTTTCTGAAGGGAAATTAGTCCCTTTTGTATAACCCTGTGCCAGGCACTCTGTCAAGCATTGTGGGGGACACACGACACTGGTACTTACCTTCCAGGGCCCGCAGGGTCCCCCATGTGTCATGCCTTCATGCAGCTCTTAGGAGGAACCCGATTTGGGCTGGAACCAGGGGCCTGTGTCTCTCTCCTCCACCCCCACAGCATCCCCCTGCCAGGGACCAAAGGCCCTCTGGAGCGGTCGGGCCACGCACAAACAGGGAGAGATCAGCGGAAAATGCATAAAATGATCCCACCCTCACCATTTCATCTCCTGCCCAGTTGTCTTGTGGATTCTTGGCCTTCCCAATGCGGTCTGGGAAGACTTATAAAGTTTCCTTCCAAAACCACAAGAAGCCAAGAACGGGAGCTGCCCCAGGCCATTTCTGTCCCTGGGTATCCTTTCAAAGGATTTCTGGATAGATGGGAGAGATTGTGGCCTGTGGGCAGTCAGGGGAGAAGACCTATCGTTGTTTCAGATTTCTGGCTTGGCTCATATGTTCAGACTGTCCAGTTCCCACACTAGATGCCTCAATCCACTGGGAATAAAAGCCTTGCCTCCAAAAAAGGGCCACCACATTTTTTGCTTCTGCTGCCTCTGCTCAGGCTCCCTCCCTGTTTTCCACAGCAAGTCTCAGTCCCAGCCAGACAAGTGTGGAAGTTAAACATCTTTAGCTTACAAATGCTAGAAACAAATGGCAAACTAGCCCAATCCTGAAAAGAGGGTAAATTTATTGGTTCACAGATCCAAAAATTCTAGGGGGAAATGACTTCAGGTGTGGCTGGATCCAGGTGCTCAAACATTGTCCTCAGGAATGTGACTCCCTCTGTCTTTGGCTCTGGTTTCTCCTGTATGGGCTTTATTCTCAGGCAAGCTCTTCCTCTGCAATGGCAAAGAAGATCTGGCATACATCCTCCCAGCTTGGTAGCTCCAATACAAAGACAACATCCCTTTTCAACAGATGAGGCAAAAATCCCAGGAAAGGCTCTCATTGGCTCAGACCAATTCATACGCCCATATTGAGAATCAGCCTCACTGGAAACACATGGTCTGAGAATGTGGGAAGGGTGGATCCTGAGAGGAGAAGAGGGTTTGCAGCCAGAATTAAAGGTGCCAGGCAGACAGAACCCTAGGTGCCACTTCCAGCTGCCCCCGCCCACCACTGTGCCTTTGTTCGCATGTTTTCCTTTCTGGAATGTTGTCCTCTTTCCCATGCTTAATGTTTCCATTCCTCCGATCCTCACCTTCCTGGAAACCTTCCCCAGCCTTCCAGTCCACACAGACCTCCCCCCCTTCTTTGAACTCATCGTGTGCCAGTGGTCTATGCATTTGAGTTTATTTTTAAATGAATATAATTTGACTTCCTTCTGATTATATCACAATAATACTTGTTCCCCAAACAAATCAGAAAGTACAAAGATGAAATCCCGTTGCCTCTGGGGAGGTGACACTGTGCCCAAGCCTGAAGTTTGAGTAGAAAGTAGACAGGAGAGGAGCAGAGCCAGGAGTGTTTCAGGGTAGGGTAGCAGCGCGTGCAATGACTCGGGGTGGGGGTGGGGCTTGAGGAAGCAGCAGCAGCTCAGCCAGCAGGAGTGGAGTGAGGGAGGGTCAGGACTAGGAGAGGAGCTTGGCAGAGGCCTGAGGGCCATGGCAAGGAGGTCGGCTTGTATTCTACATGAGATGGGAAGCTGCTGGAGGATCTTAATCAGGGGGCAGTGTGGTCTAGCTGGCATTTGGGCCACAGCTCTCTTGGCTGTGGAGTGGAGAAGGCAGAGGTGATGCTGGTTCTGCCCGAGGTGGTGGCCATGGAGAGGGAGAGGAGCAGGGGAATTGGAGTGGGGTGAGGGTGGGGGAGAGGGGCTGAGGCGATTGCCAAGTTTCTGGCTTGAGCAGCTGTGTGGATGGGGTACGTTTACTGCCATGGGGAAGATGTATCAGACATTCTCTCCAAAGTGGATTGCTACTCGCATTTACATAAGTTGCATAGAGTTGCTTGGATTAGTGCTCTTTTCCCCACTCAACGGAGTATCTTTCCATATCCATAACGTGTCTTAATAGCATCCTTGGCAATGCTGGCATACTATTCCATATAATGTACTACGATTTTTTTTTAACCAATGATCCACGGATGGACACTTGTTTCTGTACTGCCCACTTAGTACTTGATCAGCTGCCAGATTGCTTTATTTCTCAGTGTTTTGCCCCTCTATCTCATCTACAATTTTCTCAAATCCAAGAGCTGTCCCCTGTCTGCTCCTCTCCTCGGTGTCTTGCATTTTGGTCACTAGATGGTGCTGTTGCATAGCATCCCCTTGTGGTTCCAGCCCACTCCAGTCTCAGGGCTGAGAGCTCAGGAGAAGGGCACCCAACCTCCCAACTCTGACCTCCACCGAGAACAGGACTGCACAGCCTTCCTCAGAGACCCACAGGTTGGTGGACCTCACATTCTCAGTGCCCAAAGAGCTGCCCTAGGGGTGGGGCTTCCCTGGTGATGCAGTGGTTAAGAATCCGCCTGCCAATGCAGGTGACACGTGTTTGAGCCCCGAACAGGGAATATCCCACATGCCGTGGAGCAACTAAGCCCGTGCGCCGCAACTACTGAGCCTGCACTCTAGAGCCCAATAGCCACAACTACTGAGCCTGCGTGCCACAACTACTGAAGCCCGCGCACCTAGAGCCTGTGCTGGGCAACAAAGAGAAGCCACCACATTGAGAAGCCCACGCACCACAACCAAGGGTAGCCCTCACTCACCGCAACTAGAGAAAGCCCACGCACAGCAACGAAGACCCAACCCAGCCAAAAATAAATAAATTTATTTAAAAAAAAAAAACAAAAAAAGAACTTCCCTAGGGGTGACCTGATGCCCACTTGCACATGGATGTTTCCATGCTTCCTTCCCTGCAGGAATGAGGGGCCGGCCCTTTGGACAGTGTCTTCTGAAATGTGGTATCCACATTGCTGGTGGTGCCTGAGACAGTTTGAGGGGGTGCCAGGACCTACATTACCAAAACTTCTTTGTTTGTTTTTTTTTTTTTTAAGATTTTTTTGATGTGGACCATTTTTTAAGTCTTTATTGAATTTGTCAGAATATTATTTCTGTTTTATGTTTTGGTTTTTTGGCCCCAAGGCATGTGGGATCTTAGGTCCCTGACTAGGGATGGAACCCGCACCTCCTGCATTGGAAGGTGAAGTCTTAACCACGGGACTACCAGGGAAGTCACTGGTATATTTTTAGAAGAATAGCAGTTTGTATGTCAGATCCATGATTTCACAGATACTGTTATTATTTAGAATAAGGTTAAATTAAAAGAAAAGTTTTTATATTTAATTTAAAATTTAAGTTTAAAGAAAAATCACAGTACAGGTAGCACACAAATAAATCACCGACTTCATTGCAATTATGGGATTCCAGCTATGGGTCTAGATGAGAAAGTATGATGGACTCATAAAATCTTACAAGGACTGAATGTAAAAGCTTAGACCCTGGAAAACATCAAATCTTAAACTCTTGGAGCCTGGAAGTAGAATCTTTGAACCACGGTATCTTTGGTTGGTTTTCAAAAATACCATGGAAAGACAATGTTTAATAAAGTATTCTTAAAATTCTTGGAATCCATGAGAATCCTGGGAGATTAGACTTAGGGGGTCCTGGACTCCCAGGACCCTCGTGTGAAGGAGTCTGCTTGAGGTCTCTTTTTCGGCAGAGGAGGAAATAGCAGTCTAAAACGAGAGGTGGGTGACGGTGACTTGCAGGGAGCCCTGCTGATTGGTGGCCCTGAAGGCTCTGCTCCCACCTTCTGCCTCACCCTTCCCTGGTGACCTGGATCCCCATGTACCCCACGATGCTCAGGGCTTCCAACAGCGGAGGCCCACCCAGGCATCCTCACACCAGCTCTTGCTTTTCTCTCATTTACTCATCCTGCCTCCTTCCCGGGAGCTCCTTCTCTATGCTAGCTAAGCTGATGGGCTAATGAATCCATACCCCGTCATATCAACGGGCAAATGAGTGATATGTGTCAACACATGTCCTCCCTCGCAAGTAACATGTGCTTCCTACAGAATGTTGCACTCGCCAGGGTGGTGCTGACAGTGGAATTTGAGGCAGTATGGCCAGTCAATGAGGACAGTATCTGGAGGGCCTGGTGTCTTTGGGTGTCCTTCAAGTCACTACCTACTTAGAGCCCCAACTTTTGCTCTTTGTTCCCACCTGGAAATGAGGTGACTGGATTGGGGACTGCAGAGATTGGGAGCCCAGGGAAAACTCCTTGCTGTTATGTCCTTCCTGATCTCAGTGTTCAGATGTCCGCTGGAGGTGAAGCTCACTAGCTTCTAGAGTCCTGAACGTTTACAAATCCTTCCCATCTTTCAAGACTCAACTCAGTGTCGGCTCCTCTGGGAAGCCTTTCAGGATTATCCCCACACAGAGCTGAACATCTCCCAAGGGCTTCGTATAGGTACCCCTCATTTGTCTCCCAGCTGTATACTCCTGTTCACTGATAATCCCCATGGAGTGATTATTCCCCAATCTCTTTTGCTGTCTTAGAATTAGTGACCCAGATTTTGCCAACTTAAGGCCCACAGGGGCCAGTTCAAAATGTGGGGGACGGCAGAAAACCAGAGGATTTACCAGAGCGGTCATTCCTCACCCCACCTAGTGAGGCCATCTGGGAATGAGGGCCCAATGTTACCAGATCTTACCATTTTCCTAGAAATCTGGATTTTTTTCTTTTTAACATCTTTATTGGAGTATAATTGCTTTACAGTGGTGTGTTATTTTCTACCGTATAAAAAAGTGAATCAGCCATGTGTTTACATATATCCCCATATCCCCTCCCTCTTGCGCCTCCCTCCCACCCTCCCTACCCCACCCCTCTAGGTGGTCACAAAGCACCGAGCTGATCTCCCTGTGCTATGTGGCTGCTTCCCACTAGCTAGCTATTTTACATTTGGTAGTGTATATATGTCCATGCCACTCTCACTTTGTCCCAGCTTTAGAAATTTGGATTTTTAAACTAAAACCTACTGATCAAAATATGTTGATAATTTTTTTTACGTGAAAATCTTTCCTTTCAGGCTAAATGAAGCACATTAACAGATTTAGCCCATGAACAAATACTTTGGGGCCTCTGCCTCAGGCCCTTGTTGATTTGGGTTGGTGTCATCATAGATGACAAGGTAGTTTTTAGCAACCACAATGGCTGCCTTGGCCACTTATTTATCCGCTGCCTGTTACAACATCTGGAACCCCACATTATTGAAGACTTGTTGCAGAGGTTAAGTTTGTCAGTCCTAAGACAGGACTCCCAAATTCTTTGACACCCCTTTCATCAAGACATACAGTGTAACGTAGACCCTCCTCCCCCTTGAATTTGGGCTTTATTGCTTGACCAGTGGAATATGGCAGAAGTGACACTGTGCCAGTTTCTGGGACACTGGCTCTCGGAACCCAGCCACTCTTCCCTGAGGAAGCCCGAGCAGCCCGTGAAGAGGCGCTGCGGGGAAGAACCAAGATCCCACCCGCGTCCCTCGCTGAGCTCCCCCAACAGCTGTAGGCACTTCATCTTGAAAATGGATCTTCCAGGCCCCCAGGCAAGTGGACCCAGCTGACAGCAAATGGAGCCGAGGCCAGCTTTCCCCACAAAAGACCTCTGACAGATGAGGAACCTGAAGGTCAGAGAGGCCCTGTAGCTTTTGCCGCAGGAAATGTAGTGGAGACGCAGCGGAGACGCAGCGGAGACGCAGCGGAGCTGCGGCTTTGGGGAGTGGGGAGAAGAGGGCTGCCTCTGCATTGGCCTCCGCCCACCAGCCCCCCAGCCTCCGCCCACCAGCCCCCCAGCCTCCGCCCGCCAGCCCCCCAGCCTCCCCTGGCCACAGCTCCTCCGACTGAGCCCCCAGGCTCTGCATCCCCACTGATGCCTGAGTCCTTCTGCAGGCAGGTTTGGCTGGGCAGGGCTCAGGCCAGATGGACTTGGGCTGGCTGGGAGGTCTGGGAGCCGGGCCTGGGGAAGCTGGGGACAGCCAGTGGAAGCCCTGAGGTCCTACGTGCGCCAGACCCCTTGGCTCCAGGACTGCTCGCAGTCCTCGAGATAGGGGCAGTGGTTGAAAGAGCTTGCACGCTGGGTCAGGATACTGCAAACACCTGCGCATCAGCTCTGGCCAGGGCCGTGAGCCTCACACAAATCACCTCACCAGCTTCCCTCCCTGAAACATAACAACAGTAACAGCACACATCTGCTGGGTACTTGCCAGGGGCCAGCACTCCTATGAGAATCTTATGCATATTAATTAATGTATCCTCAACAATCCTACCAGGCCTGTCCTGGAGTTACCCCCATTTTTCAGATAAGCAGACTGAGGAACAGAGAGGTTAGGTAACTTCCCCAGGGAACTGCGGAGCCAGAATTTAATCCCAGGAATTCTGGCCTGGAGTCCACACCCTAAAGGACTTGACACAGCCCTGTCCTCACAGCTGCGTGGCCCCAGAGGCTGGGCTCTGATCACCCTCATTATGCAGATGAAGAGGCCAAGGCTGGACAGTTTCTCCTGGAGACTCAAGGCTCACAGGGGCGTCTGGACCTTAATCCAGCTGCTAAGAGGGGGCGGGGTGGGGGCGGAGGAGCTAGAGGGCAGGGAGACTAGAATAGAAGGAGGGGTCCAGCCCACCATCCTATGGCCATCCCCACCTGCTCAGCACAGCGTTGATGGAGCCTGCAGGGGATGGTACACCTGCGACGAGAAATCTGCTTTGTGATACCCCTGCTCCCAGGAGGGTCCTGCTTCCACCTCCCAGCTCTTGCCTTAAGACAGAAGGGTCCAGAATAGAAAGAATGCAGATCCTCCTGCTGGGGGCTGTGCCTGAGAAATCTGTGGCCCCTCACCGATGAACCGGCCTGCGTGTTCTGTGACCCTCGCCACACCCCAGACACGGCCGCTGCTTACATGCCCTTGCCAGGTGAGGAGACCCAGGCTCAGCAGGGTCCAGTCTCAGGTCCAGTTAGAGGCCAGTCCGCATTCCTTTTGTTTGCTTGTTTGTTTGTTTTTAACTGTGGGAAAATACATATAACATAAAATTTACCATTTTAACCATTTCTGAGTGTGCAGTTTAGTGGCATTAAGAACATTCACACTGTTGTGCAACCATCACCACTATCCATCTTCAGAACCTTTCATCTTCCCAAACCAAAACTCTGTCCCCATTAACCACTAACTCCCTATTCCCCTCCCACAGCCCCCTGAGAACCACCATCTACTCGCTGTCTCTGTGGATGTGACTGTTCTATGGGCTTCATGTAAGCGGGATCATGCAATATTTATTCTTTTGTGACTGGCTTATTTCACTGCGCACCACCTTGGGGTTCATTCATGTTGTAAGCATGTGTCAGAATTCCTCCCCTTTGAAGGCTGAATAATATTCTATTGTACAGATAGACCACATTTTGTTTATCCATTCATCCATCAACGGACCCTTGGGTTGCTTCCGCTTTTTGGCTATGAGTAATGTTGCTATGAACAAGGGTGTACAAATATCTCCCCAAGACTCTGCTTTCAGTTCTTTTGGATGTATATCCAGAAGTAGAATTGCTGGATCATATGATAATTCTATTTTTAGTTTTTTAAGTAACTGCCATCCTGTTTTCCACGGCAGCTACACCATTATCCGTTCCTACCAGCACTGCACAAATGTTCCAATTGCTCCACATCCTTCCAACAATGGTTTCTTTCTGGTTTTTTGTTCTTCGGTTGTTCTGTTTTTCTAGTAGCCATACTAATGGGTATGACGTGGTGTGCCATTGTAGGTTGATTTGCATTTCCCTAATGAATAGTAATGTTGAGCATCTTTTCAAATAGTTCTTGGCCATTTGAATATCTTCTCTGGAGAGTTGTCTGTTCAACTCCTTTGACCATTTTTAAAATCTGGTTGTTTGTTTTTTGTTGTTATTGAGTTGTAGGAGTTCTTTATATATACTGGATATTAACCCCTTATCATATAGATGATTTGCAAATACTTTCGCCCATTATCTAGGTTGCCTTCCTTTAGTTTTTAAAGTAAACCTCTTTTTTTATAACCTTTTGTTTAACATACACACAGAAACATGCGTGGAACACAAAAGCATGAATCATCACAAAATGAGCCCACCTGTGTGACTGAGATTCTCTCCCCTTCACCCCTGCCCCCCAGTCCCTTCCTCTCCCCTCTTCCCCAGAGGCCACGGTGGCCCTGACTTCTAACCACATAGATTAGCTTTGCCTCCTTTCAGACCCTGCACGTGGAATGCTGCAGCGCGTGTGCTTTTCTTTTCCCGGCTTCCTTTGCTCTTCAGTCTTCGAGAGTCATCACTGCACGTAACTGCAGCTTGGTCTCCTTCATGGCTGTGTGATATTCCGTGGATGGCCTGCCACAGGTTCCCCTTCACCTGGTGATGGACATTTGGACCCTCCCAGGTTTTGACACGGACGACTTCCTGGAGCTGCGTCGGCCAGGCGTCCGCTGCCTGTGCCTGCGGTGGCTGAAGTGGCCTGGGAGGGGGGCGAGGTCACGCTCCTCTTGTGAGAGGAGGTCGGGGAGGATGTGAGGAGGGACTAGAGCCCCCTGCTGCGGCCAGAGCTGGGGTTCACCCGGGACCACCTGGCCTGCCGGCTCAGCCAGGCCTGCTCATAGACTCTTTCACGATCCCCTTCACATGGCATGCTGTTTGTCCTCTGCCTGCCCTTCCCCAGCAGGCTTGAGAATAAGTGCAGAGCCAGGACGCTGCCTGGCCGACTCCACCGCACCTCTGTCTCCTCTCCACCAGCCCAGGAGGCCTCCAAGCTGGAACCTCCCCGCTCCTCACCCCAGGGCCCAGCACAGGGTCTGGCCCAGAATCTACCCTGTGGATTCCGGTCAGGAGAACCAAGTGGAAATCAGTCTGGTTTGGGCAGGGAGGTCCTGGGTGCTACAGAGCTGCAAACTCCATGGGGGACCCTGAACAGAAACTCCCCCTCTGGGCCTCTGCGTCTCCCCCTACCCCACCATGTGATGATGTTGCTGCGAGGGGACGGGAGTTTGTCCCTGAGAAGTGCTCCCCTGAGGGCTGGGTGAACGTCCACTGTCATGGTGGCTGTGTTTGGTACCTCCATTTGTGGTTGTCATGGACACGAAGGCGGCATCACCTCCCAGCCCTGCCAGCTGGAGCTGGGTGCCCTCCCTGCCCCGTCAATTATTCTTTTGCATTTCTAGCCTCCCTTGAGCTTAGTAAAATACTACCTTCCTGATAAAGTCTTGGTCTGCAGGACACTGCCCCCTCCCTTCTGGACTGTCCTTTGAGGCTCTCAGAGGCAAACAGATCGCTCCTGTCCCACTCTTAGGTTTCAAAAAATTAAGTAAAAAAGTTTTAAAAGCTGATAGACACCTACAGTACAAAATTCGAACATGTCAAGGGGAAAATTGAAAAATCAGGTCTCTCTCGTACACCTGTGCCCCTGCTGTCCGGTCCCCTCCCATGTGGCTCCTGTATTCCCAATCCCTTGTACCTGTTTCCAGAAATACAGTATTCTGTCACCAACAGGAACCCTGCTTTTACATCACACAGATAGGACTCTCTCCACACACATTCTTTACCTTGTTATTATTTTTCTATAGCAAAAAAAAATCAAATTGAGCAAAGTAGCCCCCAAACAACACTACTTTAAAAATTTTTTTATTTTGAAATACTTTAAGACTCACGAGAAGTTGCAAAAATAGTCCAGAGAGTTCCCGTGCACCTTTCCCCCACTTCCCCCAGCTCCTCCCACTGATAACATCTTACATAATCATAGTGCATTGTCAAAACCAGGAAATTGACATTGGTGCAGTATTATTAACTCAAAATCAGACCTTATTTGGATTTCACCAGTTTTTACATGCAGTAATTGTTTTGTTTTCTGGTACATAGTTCTGTAAAATTTTATCACATGGATAAATGTTGTAACCATGAGGATCTAGAACTGTTCCAATCACCACAAAGAAATTCCCTCATGTTAATGCTCTATAATCACACCCTTTACCAACCCTATTCCCTAGCAACTGCTGAGCTGTTATCACTATATTTATGTCACTTTGACAGTGTTATAAAAATGGAATCATACAGTGTGTAACCTTCTGAGGTTGGCATTTTTTGCTCAGCATAATGCCTTTGGAGATCAGTTTAATTTGTTGCTTATCACTAATTCATTCCTTTTTATTGCTTTGTAGTATTCCATGTAATGGATGCACCACAGTTTGTTTATTCATTCACCTGTTGAAGGACATTTGGGTTGCTTCCAGTTTCCGGTGAGTACAAATCAAGCTGATCCGAATGTTCATATACTGGTTTTTGCATGAGCCTAAGCCTTCGTTTTTCTAGGAGAAATACCCAGAAGTGCAATTGCTGAGTTGTATGGTAAGTGTACGCTTAACTGGCTAAGAAATTGCCAGTGTACTCTCCAGATTGCTGTACCTTCTTACATTCCCACCAGCATGCTTGAGAGTTCTAGTTGCTCTGTGTCCTTGTCAGCCCTTGATGCTGTTAGTATTTTTTTATCTTAGCCATTTCAGTAGGTTTGTAGTGCTCTCTCATCAGAGCCCTATTTTGCATTTCCCCAGTGGACAGCGATGTGGAACATCTTTTCTTGTGCTTATTTGCTGTCCATCTATCCTCTTTGGTGAACTCTGTTCAAAATGTTTGCCTATTTTCCAGTTGAATTGTTTGGTTTCTTACTACTGGGTTTAGAATGTTCTCTGTCTACTCCAGATACGAGTTCTTCTTGGGATACGGGCTTTGAAAGTACTATGTCCTGGTTTGAGGCTTGTCTTTTCATCCTCTTAACAAAGTCTCTTGAAGAGCACACATCTTTCATTTTGCTGAGGTCCAGTTTATCCCTTTTATCTTTTTGTGGACAGTGCCTTTGCTGTCATGTCTAGACACCTTGCCTTTACCTTACTGTGTCTTGTAGATAGTTCCATATCAGCATGTGAAGAGCTTCCTCAGTATGTCTCTGTGGCTGCAAGTATGCCAATGTACAAATCAAGCATAATTTATTTAACCATTCCCTGTGGGGACCTAGCCATCCAAACTTGTGCTATGCATCAGTGCCGCGGTAAATAATTGTAAGCAGACATAATTCTTACGCTGTGGCTTCACATGCCTGTGGGATAAATTTCCGGAAGTGGGGTTGCTAGTCAAAGGGTTCGAGCATTTGTAATATCCTGGTATCTTTCCCCAGCCATCCCACTACGATGCCTGCCTGATTACTATTCCCCCCACCTCTTAGCAATGCAGGATTTTATCAGATTGTTTGGTCCTCACCAGTTTGAGGAGTGAAGAGTGGTTCTCCGTGTGGTTTTAGTTTAGCTGTCTCTTTAAGAGCTTCCTGTGTTTTCTTTCCTGTGACTGTTTGGTTCCTCTCCTGTGGGCACTTTCCTCCCAGGCTCCCGGCCTGATTGATTAGAGGAGCCCACCCTTCACTTTCTGAATGGGGTGGGGCGTGGGACATAGGGACTCCCTCCCAGCCCAGCCGTCACTCACACCTTGCTCCTGACCTGCTGCCCTGCGTCTCCCCCTCTGTGTGGGCTCAATGTACCCCTCTGTGAAGTGGGGATAAGCACAGCACCTCCTCAGAGGACTGTGGAGGGGATTTCTTCTATGCATGAAGGCACTGAGAACAGTGCCAGGTTCAGTGAGTGCTATGGAAGTGTTAGCTCTGTACTTAACTATAGTTAATAATACTGTGTTGTACATTTGGAAAATGCTAGGACAGTAGACCTTAAACACTTTCATCACAAGAAAAAAAATTGTAACTATATGTGGTGATGGAGGTTGACTTATTGTGGCGATCATTTCCCAATATACACACATCTCGAATCATTAGGTTGTACACCTGAAACTAATACATTGTTGTATGTCAGTTATCTCTCAATTTTTTAAAAAAACAAGTGGTAGCTCTTTTATTATCATCTGTAAGGACCATGACTTCAAACAGGTGTCTTCCTCCCCTCGAAATGGTCACCCAGCCCCTGCTGGACTCTCCCAGTAGGTTGTCTACAGACAACCACCAGACAGTTCCACGTTGTCATGGGAGCCTCTGTGAAGGCTGCATCCTGATGCTGGCTGTAAACCATGGCCTTCCAATTGCTCCATTCCAAGGGAGATCCCTCTGGCCATCTCCCTCCTGCGTGCCCAGTCCTGTGCCAGGGACAGGCCTGTCTGAAGCTTGACCAAGGACAGGGTGGGGACAGGGAACTGTATAGTCAAAACCAGGGAGAGAAGCTGCTTGGATGTGGCAGCTCGGGGCTCTGGAAAGTCCCTAGGTGTGAGGGTGTTGGCCTGGGTGGCATCCTAGCAAGAGGTTTGTAGTCTTCCTACTGCCCCTGATCTTTTACTCCGTGACCTTCTGGACCCCTCACCCTCCCAGAGACGAGGGAAGGGAGGCCCAGAGAGGACCAGTTGGAGAAGCAAGCCAGTGTCCCCACCAAGAGTATCTTGATTTGAATCTTGGCTCCTGGCTGTGTGACCTTGAGAGAGTCACTTAACCTATCTGAGCCCCAGTTTCCCCATTTGTAAATAGACCTAACAATAGCATTTGCTTCCTAGAGCAGATGTGAAAACTAAGTGAGATGGTGCCTGTGAAATACTTAGCCTGGCTGGGAGAGTGCCCACTTAGGAGTGGTGGTGGTGGCGATGGTGGCAGCAGTTGCTGTGGTTATCGAGGAGGGGTCTCTTTGTACCTACTGTGCCCTCTACCTGGAGCACTTTTCTGCTCCCTCCACCTGTCCAATCCCTCCCACAGTCGGCATCCAGACCACAGAGGGCACACAGCCCCTTCCTTGTGTGGTGCTGTTGGGCCAGGAAATTCCCAAACTGCCTTCACGAGAGCCTGGAAATAGAATGCCTCTTTCTGGCATCTCTTCTCTGCTCTGTTCTCCCAGGGGTGTCAGCGAGAACACCCAGGCCTCATTAACTCACGGGGCATCTACATCGTTTCACTTGCCAGAAATTCCTCACCGCCTCTTCACCAAGTGGTTGATTTCATGGGAAGCTATTACAGTGGCCACATCTTTATCAAGGTGAGCCTTCATTCCCAAGAGTTGTGGGAAGGACTCAAGCATCTGAGAAGCATCTTGGGGCCCTTCTATCTGGCAGTGAAAGGGTTGGGTTTATGCTCCAGCTTCTCTATTGCATGAGTTGAGTCTCTTGCAGTTTGTTGCCTGCGACAGAAGACCTGGTCAAAGGGTAGAGGGACTTATTAATTCCTATAACTGGCAAGCCCTGGGGTTTCAGGTATGGCTGGAACCAGGTGCTCAAACGATGTCCCCTACTGACAGATGAAGAAATGCAATGCTTCATTCTCAAAAAGCCTTACCTTGGTTGATGGGAAGGTAGCCGCCAGCAGCTCCAGGCTGCACTTGACGAGCAGGGAGAGAATGCATATTTCCCCCAAGCGTTTCAGCAGAAGTGTCACCAAGAGTTGTCACTGACCATGCTTGGGACACCTGGCCATCCCTTCACAGTGAATGGGCCAGGGGATCTGGGCTGTGAATGGTCACACCTGGGGCATCCATTCACCTCTGATGCAAAGGTTGAGTGAGGGCTGCCCTGCTTGAGTCACCCAGAGAGCTACATTGGGGGTCAGCTTCAGAGGTCATAGTGGGAGGCGTCCCTGGGAGTTGGAATCCTTGGGCTGGCTGTGCTGGACAGCAGAGGCCCAGGGGTGGAGCAGGGAGGAAGGGGACTCTGCTGACCCCACGGCTGGCGTGGGTAGGGGCAGGTGGGAGGAGGTGGCTGTCCCCACCAGCCCCGCAACACCCTCTCACACAAGCTCACCAACCGGGGTGCAGCCCTGGCCCAGAGCTGGCATTTTCAGCCACCATTTATTAGACACCTACCACGCATCAGGGACCTTGGCCTTGTTTGGAATCCTCGCAACAGCTCTGAGAGGGAGCAGGTATATGGCCATTTGGCAGATGGAGAAGTTCAAGTTCGTAGAGCTGGTTTTCCCAGGGTGGTGAGGGGGTAGAGCCAGACCCAGACACGCTGTGACTCAGTGTGGGCCGGGAACAGAACTGGAGTAGTTAAGCGTAGGGAGGGTTTGCAGAGGAGGGCACAGCTGGTCAAGCTGGGGCTGGGCTGTCTGGGACAGGGGGAAGGGGGTCATGCGAAGTATTCAAGAAGGACGGCATGCTTCAGCACAGTCTGGAAGGATTTCCACTAGAAAAACGGCAGTGAGGAGGGTGAAGGATGTGCTAAGCGAGGGCCCATGGTGGACACAGGCCCAGAGATGTGAGACTGCACGTGCACGTGCACATGCACCTGCACTGTGTGGGGAGCTAGGAGCTGCTGGGTATTTCTGGGGTAGGATGCAGAGTGGAGGGAGAAGCTGAGGCTGGGCCCAGGGAGGGACTGAGTCAGAGTCCTGGGCCCTTAGATCCCCACGGAGGGGGGCCTGTAGTGACAGAAGCTGCTGGCCAGGGAGGCTAGTAGCAGGAGCAGGGGATTCTCAGCCCATTGCTAGGATGGGAAGGTCAAGGGACAGAGACCCAAACCCAAGAGCTCACCTGTGTGGCATTTCCAGATCACCCTCCAGTGTGGGTGGGATGGGGAGGGTCCCGTCTTCCCCAGCAAGGCCCTTGGAGAATGCTCCAGTCACCACTCTATGTGCTCAGTCACAGGTGCCCTCACTCCCCTGGCCCTCTGAATACACAGTAGAGACCCATAAGGGGTAGGGTAATTATCCGAATTGTTTAGAGGGGAAGCTGAGCACCAGAGAGGGAAAGCAACTTGCCCCAGGGCACACAGCTGGGAAATGGTGGAGTGGGATTCAAGCCAAGGACTCCCTGACTCTTTCTCCTCCCGGCCACCCAACACCCCTGAGCGAGCTTTAAGCCAAGCTGGCCCATTGCCACTGGGCCTCTGGAGATATCTTGAGACTTTCATTGAGAATGTTCGCCCTATTATTTGTTTGTTTGTTTTTTAAAAAAATTATAGACCCGGGCTTCCGTGGTGGCGCAGTGGTTGAGAGTCCGCCTGCCGATACAGGGGACACGGGTTCGTGCCCCGGTCCGGGAG
>NW_006774392.1:173966-194015 GCF_000442215.2 Lipotes vexillifer | reverse complement strand
AAAACACATATATATATATATATATATATATATATATATATAGACCCAATAAATACTCATGGTAAAATACTAGAACAGTACAGAAGGATCTAAAGTGGAAAATAAAAGTTTCCTACCTCCCTGGCCCCCATAGTAGACACCGAGGTGCCCAACCCAGATGTCCCCTGGGGGAGCGTCCTATAGAAGTGATTTTGGAGAGGTCTGAGTTTGCTCAGTCTGCCAGGCATCACCTGGGCACAGGTTTAAGTGCAGATTCCTGCCTGGGCCCTGACCCAGAGGTGCTGGCTCGTGGAGTGTGTGGGAGCATGGAGAGGGGGCTGAGAACCTGCATTGTAACCAGTGCCTCAGGGAATTCTCATGGGAACCACTGGCCTGGGAGCATCTGGGAGTTCTTCCCAACTCTGAGGTTCTGGGAAACAATCTGTGCCCGGAGGCTAGGATCAGCCGCGATTACCCAAGAGCTTGGTCCTCCCCTTAAGGCAGTTCCGGGGGTGGGGTGGGGATTGTAGTGTGGGCTGAGGCAGTCTGAGCCTGGGGAGGACCTTGAGGGGCAAGGGGAGGGGCCAGGTGAGTGGGTGGAGTGAGGGTGGGTTCCTTTAATTCCGTGTTAGTGACTGAGGAGGGATGGGAGCTGCTGGTGTGCTCCCTGCAGAGATCATCAGACTAGTCCTGCCTTCTGGGGACTGGAAGTAAAGGAAACCCACGTCCTGGGTTTGAAACCTGAGTGATGCAAAGGGAGCTACAGGCTCGGGGAGGGAGGGAAGTCTCGAAAGTGAATCCATTCGCAGAGGGAAACTGGCCCGGCCAGCACCCCGTGGGTAAAGGCCTGGAGGGGTGCCCTTCATGTGGGGCAGTGGTGGGCTGGCACTAAGGGTGTGTGTGGAAAGAGGCATGAAGCGTGTGGGGTGGTGGCCGACGGGACGGATGTGGGTGTGGATGTGGAAGGCACGAGGAGCAGAGCCAGGGGCTGCCTGTGGGGGAAGGTGAAGGGCGTTGGGACGTAAAAAGTGTGAGCACTTTCCGTGTTGGTTACAGCTCGGCTGGACAGAGGCCTGAGTCTCTTGTCTCTTGAGCCCAGACCTTTGTATTGACACAGAATACCTGCTGAGTACTTGCTGTGTTAGGATCGCTGATGCCTTTACCCAGTGTGGCTAATGGTGGACTTTCTGGCAGCCTGACAAGCCATTGCAGGATATGTTTTGGTCCAGGAGGCTGACCCCTGCCATCTGACCACACCTGGACCCCGGGGACCTGGGGCCAGGAGGCTGCCTGAGGTCACACAGTAGCAGTTGGCAAACTCTGAAGTGGAACCAGGGCCTCTCAACTCTGAACCAGCCACTTGGCAATGGGTGGCAGATGCATAGCACGGAGCATGGCTTTCTAATCAATCCTGCTGCCTTGGACTTGGCCTTGGATCCTTTATAAGAGGGGTCCCCAACTCCTAGGCTGTAGCGGTCTGCGGCCTGTTAGGAACCGGGCCACACAGCAGGAGGTGAGCGGTGGGCAAGCAAGTGAAGCTTCGTGTGCCGTTCCCCATTGCTCCCCACCGCTCTCCGTTGCTCCCCATCGCTCCCCACCGCTCCCCACCGCTCTCCATCCCTCCCCACCGCTCCCTACCGCTCTCCACTGCTTGCATTACCGCCTGAACCACCCCACCCCAGGCCCCCCACCCCCCGTCCATGGAAAAATTGTCTTCCACGAAACCGGTGCCTGGTGCCCAAAAGGTTGGGGACCGATGCTTTATAACATGTGCACGGGCAGCCTCCACCAGGCACTGAACGCTGGCTCTGGAGCCCAGATCACAGGCTGAATTTTTAGTGACAGGTGCCAAGATGCAGGGGCAATGGAGCAATCCCTCACACAGGTAGTGGTGGCTGAGATGGTCCAGCTGTGGCACAGGTCCAGTTCTCGCCCCTTCCACTTTCTCTGTCCAGGTTCTTTCCTGTTTCTAAGCCTTTTCCTCCAGTCTTCCTAAAGATTCCATGAGTACCTGACATCCTTCCCATAAATTCCTTTTCATCCTACAATGGCCAGTCTTGGCCTCATTGCCTGCACCCGTGAGCCCTGCTGGTGCACATGGGTAGTGGGTTACTTAACCTCTCTGTGGCTGGGTTTCCTCATGTGAGATACAGGAACAATCATAATAGTACCTCTTTCACAGTGCTGAGCTGAAACAATCCATGCAGAGAGCTCGGCACAGTGCCCACACACAGCAAGTGCTCAATACACATTAGCTGTCAGCATCACATGTACTCCAGCTTCCAGAGAGCTCCAGGGAAAGACAAAACTAAGGTTCTTAAAGCCAGGTGTGTCTTTGTGTCCTTTAAAGTTACCCCAGGGAATTGCCTGCTGGTCCAGTGGTTAGGACTCCATGCTTTCACTGCCAAGGGCCCAGGTTCAATCCCTGGTCAGGGAACTAAGATCCTGTAAGCCACGTGGTGTGGCCAAAAATAATAATAATAATAATGATAATGATAATAATAGTTACCCCATAACCCCAAAGGGCTACACCCACCTGTCAAGGGATGCTGGAAGCGGTAGCAAAGACGATGCTGATGGTGATAAAGATGATGATGACAACAGCTAACACTTTGTGGTGTGTTTTTACTGCCAGGCCCTGTTCTAAGTGCTATACAAATGTATCTCATTTAACCCTCATAGTCACACCAGGAGAAAGGAGCTATTATTTCCTTATTTTACAGATAGAACATCAAGTAAGGTGCAGAGAGCTGAAGTGACTTGCCTGAGGTCAGGTGAATTGTAAGCAGTGCGGTGGGGTTTGACCCCAGCCATCCAGCTCCAGAGTCTATGGCAGGAGGATGAAGTTGTGGAGACCGCAGCAGATGCTCCATAGTGGTTGCTTGTGTGCAAGGCAGCCCAGATAGAGGGGAAAGTCCCTGCCTCCATGCCCACGGGAAGCAGCAGGCCTGGCAGCCCTGGCTGAGTCGCCAGCTTTAGAGACTGGGAATTCGGGCCCATGGTCAGAGCCATCCTTGGTGGGAAAATGTGGTTCCGGGGGGACTGCTTCTGCCCCCCGTGGCTGCTGCCGTGTGAGGGCCCAGCAGTCCTCGCTCCAGGGCAGAAACACAGCCTCCCAGAGAAGGTGCCCACCTGCCCCAAGCCCCTGGGCCTGGCGTGCTGCCGCCTGCCCTGCAGACACTGGTTTGTGCCCAGGAAGCAGCTGGCAGCCGGATGTGACCACTGTGGCTCAGAGGGCTGAGGTCACTTGCCTGGGGCCGCACAGCGACTGGGTGGTGGAGCCAGGACTTGAACGCATGCCTGCCAGTTCCAGGGCCCCTGGCTGTAACTGAAAGGAGCATGTGGCATCTGTTAGGCTCACATCTGGCTGACAGTGGCTTGTCTCTGTGTCCTCTTATAACAAACAGTAAAAAAGCCCATCACTGACATTTACGGGCTGTTAGTTACTGCGAGCAGGCCCCGCACGGTGGCATCATTTAACTCCCCCAACCACCCTCAAAGGGCCGGAACATTTTTACGCCTGTTTGCAGAGGAGAAGACTGAGGCACGTGACAGCATGGTAGCAGAGCGGGCGCGTGCTTTCCTTGCCTGCCTGGCATTCTTTACCCCTTTTTCTGGGAGGGGCACCCCAGTTTCCACAGCCTCAGCGTTGGCTGTCTGGTCAAGACTGTCAGTCAGGTGCCCTGTTCTCCTCTAGGACCTGGGCACGTGACCCAGGCTTGGCGGGTCGGACTCTCTCTCGGGGGACTCTGACTCTTGAGTCCTGTGACACGTCTTCTCCTTGAAGACTCTGTCTGCGGGTCCTTGCCCCTAGGGCCCCTCATCTGAGCCCCGCTGATTTTGAGACTTTGATTCCAAGAGTGACCTCCTATCCTTCCAAGAAGGCCCCGTATCTTTGGCTGGAATCAGCTGAGCCTC
Source organism: Lipotes vexillifer (assembly GCF_000442215.2). Lineage (NCBI taxonomy): Eukaryota > Metazoa > Chordata > Mammalia > Artiodactyla > Lipotidae > Lipotes > Lipotes vexillifer. Next base: position 190,118 of record NW_006774392.1, on the reverse strand, counting down.
TTCTGTTGCTTGCAGGCCAGAGTCCTAGCCGATACGAGGGCGCGCCCGAAGGTCATGTGGGCAGCGCAGGACTCATACCAGATGGACTGACACAGAGTCCAGTCTTGGCCACTACTGGGCTGGGGCCTCTCAGGTACCTGGGTCCCAGGGACATCACCCACAGTGTCTGTGACATTTGCATTCCCTACCACGATAAAGCCACACTGCCTTTGTAATGGGAAATGTCTTAAACTGCACAGAAGCGGATTTTCATTGTCCTCAGTTTTCAGGTCTTCACAAACTGCACAGACCAGATCCTGGTACCCAAGGCGGGTATGTGCCCCAGTTTCAGATACTCACCTGAAGGCCATTTGGCTCCTTGTCACCACCCAGACCTTTGCTCAGAGCCCCCCACTGCTCCAGAGTCGTTGGCAGAACCGGGGCCAGCAGGGCCCTCTCCAGGGGTTGGGGTGGATGGGGGCCAGCGTGACAGCGCTTCTGAGAACCCAGGAGATCTGCTTGCTCTGTCTCCATAGCTTTGGCCATTCTGATCCCAACTCCACATTTTTGTCATACCCCCGTTGCTCCTGTACAATCACTTTCTTAATATTTCGTGTTCAGTTGTCATTTATTCATTCTTCACTTAAGGTCATTAAAAAATTTAGAAGACTTCATTCATATCTCTGCTGGAAAGGGCACTGGTACACTGTGCACAAGTAGAACGCAGCAGTGCCCAGAAAACCACGTGCACCACAATCCAACCCGACACTGAGGCTGCCCAGGGCGCCAGGCCAGCCAAGTCATTGCCAGGGAGGTCTGCAGGGTTTAGTGAAGTGTGCCAGATGCCCAGCACCGCACCAAGCCTTCCTCCCTGGAAGTAATCAGAAAGGAGGGTTCAACGGGAGTCAGAAAAGAATCACTCTCTGCGTGTGCACTGATGTCATCTAAGGCCATGTTGTGTGCTTCACATTTCAGGACACATGGTCCTCATGCCTGGTAAAAACAGAGAGGGAAAGCATCTTATCCAAGTCTACACAGCACATCAGAGAACAAGAAGCTGGAGTGGGGCCATCCTATTTACATTCTGGTTCTTTCTGTGGCACCTCAGTTTCTCCCTTTAAAGGATTTCAGATGCTCCCTGCAGCTCCTGATGGTCTGGGACCACATTTTAATCTCCAGCATCCACTCCCCTTCCATCTGTTGGGTTTGGGCCCTCCCCTGCGTCCCCCACACCCACAGCGCGCACAGCACCAGTTGGTGTGGGCTCTGCAAATGCAAACTCATTTAAATGTCAGCTGGAGCAACACGAAGCTAGCAAGGCAAACAGGTGACAAAAATAGATGTGACAATCACAGTATCCTAGACTGTCAGCGGGTGCTTCCAGGCCTTCTTAACCCTTCCTGGGGCAAGTAGCCCCTGAAGAATCACGATAACTCGGGCCTCCCACCTAGAGAGCACTCGCAAACACACTCACACACACACACAGACACACACACACACACACACACAATGTTGCCAGTGACTTTGGAGGGGTCGCGGGCTCATCCCACCTCGATACCTCACGTTTCTTATTTGTCTCATGGCCTGGGGTTCCAAGAAAGAATTTGTTTGCAAAAAGCGACCTGATGCCAAGTATTTGGAAATGACCAGTCTCGGGGACTTTTCAGGCAGCTCCCCGTTGATGAGCCATGCAGAAGGGCTCAAGTCCTTGAACCAGAGCAGCCATTCAAGGTCCACCCTTTGTATCCAGAAACTTCACCCCCTGACTTATCTCCTATGGATGAAGAGCCTTGGGGGTTTATCTTAAAGGCGGGGGCACTTCTGTAGAGTCTGTAAAACTCTGGCCACTTTGAAGAGGATCCAAGGTGAGATGTCAGCAAGGGAGGGACACCGGTCTCCATTCCTGGCCTCCGGGGCCATGACCCCTCTCCTGCCTGCACAGTCCCAGGACACCATCTGCACAGAATACAAAAGCAGCCACGCCCTTGGGCTTATGCAACTTCAAGGTCCTGGCCCAGGTCCTGAGTGGCCTTCATGTGTGTGCCTTGCCTGTGTTCTCTCAGTCCCACGTCTGCACACCGGAGAGCGCCAGCAGTTGGGACTGCGACCAGCCCCACACCACGCTCTCCTCCGTGTTCTAGCGCTTCCCATGCATCAGGTCTTGGCGTGGCCCCATTTGAAACCTTCTCTGTTGTCACGTGGCTTTGTTTCTTAGCAAGGATTTGGGTAAAAAGATGGCCCCCTCCCCCCGACAGGAAGTGGTAGGGACAGAAGCTGAAAAATAGGGCTGGAGAGAGATGCGCCTGGGACAGGAAGGATGGAGGAGTGATGAGAGGGGAGTGAGAGATTGTTGAAAGTGGCCTGCAGGGAGAGAAGTACCCACGATGGCAGCTGGCCAGGTAGCCACAGTCTGAGGACTGAAGGAGTGGGCGACAGGTGTGGGGGGCCTCATAGCTGGGAAGGGGCAATTTCAGCTTGCGACTGGGGTCCGCCATGAAACCCAATCCAGAGGCTCGTGGCACGGTACTAATGTCCTCGGGGAGCTGGCATGGTGCAGGCTGGGCTGAGAAGCCAGCTCCCGTGGCAAGCTGGGCCAAGAGGCACATCCTGCCTGCTGGGTCCCTGCCATGGCCCCTTTATCCCCTTGGGTTTCCTGCACTGTGTTTGCTGTAGAATGTGCTCCCTGGCCAGGACCACCGGGTTCTGATGTGCCACCAGGCTCAGTGTCTGAGGAAGACAGAAGCCCACCCTTGGGGGCCTCAGTTTCCTCATCATCTCCAGTAATGCGGGGGGTCAGAGATGGGTGCTGGGTGTGGAGGGTCCGTCCAGGGTCAGGGAGTAGCCCACGTGCCTCCTCCTCGCAGCCTGCCGACCCAGAAGATGCCCTCCTTGAGCCCACAACTTAGAGGCTGCAAACTCAAATGCCTGTGTCATTTGGGAACAAGGGTACATTGCTGGCTGGTGGTGCGTATTCAGCCCCGGGCCCAATCCTGCCATTGCTGAGAGGCAGGCAAGCATAGACTCTGGAGCCTCTGGGTCCAAATCTTGATTCTGCCACTTACCAGCTGTGAACCTCTGCATGTCAGTTTCCTTATCTGTAAAGGGATAGATAAAGCACAAGATACATCATTGGCAAATAGCACCTTCTGTTCTCTTCCTTTGCACCCATGGCAGACATTACTAATTGATTAAAACATCAGTTTTCTCCTTTCCACCGAGGAAAACGTTGCAGAATGATCAAGAAAATTCTTTCTCACTGAGCCTCAGAATCTTGCTCTGTGTCCAGAGCTCCAGGCAGCTACTCCCAATAGATAAGATTTGGCATTTGAGATGAAACCATTTGCCATCCCTCTTATAATGCCTATAGAGTACAATTCCTGGCACATAACTTGTTTAAATGTTCTGTATATGTGTCAGTTACCGTTCAGAATCTACTCAGTGCAGGAATCCTTGTCCAATATCCCTAACTTCTGCTTACTCCCTTCCAGTGACAGGGAGCTCACTACTTACCTGGGCTTGCCATTCTATTGCTGGACAGTTCGGATGATTAGCAAGTTCTCAGATCTCCCTCCTTGAACCTCCCTTTTCCCTTAAATAGTCTATAATTTTATGGCTAAGTGCTTCCTCCTTTCCTGGATTAGCTGTCATTACGGATTGAGGTGATTTATTTTTAGGTGATATATTTGAACCACCTGATGAGTAAAACCTCTCAGCTTGCATGCATTTGATCCCAGACTAGCTAAGCAGCTTCAGCATTTGATGGACATGTTTGGGGGAGTGTGTGTGTGTGCGTTAGAACGTGTGGGTGACGGGGAGAGATTGAGAGAGGAAAGACAGAGTGAGAGAGAGAATGTATTTTAAAGCCTCATAATACACCAGGCCAATGTCACTTCTTATATAAGCCTAATAACTTCTCCGAGGATTGGGGCTGCATTCAGGGCCCCGTCATTAGCCGATTAAGCCTGATTATTCCAAGGGGAGGGACAGCAGAGAGGGATGTGAAGTTACATAACTCTCCATTTATTTGGATTTAATCCACGCTTCTAAATTTAGGAGCTGAAAGGCTTCAAAGATGAGCCATGTCGTTTGGAGGTGGTGCTAGCTACAAGGGGGCCCAGTGAGTGTTGGAGCCCCAGGGTGCCCACAGGCGAGCTGGGGCTTCTTTGCAGGGGGCAGCTCAGGGGCCTCATCTCCTGGTGCCGGGAGAATGTGTGGGAAGCCAGGGCTGCCAGGACATTTCACACCCGCAGCAGGTACAGAGGCAGTGGCCAGGGTGGGGGAAGTGTGACACTCGGGGTGGACAGAGTGGTGATGACAGGTGAACCAGAACCCAATGTCCTGATGGGCAGGGCAGTTCTAGAAAAACCTGGACAGTCGTGGTCACCCCTGGGCTACAGCCATGTTCATATGTGTAGTTAAGTGTGGCCACTTCCAAACGGATCTCCTTTCTCTGGGGCTCAGAGCTTTCTGCAGGGGCCTGGAGAACTGCCGCCCCCCTCTCCCCTGTCACTCAGGTTGTGCACTGCACAAGGGCACCGCCGCTAAGTGCGCACCTTTCACATCAAAGAGAGCACAGAGTCACATATGTATAAGGACAGTTTTTAGCAGGCGGCCTCAAAGGATGCTCTAACAGAATTGTTATTACAACGCTTTTCTGGAAGCTGGAAGTCAAGTGTCTTGAGCAAAGAGAGCCTTTTTCTGATTTGCATAAAGGCAGTGGATGGGCAAGCGGCCTCTACTTTCCACTGGTGCTGGCTGGATCTAAACTCGGAGTTCAGGTCACAGCGATCCTGCTCAGAGGGAAGACGCTGGAAACCAAGGATAAAAGGCAGCTACAGAGCTGTGACTAGTCATTCAAGGTCTCAGAAATATTTCCCAGGCCATTGAAAAGAGGTGATAACATTCATGTAGCACAGGAGATAATAAAGTGCAGACAGATCACTTTATTAACGTTAAAGAATTCACACCCATTTTAGGAAGGGCTGTGAAATTGTGTTCTAGTAAAACATGGGCCAGACTAGGGGTCAGCCACCTTCCAGCTCTCCCACACAGGATGAATCATGTCACCTCTCTGGGCTGCGGTTGGATCAGCTGAAAAATGGAAATCAGGTGGCTCCATCGCCATTTAAGAGGCAAATGGAAAAAATGGCCATGAAGGACCCTGTGCCAGAGTCTGGATCACAGTGGGTGCTCTATAAATGTTTGATTTCTCTCCCAGCACCACTTTAAGTACCCAGGCCATCTGAACAGTGGAATGCGGTATTTTCTTTGAAATCCTATATATTTAAAACAAAAATCAGTCAATATCCTGGCTAAAAAAATCCTGCATACCTGACTCCCTGCCCTCCAGGCTAAGCTTGCACCCATGCCCCCCCGCCCCCCACCCCCACTCTCCCACAGCTGCCTCCGCTCCACGTCTTCCCTCGACATGCTAGGCCACGGCCACCTCAGGGCCTCCGCACTCGCTGTTCCTCTGCCCGGCGTGCTCTTCCTTCATCTTCCCAGGATCAGCTCCTTCTCACTGCTCAGGTCTCAGCACACATTTCGCCCCTCAGTGTAAAGTAGCCCCTGGCGCCTCCTACAACCTCACTCTGTCTTCATTTTCTGCATGTCTTTATTGCTTTATTTATTTGCTCACTTGTTTATTTTCTGTCTCCATCACCAAAATCTAAGCTGCTTGAGAGCAGAGGGTTTTGTCTGCCTTGCTCACTGCCGTATCCCAAAGCACAGGTGTCTAGTGAATAGCTGTTGGCGCAGGAACAATGTCTGTGGGGAGAGTGAAGAGAGCTGCTCCTCCAGCCCGCACAGCTTCCGTCTCTCCCCCAGGGACTGATGCTCTTTTTGTCCGTTTCTCTCCTCTTCCACTAGATGACCTCCTATGTTCTTTCTTGATTCCCTTGCTTGTCCTACAGAGAGCTTAAAGCTTCTCATTCTTTCTGTTCTCAAGGTTAGTGTGACTTGAGCCTCCATCTTTCTCATCTTTCGGAACCTCTGCCTGTTGGGCTGGGCCCTCTTCTCTTTGACGGCGGAGGGGGCCACAGGGAGCAGGTGTGGGAGTCATGTGTGGGAGGAGCCCCCAGATGCAGTGGGATCCTCATCCCTGAGGCTGTGAATGGAGGCTAAATAACCACATCCTTGGGATGCTCCCAGCCCCACCCCCTGGGAGAGCCCCAGCCCTAGCTGCTGCTGTACATAAAGTTACTTCTCTTCTTAAAACCAGGTTTTGACAAATCTGCTATGCAAGGGCTTCAGTGAATTGGTCTGGCTTATGCCAACTGTTAACTGGACTAAAGAACTTGAATGGCATTTACTTTACAGTTCACAAGTCTCTTTCATCAGTCGTTCATCCAGCGAATGTTTAATAAGCACCTACTATATACCAGAAATGGATCTAAGTGCTTTGCATATAATAATTTGTTCATAACACAGGTACGTTTATTATCATAATCCCCACTTTACTGATGAGGATCCTGTGTTCCGGAGCTGGGTTTACTACAAAGCCCAGTGTCTTAATCTGTTCTGGCTGCTATAACAAAATACCATAGACCAAGTGGCTTATAAGCAGCAGAAATGTATTGCTCACAGTTCTGGAGGCTGGTAGTTCAAGATCAAGGTGCCAGCACGGTCGAGTGAGGGCCCTCTTCCAGGTCTCAGACCTCTCATTGTGTCCTCACATGGTGGAAGGGGCTAGGGAGCTCAGTGGGATCTGCTTTATAAAAGCACTAATCCCATTCATGAGGGCTCCACCCACATGATGTAATTACCTCCCAAAGGACCCACCTCCTCGTACTATCAGGTTTAGGGGTTAGGATTCAACATATGGATTTGGGCACGGGGGACACATTCAGACCATAGCACTCAGAAAATGTTTTCAGGGTTTCTCCTGTACACGGGCTCCTTGCTTGTTCCCAGGTGGGGCCCCAACGTTATGTTCACCGGTCATGTGTGCAAAATTTGCAAAAGTAATATATTTCACCTGCAAGCAGCCAAGCCCCCTCTTTCTACAATGAATCTCATCCATCCCTTTCTCTCATGTTGAGTGGTATTGGAGAGGCTGTGGGTATTTGGCGGATCCAGCTTAGGGGAAGTTAAGTTGGAGATACATTTAATTTGAGTTTACTGAGATAAACGTATGTGGTTGAAAGTATGGTTAAGTTATTGCCAGCCATGCTGGTGTAGAAGACAGCTTTCAGGAACACCCTACAGCTGCCCATGCCCACTGGCCTGGATTGTAGCTCAGAGATACTGGTCCAGAGTTCGTATCACCGTATGAAGACGCTCTGTGTCACCCAGCACAGAAAGCATGCAGAAGGTGAAGGAAAACCAGGCCTGAAATTCAAGGAGCCAGAAACCATTCTGTAGAAAATTCTTCCTATCATCAGACATGTGAAATTGTAAGTGGAGGATTTGCTTCTCGGTGCTGTTGTGGACGCCTGGTCCAGACCAAAGTTCTCTCCTGCAGGAATAGACTGGATAAAGCAGCATATACAATTAAAACACAGTACATTTTTTTCCCTCTTTTGGGATGACCACACGAAATGCAATTTATCAGAATTTCTGTGTTTTTAGGGCACAAACTTATAGCTGTGCTACAAACAACCAAGCGGTCTGTAACGGGTCATATATGAACCTGATGGACGTTTTTCTAAATCTGACATTGGTGCTAAAATCCGTGTGTTTATATAAAACACTTACAAGTACACGTTGTGAAACTAAAAGAAATGTTCCTGAACAGTCTGTAGTAATAAAAACAATTCAACAGGGCTCATCATTCGAGAAAAGGCTGGGTTATCTTTTAATTCCTTATAGATAATTCATCATATAAAGGTGATCAATGAAATGCTGGGGGGAAAGGATTATAAAGGCATCTCAGGTAGTTGATTAGTACAAATATTGTGTTATTTTTCTGGGTTTTGTGATGTTTGTGGCGTTTGCCAGCTTTCTAAAATTTCCAGTTTTCTATGATTACTTTTCTCATTCTAAATCTCACCTATTGTACCTAATTTTCTATTCTTTTTCTTAAAGGGGCCCCCAAACGCTATAGGCTTTGGGCTCCACCTCTAAACTGTCTTCAACATGTCGCTACCAGGACAGGGTGGCTTCCTTATGCAAATACAAGCTCAAACAATCCGCACTCTTTTTCTGCCCTTTTAACTCAAAAGGTAGCTTACAACAAATACACCGGCAGCTGTGGCAGTGCCAGCCGCATAGCAGGACACGCGTGAGAGCGGGGACAATACTGCAGTAGTCCGGGGAAGAGAGGATGGTGGCTGGACACGCAGAGTCCACGGGGGTGTGGAGGAGCGGCTGGATTTGGACTCGGTTCTGAAGAGAGTCAACGGGAGTAACTGACGATGTTGGGGATGACAGAAAAAAGAGAAGACGTCGAGGACGATTTCGCGTTTCCCCGGGACGCTATGACCTGGGGAGTCGGGGTTCTGGGAAGGCGGCTGTAGGTGGAAGGAGAACCGCCGCTCTGGCGAGCGGGGGGCGGGGATTCGCTGCCCCGCGCTGCTGTCCCCCAGCGCCCACCGGGCCGACGCTAACGCGGGGCCGGCCGAGACCGCCCAGAGGCGTCCCAGGCCCGGCTCCAGCGGCGGCCGCGGCCGGCCAGACCCTCCCCGCGCAGACGGCCGGCGCGGGCGGCCACGTGCGGCCCCGCGTGCTCCCAGCCCCTGCCTCCCCGCTCCCGGCCGCTGCCAGCTCCTGGGCAGGAGCAGATGCTTGCAGATGCGCCCCCGGGGGGAGAGCCGCAACTGGGCTGGAGGAGGGGAAGCTTGACCTGGTCAAGGGACCTCTCTTCCCCGAGCCTCCCTTTCCCAGTGTAGGTGCGTGAGTGCGTCCTTCCTGGAGGAGATTGTGCTGGCTTATTGAGCTTTTCCGGGGCTAAGAAGATGACGACAACAACAGCGATGGTGAAACAGTAATAGTAAAAATGCCAGACATTTACTGAGTGCTCCCTCTGTGCCAGGCACCCTTCCAAACACTCTACTCACAGAATCCCCTCAGCAACCCTGTGATGTTAGCCCTTTTACTGTCCCCATTTTACAGATGAGGAAATGAAGGCAGAGCAAGGGGCTCATGTGATGATTACTATTACTGCTCATAATCATGAAGCAATGGCTAGCAGTGATCCTGATGGGGCTATGGCTTACTGAGGGCTTGCTCTGTATAAGCAATCCACATGCAGGATCATGCTAAAGCCCTACGTCCCTTCTGTGGAGGGTATTTATACCATCCCCATTTCACAGATGAAGACTGAGCCTCAGTGGTGTGAAGTCACTTGCCCGTGAAGACACAAGCTGGTCAAGTGGCAGAGACGGGACGCGAACCCATGATTGTCTGAACGAACACCCAGACGTGATTGCTACTGGCCATTCCTGAAGGGGTCTCTCACCTGTGATGAGGCATCTCCTCACCCATCCCTATCCCTAAATCGGGTAGGACAGTTATGGTCTGTGACCACAGGGTGATCATTCTGGCTCCAAGGCTATGCCAGGGAAGTGGCTGCTTTGCCCAAGGGCTCACAGCTGGCAGCGGGCAAGAGGACTGTAAGTGGGGCTCAGGACCAGCCCCCCACCACTTGCATGGTGTCCTGAACCTGCTTCCTGCCTCTGGGCTCAGATGAAGGAGCCCAAAAAAGCCACTTCTTGTAAATGTCCTTCTCTTGTAGATTCCGGCTGGTCAGCCTGCTGAAGACACCTGTCTTCCTTCCCTACCAGGTGCCTGGCAGTCTTGCCATGTCCCCTGGATCTGCTGGCCCGACCCTTCATGAACTGTGGAGGCCTGACTAGGAGGCTCCCAGGGAGGCCTGCTACACTTCTGAGGGTTTGGCACCTTGCCCATTTGTCCGGAAGTCTCGCAGTCCTGGCCCCAGCCCACCTGAAAACCCCCGCTTCACTCCCATGCCACACAGACCCTCAGCCCCAGTCCTAGCCTAGAGAGCCCCCAGGGCTTGTCAGAAAACTGGATCATCAGAATCCAGTTGGGACAGGTGGGGGTGTCACGCAAAGTCACACAGCAACTGAGAGGCTGAGGCCGCTGTCTGCCACCTGGAAGGGGGTGGATGGGAGGCTCCCGCCTCCCCACCCTGAAGCTGGCTGTGAGGCCCTGCAATGCTGTGCAGCCTCCGTGTGCCTGATATCAGCTGTGTGGCTCTCTCCGACCCGCAGTGCTGGGCTGCTGGGATACGAGTTGAGGATCAGCCTGGGGGTCAGCTGGGGCCCTTAGGCACTGGCCCAGGACTGGCTGGCCGGGGTCCTCTGCACTCAGATATCTTGCCCCACCCACTTCTGTGGCCTTTACCTGAGACTCAGAGGTCCCAAGGATAGTGTTGGAGTTGGGATTCAAGTGCTCTCTGACTGGGCTACCATCTCTGCAGTTTGAAAAGTGGGAGGCATCTTGGTGTGTGAGAAATTCCCCTCTTGCATCCCGACCCTGGGGATAGAGACTCCGAGCCAGCATGGGAAGGGCCTGAGGAGGCAGCTCGCCTGGGCACCCAGAGGTGGAGTGTGAGGCCTCAGCAGCCTGCAGTGTGGCCCCTGCTTGTCTCAGGCATGGTTCCTAGAAGACCCAGGAGCCTGAGCCTGGGAGTGGACAGAGTGATCGTCCCATCTGTTTAGCCAGTGTCCACAGGACATATGTCAGCAGAAAGTCCACGCTCTCTTAGAGAAATGCACTGTCACATTCTGTACACTCAAGCATGCACACCCTTCTCACCCTAGAGAGAGCTAGATCTCTCTCCCCACCCTTAGCCCATTTCAGCCTCACATCAAGGCTGCCTCCTCCAGTTGCCTATGCTGTGCACTGCACAACTCCAAGGGGCCCCAGTCACATGGACAGTGCTGTGAATGGCACCCACGGAGCTGGCTAACACAATGGCCCTGCTCACAGTGACCTGCGAGTGAGCCAGGGAGATTTGTCCCATTCTGTTGCTGGTGGAAACTGATGCTCAGAGATAGCCAATGGCCTACCCTTGGGTCAAAGAGTGAGTCAGTGGTTGGAACAAAATCTATGTCATCCTTTGTCTCCCTTCCCCCAGGCATTTTAAATAGAATTATTTCTTTCTAAAACTTAAATTTACTTTTTTGTTTTTTTGGAGTCCTCTTTTTTTTTATACATATATATATTTTTTAGTTCACATATAGTTGATTTACAATGCTGTGCCAATCTCTGCTGTACAGCAAAGTGACTCAGTTTTACCCGTATATACATTCTTTTTAAAATATTCTTTTCCATTATGGTTTATCCCAAGAGATTGGATATAGTTCCCTATGCTATACAGTAGGACCTTGCTGTTTATCCATTGTAAATGCAATAGTTCACTAGATTTCCTTTAAAAACAAATCATTTTAAAACTTCTATTTTGGAAGAGGAGCCATATTCATGTGACAAGAATCATAAGGGTTTGAAAGGATGTGAAGAGAAAGCTGCTCCCTCTCCACCCCTGGCCTGTGGGCAGCCACTGCTGCTGTCTTGTGTACCTTCCAGAGAGAGTTTATACACCCTTCACATGAATGGGCACGTACTCACTGTTTTCACTGCATGCGTCCTGCAGTTTAGCAGAACATTTCAGGCTGTCTGATTCTTCGTTTTACGGTGCACAGAATTCCATTTATGTGGAGCCCTGGATGGCTATTTAAGCAGGACCCACTGGTGTTCACTCAGGGGGCTTTGGACCTCTCAGTACAGCAAACAGTGTTAGATGACTCCCCCAGCACCCTCTCCTCTGCACATGTATCATTTCATGAGTCTGAAAAAACACCTGAAGGATAAATTCTTTATTTCTTTTAAGTCAAAATGTTTCGCTTTTGAAACAAAAATAAAGCATCATGAAAGGACACGTGCTAAATACAAGAGAAGATCCGAATTGCCCATCCCTATCGATTCTACTCCCTGAAGGTGACCAATGTTTCACGTGATTTCACAGCTTGCTTATGTGGCTTAATAGATGTGGTTGGTTGCAGAAGTGGCCACAATCCTTCACACAACCCAGTCTCCGTGCACTCTCTCGTGCCTTTGCAGCTCCTCCCATCAAGAGGCAGAGTCTAGTTCTCCCTGCCTTGAACCTGGGCTTGCCCAGATGCCTTGTATTGGCCAGAAGAATGTGGTGGAAGAGATGGCGTGCCAGTTCCGAGCTAGGCCTCAAGAAGCTTTGCATGCCTCTGCTAACTCTTCTGGAGCCTTGCTGACCCATGGGAATAAGCCTGGGCTAGCCTGCTGGAGGATGAGAGACACATGAACAGGGGTGTCAGCTCAGTCGCCCCAGTCAAGGCCCCAGAGAGTGGAGAGCCCAGCCATGACCAACAAAGCCGCCTACCCAACCCACACCTGGCCTCAGGTGTGTGTAGGAGCCCAGAGAACTGCCCAGAGCAGCCTAACCTGATTGCTGACCCTCAGGTTCTCAGAACCATTAGCTAAATTTGTAGTGGTTTTTAGCCACAGAGTTTTGGAGGATCTGTTTTGCAGCTTGGTCGTTGTAATAGGTCACCGATACAGTGTATGTTGGAGATATTTCCCCTACAGGTATCTGAATCAACCTCATCTTTCTCGTAGCTACGGAGTATTCCATTTTTGTGGAGGTGCCATGGTTTATTTTTCCAGTATCTTCTTGGTGGACCTTTGGGTTGTTTCTTTGCTCCTGTGCTTCTGTCTCTTCATCTGTAAAGTGAGATTGACAACCCTGCCTTGAAATTAATTTTTGAAAGCTGGCCTTATTTGGTGTAGAATGGCTGACGCTTAGAAAGTGCCCAGCACGTGTTTTCTTTTCCTCCTTCCTGTGGGGCATCTTCCACTCAGACGGGAATAGCAAACAGGTTGGTCTCAATGCCCATTGTCTGGTGGGTGCTCCCAAGAGCTTGTCCTGAGCAGGACTGTGAGCCTGTGTCTGAGTGAGGGGCAAACACTGCCATGATTGATTACTGATGCCTGCCACGTGCACCAGGGAGGATTGGTGAGAGGGACATGTGCTGTTCTTCATACGTGTCTCCATCTGAGCCTAAGAGACCCTCACGCCCATTCACTCAGAGACTCTGAGAATCCATATGGCCTTCAAGACCTAAGAGGAGGGCACTGAGAGGATCCGGACCCAGCTTGCCGTGTGACCCAGGACCATAGGCCCTTTCCTCCTGTACTTCAGTCTCCCTGTTTGCTTCTTGAAGCAAGTTGATGGCAAAGCTGGGACTCAACCACAGGTCACCTGACTCCCACCCTGTCCTCAGTTACTGGAGCCTGGACCCTCACATGGTGGTCTGGCCTGGGGTGGTTACAGCTGAGAGTGTGCCCCGCCCATGCTATGTGTCCCCAGAACCTCCTGAATATCCAGTAGGTTTTGGCTGTGGTCTCCACAGGACACATTACACCTGGGAGGCCAGATATCTGCTGGGGATGGCAGCCAGGTTGCAGACTCTCAGGAGGACTGGTCCCCTTCCCATTATACTCACCCTGATGTATAGCCCTCTGTGGGCAGGGGAGGTGCCAGCTTTTTGTGGTGCGGGTCTCCTATTAGACTGTCCACCTTGAGCAGTCCTGAGGTTAATTATATTTATGTATACCTACAAGTAAAATTTATTTTAAATTCCCCAAGAAGGTTAAAAAAAGAAAGAAAGAATAGTATAGGATAGCAGGATAAAATAATTTATATATCATGAGAGAAGGTTGAGGAAAAGACATCCCTTCTTAACTTTCTCACTTACTTCCCTGCCCCCATCTCCTGACTCAGAGCTGGGGAGGGCAGATGAGTGGTGTTCATGCCTCTGCTTCTCCTTCCCTTGCCCTCAGCAGACATTGCTCATCAGTTAGAGGATTCTTCCTCATTGATTCTAAACACAACCTCAGGATCCTTCTCAACACACTTGTCCAGATAGCCATCCTCCACACAGCAAAGTTAAAAGCTATTTCTTCTGTGGTTTAGAGTTATACCCTCTTCCTAAGGATAAAAGTACCTGCGGGAGAAAGAAAAAAAATGAGTGCCCTGCCCCTCAGAAAAAGTATATGAGGGAGAGGACTGAGGCTTTAGTGGTAGAATTTCTAGCGTTAGCCTACGGTTGGGCTAGAATTTAGGATTAGGAGAGAGAGGCCTGATTTAACTGTGCAATGTCCGTGCTTCTAGAGAGATGATATTTTTCTCTCTCATCTTTTTTTTTCTTCGCATACATGTTCTTCTGCCTCAGTCTTTCTAACAGCTTCCTTGTCCTCATTTAGAGCTGGAAGTGTCCTTAGAAATCAACTTGACCAACCCTATCCTACAGCCCTAGTGGTAGATGGAGATTCTGAAGGACAGAGACTTCACCACACACTTTTCACCACACCGGTTTAGTGCTGTCTGGAAATAATTCCTCCTCCTCCTTCATCATCATCATCATCATGACTTCCCCACAGGTTCTGCCTGCCTTTCCCAGGATCACCTCGCTGGAGAAAAAAATTCCTGGGAGTTGGCCATGTAGGGAATGGTGGTGGGAACCAAGCAGACAAGAGCTCCTTGAACTCTGACTCAGACCTCTCAACTCCAACCCCTCTCCGCCTCTCATGGCAGCATCCTTAGCAAAGTCACAGCGCCGCCATCCCCGCAAGGCCCGACCACTTCTGCCCACTGCAGGGCCAAATGCAGGGACCTCAGGGCTCTGCAGAGGTGAGCTGGGGAAGATAGGGCTCAAGGCTTAGAGGAGGCCGTATGCCTGCTCAGTTTGTGTGCCGGAGAGGAGAGGTCTTCCCAAGTGTGTCTTTGGGAGGGGAGTTGTAAGATGGTCAGCGGACGCTGCCCCTCATCACTTCCTTCCTGCTCTGCTTGGTCTGTTGTTCAGTTGGCACCCTTTTATGGAGCACATACTACAAGCAGGCACTACTCTAGGGGCCAGGGTTACACCCATGAGCAAAACTGACACATTCTCTGCAAGTTACATGCTGGATGGATGAGACAGAAAACAAGCATATGAACCCGTGAGTATATAATATGTCAGGAAGTGACAAGTGTTCAGAAAAAAAAATAGAGCAAGATAAAGAGACGAGGTGATGGAGAGCGGGGGATGGCCGAGGACGGCCCATTGGAGCGGGATGCTTGAGCAGACACTGGAACAGTAACAAGGAGCAGAGATCAGGGGAAGAGGTGGAAAGGGTGGTCCAGGTGGAGGCACAGCAGGGACAGAGGGAGAGAGGCAGGACGCAGCCTGGTCTATGCAGAGGACCACAAACGCTGGTCTCACCAAGAGTCCCCATGACTCCATCCACACGCCACCTGGACTGTTTTGACCTCATGATTTTCCCCCAAGAACTCACTCATGTTTTTAAATGAATAAATTTATTTCAAAAGGAAACTTCGTGGTGTTATGTCAACTAGAAAGTGAGCATCACTTTGCTGGAAAAAGAGAGGTGACTGGAAGTCAAGATGCTGAGACAAAGGGAAGCTACTACCTTCCAGCTGGAGGCTGCTGCCTGCTGGGGCTGGAGCCAGACCTGCCCTCTCCTACACTGAAATAGTTCCACGATTGTCCGAGAGGAGTTGGAGACACAGCAGACCAAATAGAGACTTTAGCCTTGCTGCGGTCTGGCATGCTGGGGGAGTGGGGCTGTGGGATCCAGTGTCTCCATGGGAGCCAACATCATTTTATACACCCCAAACTCTATGGGACCCTGAGTCTGGCCGGGTCAGGCTCAGGGGGTTCTGGGGGGGCCGGCTGAGGAGCGTGGGCTTTCCCACAGGGCAGAGTTGCAAGCAGGGGTGTGATGTGGTGCATCTTTCAGGTTTTGGTTGGACGGTGCCTAAGGGTCACCTTCTCACGTGGGGGTACCTAGGACTGTCTTTCTTCCCTGGAGTCCACGTAGATGAATTGATCCCTCAGCTTCCTAGGGAGTGTGGTCTGTGTCCACAGGGAGAAGGCATTCTCTAAACCTGGAAAACTGCGTACGGTGAGAGCGGCCGAGCTGGGGGCAGGAGGTGGGGTTCTTCGGACGGCTCTCAGAGTTAGGGCACCACACGGCTCTCAAAGGCCCCGGGCACGTGTGCAGTTTGAAGGATCTCTGAGTTGTCCAAACGCTAGACATGGTGAAAGAAATGCAATGGGTTTGGGAAGCCAGAGGTCCAACAAGTGGCTTTGTTCTAGTTTCCCCTGCCTCCCTTCCTTCCTCCCTGCCTCCTTCCCTTTCTCCCTCTTCAATCTCTTTCTCTCTCTCTTTCCC
>NW_006774392.1:167969-173905 GCF_000442215.2 Lipotes vexillifer | reverse complement strand
TCCCTCTCCCCCTTTCTTTTATTTTTTTTAAAGTATTTATTTATTTATTTATTTTGGCTGCACTGGGTCTTATTTGCAGCATGCAGGATTTTTAGTTGCAGCATGCGGACTTCTTAGTTGCAGCATGCAGCCTTCTTAGTTGCGGCATGCAAACTCTTAGTTGTGGCACACATGCGGGGTCTAGTTCCCCAACCAGGGATGCAACCCACGGCCCCTGCATTGGGAACACGGAGTCTTATGCATTGGACCACCAGAGAAGTCCCTCCTTTTCTTTTATTTGAATACAGGCCATATTTAACAATGTTTCATGACCTAAAACATTTCTTTGGGTAGAGGTTGTCTGGAGTACATGTCTTTCCCATTTTATGGATAGGTCAGTAGAGGCATAGTGAGGGTGACGTAGCTCCATGGATACTCAGGGGAGAACCGGATCTCACATATTTGGAATCTCTGTCTCATACCAGTTAAGAGACTGTTGGAATAATCCAGGAGAGATGGTGGTACCTTGGACATGGTGGTCACTGGGGAAGAGGAGAGAAGTGGTCAGATACGGGATACGATCTGGCTGTGGTACAGGAGGGAACTAGAGGTGTCAAAGGTGACTCCAAGATTTTGACCTAAATGAAGGAAGAGTAGACTTGGGGTCGGGTTACTGAGGACAAGTAAGGTTTGGGATGCCCACGAGACAAGGCAGGGAGATGTCCTGGAGGCAGCTGGACACACAGGTCTGGAGCGGGGGTGGGGGGGTGGTAGGAGATGCACACTTCGGGTGATCACCATGTAGACTCAGGAGGCCACCAAGAGGGGCACGTGGACAGAGAAGGTCAAAGGACCGTGGACTGAGCCCCAGGGCTCCTGACAAGTGGGGGAGCAGAGAGGAAACCAACAAAGAGGGGGAGAGGAGCGATCCTAGGGCTGAAGGGAAGAGCTGGGAGGGCTCCTGGGGCGGAGCTGCTCTGAGAGACAGGGAGCAGGGAGAGGGGGCTGCAAAGGAGGGGGGTCCCATCCCAGGGAGCCTGGAGCACCTGGGGGAGAGCACGCAGCCCCCAGCGGCTTGTAAAGGCTTAAACATCGGGTTCCTCTGGTACTCAGACCTCAGCGTTTTGCTGTAAATGCTTCTCCTACTCCCTCCCCCACAAATGTACACCTTTCTTTTTAAATAAATTTATTTGTCTATTTATTATTTATTTTTGGCTGTGTTGGGTCTTTGTTGCTGGGTGCGGCTTGCTCTAGTTGTGGCGAGCGGGGGCTACTCTTCGTTGCGGTGCGCAGGCTTCTCATTGCGGTGGCTTCTCTTGTTGCGGAGCACGGGCTCTAGGTGTGTGGCCTTCAGTAGTTGTGGCACAGGGGCTCAGTAGTTGTGGCACAGGGGCTTAGTTGCTCCGCGGCATGTGGGATCGACCAGGGCTCGAACCCGTGTCCCCTGCATTGGCAGGCGGATTCTTAACCACTGAGCCACCAGGGAAGCCCTGTACACCTTTCTTTAAAATGTTTTTTAACAAGAAAAACAAATGATGATCAGTATCTTTCCACGGGATTAAGTAACTAAAAACCAGCTTTTACTTGATTCAGAAGTTGATATCTTCAACACATCTTTCCAAAAATAACGATAAGCAAAAAAAAAAAAAAAAAAGTGCCTGAGGTTTCAGCAACCAAACTGACACCTGCATTGGCTTCCAGAGTCTAATCAGAGCTGAGCGATGGAGTGAAGAAAGGCCTGCTTTCCCAGGGGTGCAGGCCCGCCTCAGCAGATGAATTGGTGGGGTGTCTGGCCTCCTAAGCTGAGCTGGCTGCATGCTCCAGGCTGATGGGCAAAGCGACTGTCTGTAGTTGGTTTCCTGGTTTGGGTTTGCATGGTCTGTGCTTCCCTGCACAGTGGGCAGCCCCCTCCTCCAGAAGACCCCTGATCTGACCACAGGGGTCCAGTCTCACTGGACTTTGGCTGAGGACTCCTAACAACTCGGACTGTCATTTGAGGCTCTTCCCAGCCTCCCAAGACTCCGTGTCTTCAGACTCAGCCCTTCCCTGCATTATCTGGTAGTTTCCCACCTATGAGCCTCCGCAGCTGCTCTTCCTTCCGTCTGATATACTCTTACCGCCACTCCTCCCATCCTTGCATATTCAAATTCTCACCATCTGTTAAGACCAAGGTGACCATGGAATCTGACTGACCTACCACAGTCCTGGTTTACACCTGTTGTCCTAATGTGATTATTAATAACATCCCCTATAGACTCAAAAATATCCTGCTTTATTTATTTATTTTATTTTATTTTATTTATTGTTTCTGGCTGCGTTGATCTTCGCTGCTGCACGCAGGCTTTTCTCTGCTTGCGGCAAGTGGGGGCTACTCTTCACTGTGGTGCATGGGCTTCTCATTGCGGTGGCTTCTCTTGCTGCGGAGCATGGGCTGTAGGTGCGCGGGCTTCAGTACTTGTGGCTCACGGGTTCTAGAGCGCAGGCTCACCTGTTGTGGCACACGGGCTCAGTAGTTGTGGCTTGCAGGTTGTAGACCGCAGGCCCAGTAGTTGTGGCGCACGGGTGTAGTTGCTCCGCAGCATGTGGGATCTTCCCGGACCAGGGCTTGAACCAGTGTCCCCTGCATTGGCAGGTGGATTCTTAACCACTGCGCCGCCAGGGAAGCCCCAAAATATCCTGATTTAGACAACAGATTCTATAGTCACCTGACAAGAGGCCCAACTCTAATGCCTCCTCCAGGAAGTCATCCCTGCTTCCCCCAGCAAAGGTCTCCTTTATCCTGAACTTGCACAGCCCGAAGTCCGTCTCCTGAAAGTATCACACTCTCGCGGGCACCTTCCTCGGCATGTGGCCTCTCTCCTCTGCTGGGCAGATGCAGTCTCCTTATCAAAAGCATTTACAGACTTAGTGTTATGGGTTAGATTGTATCCACCACAAAAATGCATTGAGGTCTTAACCTCAAGTACCTGTAAATGTGACCTTGTTTGGAAATAGAGTCTTTGAAGATTTAACTAGGTTAAGATGAGTTAATGCAGCCGGTCCCTGCTCCAGTATGACTGTGTCCTTATAAAAAGGGGAAATGTGGACACAGACACGTACAAAGGGAAGGTGACATTAAGCCACACAGGGGAAGAGGGCCATGTGATTGGAGTGATGCATCTATAAGCCAAGAGACAACAAGGTTTGCTGATAAACACCAGAAGCTGGGAAGAGGCAGGAAGGATTCTCCCCTAGGGCCCTGCTGACACCCTGGTCTGGGAGTTCTAGCCTCCAGAACTATGAGATGATACCTTTCTGTTGTTTTAACCCACCCAGTTTTTAGTACTTTGTTACAGCAGGCTTAGGAAACTATTAGGTATAGTAACTACTCTTTTAAACAACTGTTATATTGAGATGCAATTCATATATTATAAAATTTGCCCTTTTAAAGTATACACTTCAGGAATTCCCTGGGGGTTCAGTGGTTAGGACTCCGTGCTTCCACTGCAGGGGCCCTGGTTCGATCCCTGGACGGGGAGCTAAGATCCTGCAAGGCACACATTGTGGCCCCCCAAATAAATAAATAAATAAATAAATAAATAAATAAAAATAAATTTTTGAAAGGTATACAATCCAATGGTTTTTAGCATATTCACAGAGTTATGCAACAATTACCACTATATAACTTTAGAACATTTCGTCACCCCGAAAAGAAACCCAATATCTATTAGCAGTCGTTCCCCATTTCCCTTTCCCCCAAGCAACCACTAATCTGCTTTCTATATCTATGGATTTGTCTATTCTGGTTATTTCATACAATATATGGCATTTAATGTCTGACTTCTTTCACTTAGCATAATGTTCACCCATGTTGAGCCTATATCAGTGCTTCATTCCTTTTTATGGTTGAAAAATATTCCTTGGCAGGGGTAGACCACGTTTTCTTTATCCATCCATTCTTTATCCATTCATGTTGATGAGCGTTTGGGATGTTTCCACATTTTGTCTAATGCTAGACAAAATAATGACTAATGCTGCTGTGGACATTTGCGCACAAGTTTTTGCACTGACATATATTTTCGATTCTCTTGGATAAGTAACTCTTTTTTAGTTAAAAGACAATGCCTGCACGTGGTGAACAAAACTGCCAGTGGCAAAAAAAATGTTTACAACTAAAAGCCAGACTCTTTCTCTCCCTAGGTGGACTCTCCCTCCCCGGAGACCACCCGTTTGTCTCGTTCCTGTCCTCCCAGAGATATTTTCTGCACATACACACTCAGGTAAGTGAACATTTATTTTCTCCGGCATGAATGCCCCCAGTGGTTCTATCTCTTGTTCTTCTCGCCTGCCAATACCTCTGGATCCTTCTGCATTGGTGTGCAGGGCTGCACTCCATTCTTTTTGTTTATTTATTTATTTATTTTTGGCTTCATTGGGTCTTCATTGCTGCGCGCGGGCTTTCTCTAGTTGCGGCGAGCGGGGGCTACTCTTTGTTGCGGTGCATGGGCTTCTCATTGCGGTGGCTTCTCTTGTTGCAGACCACGGGCTCTAGGCCCGCGGGCTTCAGTAGTTGTGGCATGTGGGCTCAGTAGTTGTGGCTTGCGGGCTGTAGAGCACAGGCTCAGTAGTTGTGGCGCATGGGCTTAGTTGCTCCGCAGCATGTGGGATCTTCCTGGACCAGGGCTCGAACCCATGTCCCCTGCATTGGCAGGCGGGTTCTTAATCGCTGCGTCACCCGGGAAGTCCTGCACGCCATTCTTTTAGCGCCTGCCTCGCTGAATTGTTTGGACATACCCTTTGTTATTAAGCCATTTGAAGGTCATTTAGGCTGCTCTTAATCTTTGTCACTGCAAGCATGCCACCCTGAACTTGCTTGTGCACCCATGCAAAATTTTCTGGGGGGTAGACCAGAAGGCCCAGAGGTAGACTTGCTAGAATGTGAGCTTCGTTTGGTTTGAGTAAGGAGGTGGTCCTGAGTTTCTTGGTATTGGAGCTGAGTCTTATTCACTCTCCTGCCCAACAAAGACCCATGAAAAGCACAGACATGTGCCCAGTGGGGAGATGGGCAGAGCTTGCCCTGGACCCGTTTCTTCCCTTGAACTTCTGTGCTTTGAGCCCCGCAGGGCCGGCGGGAAGACATGCTGGATGGTAACTGCTAAGTCATCAGCCAGTTGGTGATCTCGAGTAGCTGTTTCAGCCCCCCTACAGAAACTGTAGATCCTTTGCCAAACCGTTGCCATAAATGTTAAGAACCAAGCTCAATTATTCTCTTAAAAATAGTAACTTTCAAGAAGATGGAAGTCTTCAACTTTAAAACCAGCCAGATTAATAAAAATAATCTTTCTGAATTATGAACTTGGTATCATGGTATAAAGAGCCTTTTTTTTTTTAATCTTTTGCTGACTCAAAGGTAGGCTTTGAAAACAAGCCTCGCTGACTTTGCGCCCCTTTGTTTGCCAGTTCTACGAAGGTTTTATTGCAAATCAATTTTATTGTACAGTGTACCTTAAAAGTTGACAATCAAGTAAGTCAGCTCTATCCCAACCCTGCCCCTAAATTAGCCAGGTGACCTTGAAAGTGTTCCTTATCTTCGCTAGGTTGCAGTTTGCTAACAACAAAGGGAGGGGTTAGATAAGACTGAGACTTTGCGATTTTATACTTGGAGATCCAGCTAATTTCTGCCCTTTGAGAGCTGTCAGGTGCCCACAGGTGGATGTGAAACCTTACCGGCAGATGAGGGGTTAATGTCAGATTGACTATTCAGGGCCTTGTTTGCCTAGCTAAACTCAGAACCAATCCTATTAGCCTGTGCAGGGACCTTTGGCAGAGGTTTCTGGGTGGTTTCTGGGTGGGCATGGGGCTAGGGAGTGGCCCAGGGAGTGCAGATGAATTAGCATCTCTTCCCTGGCTCATTACGGGAGGATAAAGGCGCCTCCCGCAGTTCCCAGCAGGTTGGGAGCAGGAAGTTGGGTGGTTTG
>NW_006774392.1:142359-167959 GCF_000442215.2 Lipotes vexillifer | reverse complement strand
GAATCTGGCTCCACAAAGGCTGCTGAAAAGCCTTTGTTCCAGGGCTTAACAGGGCCCCTTTCGTGGGCAGCTCACACCTCCATTGGAGCCAAGGTCCTCACCCAAACACTGATAAACAGCACAGTTGTGCCAGAATAAGCTTCATGTCACTCCCCCGCCAGCCAGTCACTCCTCTGCTTAAGAACTGTCAATGACTCCCCATTGCCCCCTCACTCTCTGCTGGGCGCTCCAAGTTGACTACAGTCCAGCCGAATTACCTGGCTGAGCTTAATGCCCGCTACTTCTCAGAGTTTCATGTTAACCAACGCGTGTCCAGCATCCAGTCTGGGCCAGGCACTGTGCTAAGTGCTGTGCAAGCATCTCGTTTCATCTTGATGAGTGTCCTTAAAGAAGGTCTTAGTGGGAATTCCCTGGCGGTCCAGTGGTTAGGACTCTGCGCTTCCACTCCTGGGGGCACAGGTTCGATCCCTGGTCGGGGAACTAAGATCCCACAAGGAAAAAAAAAAAAAAAAAAAAAAAAAAAAGGAATGTCCTAAACCCAAGGTGCAGAAGTGGAAACAAGGTCCAGAGCAGCTAGAGCAGCCTGCCTAATGCCATACAGCCAGGAAGCAAAGAGCCAATGCAGTCTCCGTGTGGGCAGGGCAGTCATGGAGGGGGTGATGCCGAGTGGTGAGAGGGAGCAAGCTAGGCAATGAAGCTGGAAGAACATTCCAGACAGGGGGAACAGCAAAGACAAAGGCCTTTCTCTCTCTGGGCCTCAGTTTTCTCATGGGTCAAAAATGTGTTTGTGTGTGTGTGTGTGTGTTGCAGGAAAGGGGACCCTTTCCAGGGCCCTAGAGTGGGGTCTTTTTTTTTTTTTTTTAGAGTGGGGTCTTGTCTATCATTCAGAAATGAACTGTTCAAGGAGACACAAGTGCTGACAAAGCAAGAGACTTTATGGGGAAGGGGCGCCCAGGCAGCGAGCAGCAGGGTAAGGGAATCCAGGAGAACTGCCCTGCCACGTGGCTCGCAGTCAGGTTTTATGGTAATGGTTAGTTTCCGGGTTGTCTCTGGCCAATCATTCTGACTCAGGGTCCTTGCTGGTGGCACACGCATCACTCAGCCAAGGTGGATTCCAGCGCGAAGGACTCTGGGAGGTTGGTTGGTAGGACATATGGACTTATGTCTCCTCTCTCCTTTTGACCTTTCCCAAATTCTTCTGGTTGGTGGTAGCTTGTTAGTTCTGCATTCCTTACCAGGACTTCCAGTTGTAAGATAACTCATGCAAGTGGTTACTATAGTGCCTGGTCAGGGTGGGTGGTTTTGGTCAGTGGTTCCCCTAACGTGTGCGTGCGTGTGTGTGTGTGTGTGTGTGTGTGTGTGTGTGTGTGTGTGTGTGGTGTGTGTAGATGGAAGGTGTTGCCTTCTGGTTCTCTGATTGGACTTGCACCGAAAAGCACCCTGGATTTCTCTGAATTTTCCCGCAGAATCAGAGAGGGAGTGGTGGGTGCCTCTTTAAATTTCTGCCCTGGATCCCTCGCTTGTCTCACCTCCAGCCCCATCAGACTGCTGGCTGCACTCCCCATGCAACCTGATTCAGGAAATCAACAAACAGACTGGCTGAGAAGGCTGAGCTTGGGGTGGGGTGAGGGGGAAGGGTGGAAATGGGCTTTTCTAGCCACAGGCAGCTGGACCTGAGCAACGGCTGCCCCCTTTGGACAGCGCACCGTCTCCACTACTCCTTATGCCTTGTAAATCTGGTCGGTCTTACTTATTCTTGTCCTCTGCAAGGCCCCTGTAGCAACTTGAGTCTGTGACTCCCGGGCAGCATGTTTCACAAGGCTGGTGAAGACCCATGACTCAATTTCTGGTCTACTTAACATCTTTGGCAGCCATGTGACATCTCATTTGCTGCTTTTTTTTTCTTGCTTGCTCCTTGCTTTCTCCCTCCATCATCTCCTGGTCTTTCCCTCTACGCCTTCTCTTCTCAGTCCCTAGCAAATCTCCCTCCCATCCCCACTTATTTCTCTATCACATCATGTCTAAATCTGCTTTGACATAAGAAGTCTATCAGGGGCTAGGGAGGGCTTCAGAAAGGTGGTAACACTTGAGCAGGGCTTTGAGGGGTGAACAGGAGTTTGTTAGGCAGAGAAAGAGCAGACTAGCATGCTTAAGCTGGGCTTAAGCTGGGCTGGATTCACACTGGCAAAGTTTGAATCCTTGCTTCTCCACTCTCCAACTCAGTGATCCAGATTGATACATCATGTCATCCAGCCTCAGTTACCCCATCAGCACAATAGAATTTCTCTAGCACCTACTAAAGTCCTGAGCTCAGCCTTTAGTGAGAAGATTTCTTGGTGCAGGCCTGGTGCCTGACTTACAGAAAGCACTCAGTAGGTGCCTGTTGAATAAATGAATGAATGGATATGCCAGGCAGAGGGGATGGCATCAGGAAAGGTCTGGAGGTGAGACCACGCACAGCATGTTTGGGGAATTGTCTCTGGGTCGGAACCCGTGGCAGAGCCTGATCTTACTAGCTCGTGAGAGTCCATGTGCATGTCTCTTTCCAACTCTGCATTCAGTGATGTCACCCAGTAGCTTGGAATCCACCAGTGGACGTCTTTGCACCACGAAAATTGGCAAACACTGCAGGTCAGAGCTTTCTTCCTTCCAGGGAGCCAGTTTACCAGCCCACCAGCCCCTGCAGCTGCAAAGATGGTTACAGTTAGATTCCAAGGGACCTTGGGCAGCAGAGCCTGGTGATAGTCTGTTCTCTCTGTTCTCTGAAGGATTCAGAAAGACAGTTAGTTCAACACTACCTGACCTGAGAAAGATGAAACAAGCCCAGAATTTGAGTTCCTAAAAAATCCCAAACATATTCTATTCTTTTGCATAACTCTAAAATTAAAACAAAAAAGATCCTCAGCTTAATTAGAAAAAATAAAGACCGTTTATTTCTACTGAATTAGCAAAACTTGAATTAGAAAATCACTTAATTTCCCAAGTTGAAAAATCAGAGATTTTTATTTATGAGAAACGGAGTGTGGGGATCCCCATGTGAAAAGACAGCAACAGCCAGTCCAGTCCGTACATGATTTTGCAGGAAAGGGTGTTGGCCTTTATCCTGATAGCAATGGGAAATCACTGGAGGGTTTGAAGCCAACAAGTGATATGATCAGATTTGGTCTTGGAAAAGATCCTTCCCGCCGCTCTGTGAAGAGCCTGGAGGGGGCCAACATGGATGCAGGGAGCCCAGGCAAGAGATGAGGGGGTGTGGATAAGCATGTTTCTGGAGAGTCGAGGTTACATGTTCACCTTACTTCCTGTTCCTCCTGGGCACTCAGCTGGACTACACTTCTCAGCATCCTGTGCAGTCCAGAGGGACCATGTGATTTACTTGTAGTCAGTAGAATGTGGTAGGAAGAGATGTAGGCCACTTCCCACCCGGCAAAAAAACCCTCCCATACAATGCCTCAGGCTGTTTCTCTTCGCCTCACACCTCATGCCAAGGATCTGGGAAGGACTCCAAGGTCCAGGGGATGACAGAACCACGAGCTGGAGGGAGCCTGGGCTGCTGAATGGCTGTGTGGAGCGGAGCCCCCAGCATCGGACCGCACTAAGCCATGAAATCTGGGCTGTTTGTTACGGCAGCTGACCTGACCAGTGTAGGCGGATGGAAGCAGAAACAGGTGTGCAGAGCTGAGAGCTCTTCAGGGGTAAAATCATGGGACCTGTGATAGATAAGGAGTGAGGGAAGAGGAGGCTCTGCGGAACATGCCCAACCTTTGTACTGAATGGAGGTGCCTTTCACTGAGAACACTATGGGGAGACCTTCTCTCTGAGTGATGGTCACTCACTGAGTGGAGATGTCAAGGGGTGCTTCTCTTGGGCTGTACAACCCAAGACAGTCCAACAGCTCCTCTGGGAGCACATCATGGTGGTGAAGGTCACCTGCTGTTCACAGGGAGAGAATACAAGGAGTCATTGTGCTGCCCTTGACCAGAGCCTGCCCATGACGGTTGGGGGTTACTGACTGCTTCCCTCCCAGGCCAGCAGACAGGACTCCATGTCTTTGGACTCCAAGCTGTAGCAAGGCTAATGTTAGGGCATCATTTTTTTTCTCTTTCAACAATATTTCCTGAGTATCTACTATAACAGTAATGTTAAAACTACTACTTATTGAGCGCTTACCATGTTCCAGATCCTATGCCAAGCACTTTATTACATGACTTCATTTAACCTTCAGTCAACAGAGATGAGAACTCTTAGTGGTCCCATTTGACAGGTGAGGAAACTGAGGCTCCCAGAGCTGAGCCTGGCCCCCTCCTCGGTTCTGCTAGTGATGCCCCTCCAATCCCTCACAGTTCTTGCTCCTCTCAGTTGGGAAGTGGCTGCTTTCTGCCACCCGACACACTGGCACATCCTGGAGCCCCCTTCCTTTGTCTTCAGGAAGCCGGGGGCCAAGACACCATATTTCATTTCCCTCCCCCAGAGGGACTGTTGCTATGCCAGCTCCCAGGGCCCAGATTAGTAGCCCAACCATTGTTGGCATGGTAATGTGATCACATGACCCAAATCATGGCCCCTGATGGGCACAGGCTCCCAGGCAGATGCTGCCTTTAGAAGGGGGCCATGGACCTGGCTTCTAGAGTAGCTCCTGGGCTAACTTGAAAACCCATTGGAACCAGCTTAGTCCAAAAAGTAGAGTTTAAAGCAATCACAGAATCCACGGGGTTGGGGGGAGGTTGAACCAAAACCTAGAATCAGGCACCCAGTTGCCACTCTAACTCTCTGTGCATCACTCATCTCTGCTTGAGGACTGTCACAGGGCAGAGGTGGGCAGTTGTCCACCCAGCATCCCTTCTCATTTAAAAGAGCCCTGATTTGGTTCAGCAATATATGCTCAGCTAAATGTTCTTCCCCAGCTTCCTTCGCTGCAGCCATGAGACAAAGTTTTGGTCACTGAGACATAAGCAGCCATCTGCTGTGGGTTCTGGAAAAGTTTCTGGGTTTTCTGATAAAAGGCATAAAAATACAGCTGGCCTAGCCTTCCTCCCCTTCATTCTTCCTTGAGTGCAGATATGATGCCTGGAGCTGTAGCAACCATCTTACAGCCAGGAGGGAAAGGCAAGAAAATCACAAAATTCCAGCTCTAATCCCACTGAGTGACTGAACCAATGCCTGTGGTCACCTCCCTCTAGATTTCTTATCACATGAGAAAAATATAACTTCATTTATCAAGCCAGATTTGTTTTGACTCTGCAAGTGAAAGCTGTCCTAATGGAGACAATTGTCACTTTCGCTGCAGCTGCAGAGGTGGAAACATAATTGCCCCAGCCCCTGAGTTTCACATTTTAGAGCATCTGAACTCAACTTTCTGGGTCCCAAATTCAAAAAAACATTCCTGAGTTGGGACTCATTGGCCCAATTTTGATTGCTTATGCCTGGGCCAATCATTGGTGACCAGGGAGGCCAGGCTCTGATTGGTCCAGTTAGTGCCAACCCCTAGACCAATACACCCTGCCAGCACAGCAGTGGGATGGGTGCCATTTGACATGACAGTAAGAAAGCGTCTGGGGCAGATTGACCTATCAGTATCTGTTCCAGTCACTCAGCCAAGGGCACTGACAGGGGATCTCCGCTCACCCCCTCTGGCTTCCATGCATTCCACCCTGTTTATAAGGCAGTCACTGTGTGTGCTGCCGGTGCAGGCCGCAGGGCAGGATGGGAACCGGGTCCACAGTCTGGCCCATTTCCACTGCTAGACCCCAAGGGCAGCCTGGCTCTGTAAAGCCCTTGGACTCAGTTCACGTGCTTGGGTTCAAACCTGGTCTCTGCCTCTTACTGGCTGGTGATGACCATTTCCCACCTGGACAGCCTGCTGAGCTGACTCCCCTTCCTGGCTGTGTGACCTCGGGGTAGCTGCCTCACTTCTCTGCGTGTGATCCCCCATCTGTAAACTGAGGGGATAATCCTGACCTCTCAGTTTGTTGGGGTAAGAAGATTTATGAGATAACTCTGGGTCATACAGGAGGTGCTCAATCAATCCTAAAAATAAAATTTAACAGCCCCGAGGGAAGGTATGACAAGTCAGAGTTCCCTGAGGCCAGCCGCCCAGGAGGAGGTTGGGCACTGGGTGGGGTCCAGCCCCCTACCTCCCACCCAGAGATTTTGCTGGAGCAGGCAGACAGCAAAAGCAAAGGGGCTCCAGACACCTGCCTCGGGCCTGTGTAAGCCCATGGGACGGGTTGGAGGATGTGGGTCAATGGTGCATGCCAGTCCCCAGAGTGAGGGTGGCAGAAGGCTGTCCCTGTCCATCGGAGGGCTGGCAGCCACCAGGGCCACATCCATGTGTAAGAGAGGCCAAAGGCAGCTCTTGGGTCCTGTCAATGACAGCTGCTGGCCACAGAAGAGAGGCTGCCCTTTTTGTCCTCCGGGGTGCTGAGCAGGCTGGGTAGGTGGACAGTGGCTGCAATCCAGGCATTTGGACAACCTTCCCCTGCACTCCGGGCACCTCCTCAGCAACTTGCCAGGCACTGCGTGGGAAACAAAGCTTCCTGCCCGGCAGGCATCTACCCCCACCTCCCTAGGCCAGGACGTCTGCTCTGCCCCCCAGGAGGCTCGCTGGCTGATGGGGGTAGAGACCACAGGCCAGATGGAGACAGCTGCCGTTACCAAGGATCTGCCAAGCGCCAGGCCCTGTGGCCTGCACAGTCATGATCACGTCAGTATTGCTCACCACGACCCTAGGAAAGAAGACCTGCTTTTATCCCCATTTTACAGAAACGGAAAGTGAGGCTCAGAGAGATGAGCTGGCTTGCCCAGGGTCGCACAGTCAGGAAGTGGGAGCCGGGATTCCAGACCAAGCCTGTCCAACCCCAAAGAATGGTCTCTTTCTCCTGCGTGGCAGGCCAGGGAGCAGGCAAAAAGTCAAAGTGACATCAAGGTGTCACGGGAAGCAACTGGGCTGGCCATCAGAGGACAGCCCCATGTCCCCCTTGTCGCCACAGCCTGGCCTGGCTCTCTCCTTGGGCAGCCCGTGCTCCCTTTCCCCAGCCGAGCTCCGCCTCCCCCTCCAGGTCTCCATTTCGATGCCACCTTCTCCGGGAAGCCACCCTGGATTTCCCAGGTTGGGACTCCTCCTCTCAGCTCCCACAGCCCCCTTTGGCTGAACCTGTCTGCCTGCCTCAGGAGAATCTAAACTCCAGAGGGCAAGACAATTTCTGTCAAATCCCCAGTATCTTCAGGATGTAGCAAGGTGCCTGGCACATGGTGGGCCCTCAGTAAATGTACGTGGACTCTGTGGAGTAAAGGACTCTGATCAGACCCTCTCCCCAGAGAGTATGGACTCTTTTCTGGGGGATAAGGACTGAATCTCTGGACCAAAGGCAACAGGACAGGACAGACCCCAAGTGTCCCAGGGGTCTAAGGACTGCCTGTCAGGACCCTCTCCTCCCCCGAGACTGAGATGTGTCCCCAGAGCCTGGCCCACTGAATATTTTCCTGCCAGCTCCCTGTGATTCATTCTCAGCCTCTGGCACGCCTGGGCCTACCCAGAGGCCACAGGCCCCCAGTGCTAAGTTTAGTGACTGCAAAATGTCCCCATGAAATTCCAGGCAGAGCCAGGGGGCTGGTGGCACATTCCACAGAACTTCCTTGGGCCTCCCGCTTAGCGCCCCAGGACCTGAAGGGAAACCAAGTGTCCTTCCAGTAAATAGCTTGGAAGGGCTGTGTCCCCATCTCAGGCCTTGACCCGTGGCCACAGAGCTCAAGGACAAAGGTGTCCTTTCATGTCAGCGGAGCTTGGCGTGGAGGGATGGAAGCCTGGGAGGCTTTGAATGATGTACCACAGGGAGAGGGGCCCTGTCGAGGTTCAGGGCCAACCCCTCCCCTTGGGAATCCTATCGACAGGTTGGACAATCCCCACCTGGGATAAAACTTACTGTACTAGGGCTGGGGTCCTCCTCCCGTGCCTACCTGGGAGACAGAAGTGTCCGGGCTCTACCCTTTGGGCCTCAGACCCACCTTTCTCCTGCCCTTCGTAGGACAGGACCCCCAGCCCTCTCCCTGCTCTGTAGCCCCCTCCTGATGTTTCCTGTCTGCCCTGTCCCTCTCCCAGAGATAAGCCAAAGACCCCCGAACAAGATTGAACAGGGGAGAAGTTATGAGATGTACAGGGGAAGGACCCCTTCCTCTCTTCTGAACACAGTAAAAACTGTGTATATACCATGGAGGCAGTGAATGAGATCTTAAGTTACCTTAAATTCTTGACTTGGGTTGAGCTTGTGGCCCATTAAGATCTTCAGATCTCATTCATGTGAACATGATCCCCGGAAAGGCCTCCCCAGCCTGTGTTTAGGCAACTGGTTTCAATCAATCCTCCTCCACCTTGTATCTTTCTGAATATGAGAAACCACAAGCCCCTTGTCACAAGTCAGAAACCTCGGTCTCATTGCTGGACTGTCAGCTCATCAAGGGTGGGGAAGGGCTATCAGGTCACTACATTCTCCACGGCAGTGAGCACAATGCCTCCGCAGAGGAGGCACTGAGTTGGAGGTTATTTTTGTAATGTAAGTATGCACATACAGAAGAGCATTACAACAGTTGAAAAAATGATAATTTTTAAATAATAAAGCAAGTTATTAAGTCAGATCAATGGGGAAAGGAAAGCACTTTTAACAAATGTGGAAATGGGATATGGGAGTGGAAAAGGAGGAATCTCAACTGCTACCTCACTTCATAGACAAAAGTCAGTTTGGAAACAATAATAACAATAGAGGCAGGAGAAGACTTTGGGAGGTGATGGATATGTACATGGCCTTGATGGTGGTGATGGTTTCATGGGTGTATACTTATCCTCAAGCTCATTGAGTTGTATACATTAAAATACGTAGCTTTTTACATGTTAAAAAGCAGTTGGAAAAAAAAAAAAAAAAAGCAGTTGGAAATGGATCATAGACCTAAATGTAAAAAGCAGAACCAAGATTGCAGAGGACACAGAGCCGAGTATCTTTGCTACATTAGGAAGGCAGAGGTTTCTTGTTCAGGACACAAACAGCACTGACCTTAAAAGAAAAAACTGAAAAATTGGACTTCATCCAAATTTTCTGCTCATTAAAAGACACCACTGACCCCAAAAAAAGACACCATTGACAAACCTAATAGGGCAAGACAAATACTGGAAAAAAATATTCACTCTGTGTGTGTGTGTGTCTGACAAAGGACTTATTCCGAGAACATATAAATAACTACAAATCAACAGTAACAAGATGAACAATCCAAATAAAAAATGGGAGAAGACCTGAACAGATACTACAAAAGAAGACATATTAATGGCCAATAAGCACATAAAGTGGTGGTCAACACCAAGGAAATACAAAATAATAGAATTAAAATTATTACCAGATACCATGATATACCCAACCAGAATGACTAAAAAAAAAAATTTTTTTTTTTTTTTGAAACTGACAACACCAAGTGATGTGAGAGTATGGAGCAACTGGAACCGTCATCCTCTGATGGAGGAAATAGAAAATGTACAGATAATTTGGAGAACAGTCCGGAACTTTCTTATAAAGCAGGGCAACTAAGGAGACTTTTATGTTACTTTAAACTAAGCAGACATCCAGAGAATGACTGAATCATTCTGCTCCTAGCTATTTACCCAAGAGAAATGAAAACATATGGGTATACAAAGACTTGTACAAGAATGTTTGCAGTGGCTTTCTTCATGTTAGACAAACCTGGACACGACCCACGTGTCTATCCCCGGGCAAGTGGATGGGTCCGCTGTGCAACATCCATGCAATGGACAGGGCTCAGCAATTAAAGGCATCAACTGTTGATGACCACATGGGTGACTCTCCAAAGAAGCACACTGAGAGGGAGAAGCCAGACCCAGACGATGCGCGTGCTGGGCAAATCTATCTCTGCGAAACTCTAGGACACGCAGAGCAAACCTGTGTGGAAAGAAAGCAGAGCACCAGCTGCCTCTGAGGAATGAGGAGGAACTGCAAAGGGCACAAGGCAAGTTTGTGGGGGGCTGAAAACGTTCCATGTCTTGCTCAAGGGATCATTACAAAGGCAAACACAAATATAAAAATGCGTTGAAGTGAGCACCTCAGTTGCACGCAGTTCATTCTCCCCTAATTATATTTGTCTTCAACAAAATATATCTTACAAAATTTAAAAATTCAGAAATAATTTGTATTGTTAACAAGAATTTAAACTAATGATAGTAGAGCAGGCTGTGCATGTCTGCCGCCCAGCCTAAGAAATCCAGCGTTATCACTGTCTTAGAACCTGCACATTTTCCTCCCTCCCTCAGAAAAAGCAGGAGCTGAAATTTTGTGTTCATTATTCCTTTTTTTCCCTCTTAATCATACCACCGCTGCCCAATTCTGTTACTGAACACAAGTTCGTGTGCCTGATGTACAGTGAGGCCAAACAAACCGAAACGTCGGAGTTTAGAGCAAAGAAAGGTTTATTGCAGGGCCACACAACGAGAAGAGACGGCTCGCGCTCAAAAACCCCCGAACCCCCTGATGATTTTCAGGGCAAAGTTTTTAATAGGCAGACGTTGGGGTGAGGGCTGCAGGGTGTGTGACTTTCTTCTGATTGGTCGCTGAGGAAATAGCAGCTCGGTATTCCAGGGATCTTGGGCTCAGCCTGAAGTTACCATCCTCCACCTGGGCGGGGCCTTAGCTCCTGCAGAAGGATTCAAAGATATTGTTAAGTATATCCGTTGAGGAGGAGCCAGGATCGTGCTTTAATAGCGACACTATTGTTTCTTGGCTGCTTGTTTCTGCATTCCCTTGCTTCCCTGATTGGTAACTGTTTGAATCTGCCCTGTGGTACTCTGGAAGGTCTAGGAGGCGAAGCCTTTATCGTGCAAATAAGAAATGGGGGACCCGGAAAGGCTTTTGTGTTCTGGAGGGCCCCATAGGATCCTGCTTGGTTTCCATTGCTTAAATTTTTCTTGTTCTGTTTGGGCGTGGCATATAAATGGAATGGAATTGTTCTGTCTGTATTCTTCTGAAACTTGCTGTTTCCGCTCACTTTGTGTCTTTGACATTCACTCAGGTTGTACGTAGCTGTACCCCGTTCACTGTCATGACTGTATGGTGTCTGGCGTGGAGCTGTAGTGCAGTTTGTTTGTCTCCTGGGTTATTTCCAGGTGAGGGCACCTAGTGCTTGGGTGTCCTCTCGTGAGCATGGGTACAAACTCCTCTAGGGTGTAAACCCAGGATAGGAATTGCTGGATTATGCTCAATGCATGTCTTCAATTTACAAAACAATTCCAGCTTCGCTAGGAATTACCAAATAATTTCCAAAGTGACAATTCTTTGCAATTTACACGGCCACAGCTGAGGACGAAAATTCCAGTTACTACACATCCTCACCAAACCTGGGAATTATTAGACCTTTAAATGTTTGAGAACAAAGACAGGAATCACAAACCCAGATGCCTTGCGCACCATAAAAGTAACCAGCACTTGGGCTGGGGAGCAGTAAGGAGAGGTGGGGACTGCAGCAAACTGAGTCACATGCGCCGGCTGAAAGAAGTGGCCTTGACGCTGCACCCTGACCAAGTGCTGACCCGCAGCTGTCAGAGTTCTGAAATGTTCCAAAGAAGCCAGAAACCCAGATTTTTACATGGAATCTGATTTTGAAATGTGAACTACTATTTCAGTTGAATTTATAGCTACTAGAACTTGTTGGAACTTTGGCCGGTGACCGCGGCTTGGCGCGGCTTGTGCGCTTACGTGCTCTGTAGATTGTCGTTGCTCATCGGCGGGGCCCACTATTCTTCTGCTTTGTTATTCAAAAAGTTCAGTTTTCCAGAAGTGCCGTTGTCTCAGAGGAGCAGGGTCACGTGCTGCTCCAGTCCACCGTGAAGTTAAACCGTACGTGCTTCAAGCTACTGGAGGAAATCTTTCCCTCGCTCGTCCCTGGGGCCCCACTCAGCAGCCAGATGGATCCTTTCAAAATAGAAATCAGGTGCTGTCGCTTCCCTTGCCTGCCCCTCCAGTTGATTCCTGTCATCCTCACCACCAACTCCCCAAGCTCAGCCTCAGCTCAGGGGGTGCGCACAGGCTGTTCCATCTGCCCGCATCTCCCTTCCCTTTGATCCTTCCCTGGCTGGTTCCTTCTTCGCCTCCAGGACCTGCATAACTGTCTCCTTCCCAGAAAGGCCTTCCCTGACCACTCACCTAAGTAGCAAAGGCCCTCAGCCACACCCGGCGCTCTCCCTCCCAGCCCCTGCGGACATTGTCCTTGCGCTCCACCATCTCAGTCGTCTCACGCAGCTGTGTTCGTTTTGCTGACCACCTCGCCTACCACGGGTCAGCCCCCTGAGGGACAGGGATGTGGAACCGCCGTGTCCCCTGCCCCCGGTGTGGGACCCAGCACCTGCCATGTGCAGGACCCTGTGCTAGGGCTGTGGGGTTAAGGCGGGGACTAACCGTGGCCCAGGCCTCAGGGAGACAGGACCTGGGAGAGGAGGCCAGAGCATCCACAGAGAGCCACAGGGCCAGGCCGGAGTGTCGCACACGCGCAGGGTGCCGTTGGGCTGTCCCGACACGGCCAGTTGGCTGTTTGCCGCTGGCGTCCGCCCCACTGGTTGCTGTGTGCCCTGGATAGAGCTAGAGGTGAGATCAGAGTCTAACAAAGCAGAAACGCCTTAGGGGCAGATGACTCGGGGTCGGAAGCCAGCTGCGTGGCCTTGGGAAGTCTCAGTGTGGATGAGGGCCTCCTTGGCGCCATCCTGTGCGTGAAGGCATGGACCGGTGCCTGATGTAAGGCCAGGAGGGCGGAGTGGAGTGTGGGGACTTGGCAGAGTGGGGCTGGGGCACGCCTTCCTGGCAGATGGCAGGGAGCGAGCGGGAGCCAGGTAGCCAGGTGAGGGTGGGGTGTGAGATGCAGGCAAGAGACTGGGCGCCCAGGCCTCACAGAAGCCTCGCGGAGTCCTGTCTGCCCTCTGACCCCACTGGGATTTAATTCAAATGCCCTCTTCTAGATACTGGAGGTGCTTCCTCTCTGAGCCTGAGAGGCCGCCATGGCTGTGGGCTTTCCTGGGGGAAACAAGGGCTGTCCTTCACCTGTGGAGCCTCCAGCGGATTAGGTGGCCCCTCTGCAGTCTCGGTGACCTCTGGGGCCACCCTGCAGGCAGGGGCCTCTGTGTGGGAACACACCCGAGAAGGCAGTAAAGGGACCACATTTATGGACCACCTGCTGTCTCCCAAGCCATGAGGAACCAGAATTCAGAGACGTTAAGTTAGTTGCCCCGGGTGACACAGCAATGAGTACGGAGACTTGAACTCTTCTGACCCTGGGCCCCAGGGCCATGATACAGAGCACTGATTATATGCCCGGCACTGTGTGGTCATTTAAGTGAGCAGGTGTTAGCACATCTAATCCTCATAGCAACCCCATGAGGCGGGAAGAGCAATTATCCCAGTTTTTCAGAAGAGAGGCCTGAGGGTCAGAGAGAAACAGGTGGTAAGTGGCTAAAGCAGAATGATGATCGCATGTGTAGAAATGGTAGCAGCAGCAGTAGTGATAACTAGCACTTACAGAGTGATTACTCCGTGCCTGGCACTGTCCTGAGTGATTCGCGTATGCTAACCTTTTCAATTCTCACAGCCACCCTTCAAGATAGATGCTATTTTTCTCCCCATTTTAAAATCAGGAAACTGAGAAAGAGAGACGTTAAGTCCTTGAGCCCAGGTCTGTTTGACGCTGGAGCCTCCATGTGCTCTGAGGCAGCCAACTCAGGCTCGTTCCGCTGCCCTGCAGGGCAACACCGAGACCGTCTTGAGAGGTGGCCAGCCTCCCGTCCCAGGGGTGTGCAAACTGAGGAGGTCAAGGATGCTGTGGGATGGGTCCTGGGATGCCTGTGCCCTCTGCTGTCCACGCGGTGTGAGGGGAAGCATCCGTGTTCCACAACCCTCCTCACCCCCCCCGCTGGTGGCTTCTGCAATCCGGGTGGGTAGGTGGGTACCAGCGGGCACAGCGGGAAGTGTGGCTCCTCTAATGGGGCTGAGCCTGGAATTCTGGAGGCTCCACAGGGCCCGGTCCTACCCTGCCCTTGCCCTTGGAAGACCGCAACCTCTCCTGAGCCTGGGCTGGGCACACCAACGAGCTGCCTGGCAGCCAGCAGGGTGGAAAACATTGCCCTCGT
This sequence comes from Lipotes vexillifer, assembly GCF_000442215.2. Taxonomy (NCBI): domain Eukaryota; kingdom Metazoa; phylum Chordata; class Mammalia; order Artiodactyla; family Lipotidae; genus Lipotes; species Lipotes vexillifer. The sequence continues at coordinate 153,798 of NW_006774392.1, read as the reverse complement.
TAGTCTAATAGGTGCACTCTGTGGACCGTGCATCTGGGGTGGCCCCCAAACATTGCAGGTTCCTGTCCTCACCGGGACCTGGCAGGGCCAGCTGCTTGGCGAGAAGCCTGGTGCCTGCCTGGCTGGAGTCTGCTGTGGGCCTCTTCCTTCCTTCTTTCCTTCCTTAGACCTTTACTGAGCACCTACTGTTTGCCAGGCACGCTCTGCCTCGGGTCCTGACTGTTGCTGTTCATATCTTAGTTCCGTTCCTTGAAGCTGCTGCGGTGGAGGCTTCTTCCTCTCCTCCAACCCGCTGTATTAGAGAGAAGGGCTCTGACGGCCCGGGTTCAGTTCCAGGCACTGCCAGTTGCTCACTGTATAACCTCCGGCAAGTTGCTTCCCACTCTGTAAAATGGGCCGACAACTCAGCCTGTGCAGGGTGTGGCCGTGAGGGCACAGGAAACTTAGGCCCTCTGCAGGGACTTGCACGAAATTGCCGAGTGAGCCGTTGGCAGAGTCGGTGCTAGAATGAGGCCTCAGGACTCCCTTTCCTGTGCTTTTCTCAAAACAGGGTCTCCTGAGGCAGCTCAGCGGGCGGTGAAGAGCTCCGCTTGGAAGTTTGAGGGACCTGAGTTTGAATCCCAACCACTTCCCAGCTGGGCTCAGGGCAGCTCATTCCACCTCAGTCTCTGCATCTGTTGTTGTTAGGGCAGCAGGCCCTCGGGGAGAGCCCGAGGGGAGGCCGGCCACGGTTAGTGTGGATGAGAGCTCGGACTCTTGGAGGCTGTCTTAGCTCAAAGCGTGGCTTGTTCCTTCCACAGTGTGAATGTGGGCAGGCTCCTTAACCCCTCTGTGCCTCAGTTCCCCATCTGCTAAAACAAAGTTAACATAGGAACCCTCCTTGTGGAGGAATTAATGTAGGGGAAGTGCTTGGAACCGTGCCTGGTACAAGGTTAACCTTTACAGGTTAAAGAAAACACAGACGCCTGCCTGGGCTCCTCCTGCGGGAGGTTGGATGCCTTCCGTCCTAGAGGGTTCACGGCCTGGTCCCAGAGCCCAAGGGACAGGGTCTGGGCTACCAGCCCCTGGCCAGCCCCTCAGCTGTCTCTCTGGGTGGCGGATGAGCTCTGGGCTGGGCACGGGGAGCAAAGAAAAGATGGTGACGCTTGTATCCACTCATGATCCTTTTAAAATTTCCATTCTGAGTATGTGTTTTATAATGGACGGAATGTGCTAGTGCAGTAACACATGTCTATACTTCATAAATAAACATACGTCAATGGGGGCTGTGTGCTCATTCAGGGCTGGAGGATGTTTGACCTAAAATAATCACGATCATGACAGCAAACCCTTAGGCCCTTGCCAGGAGCACCTTACGTGCACCTCCGCTCATTTGATCCCCCAGCAGCCCTAGGAGGTGACACTGTTGTGATCTGCACCTTCCAGATGAGGCAATGGAGGAAAGTGAGGCGACTCCCCAGGATCCCAAAGCCGGGCGGTCCAGGGTTCACACCCCCTGGTGACTGTTGGGCGGTGTTGCTGGTTCTGACCTGAAAGTCGCAAACTGAAGGAAGGGATCACTGTCCCCCACGTGGAGTAATTTTCTGTGTCCCCCAGCACACGCACACGCACGCACACGCACACCAGCTGTCCGCGCTCCTCTGGCTTTTTGTTGGGAAACTGCATGTCCCCCTACTAGAATAACTTTGGCCCCATTTCCTGGGAAATGAGCTGGCTCAGCGAGCTCGAGGCGCCGCCTCCCCTGCACTGTCTGGCTCTCCCTTTATCGGTTTCTCCCGATGCCACCCTGGGGTATCGCTCCAGTAGGACGGGCAAAGAGGGTGTGGGTGACGAGCTGGGCGTGTGGTCGGTCTGTCTGTGGGAGGCGGGCTTACTTGCCTCCCTGCTTCCCTGCGTCGGAAGCAGGGCCCACCTGACTCCCCTTTGCAGCCCCCGCTCGGGGCGCCAGCAGCTCCCGCGAGCGTCCTCCTCTCTGAAAATAAAAACCGCCGTCCAGTCCCCGGAAAGGCGGCCAGGTGGCGGTTTGGGGGGTCCTCCTGCTGGCTGAATTCTGAATTAAGCTCCTGAGGAGATTCTTAGGACATAAGAGGAAGCCAGAGGGACTTTGAGAGGCCACACCTCAACCTCATTTGATGGAGGGAAACTGAGACCCCCGAGAGACCCCGGGAGGCCCCGAGAGAGTCTCGGGCAAGCCTGGGGCAGGGTCTGGGTCATTTGATGAATGAGGGTGTGCAGGGCAGAGCCTACCCGCCCCAAGGACCAAACCCTAGGCGTGCAGACCCCCCACCCGGAGTCAGAGGAAGGGGCTTCGAGGACATGGCGGGAAGAGGTCGGTTGCCTGGGGCCTCAGAAGGAGGCCAGGGAACAGCTGAGACCAGGTCCCACTCTTCCCCCTGCCACTTGGGGGGGGCGGCTGCGGGGTAGGGTCCTCCCCGGGGTCCCCAGAGGAGGCCTGGCCGAGGCATTCGGATTCATGCAGATGGGCCTGCTCGACCACTTCAGTGTGGCCGTGGCAGATGCGCCCTCTACGAGCCTCAGTGTCTCCATCTGTACAACAGGAGTAATAACTCTCCCCGTCCCGCTAATGACGACGGGGCCATCCCCGTTGAGGGGTCTCGCCGGCTGAGCATCCATGCCTCGCCTGGCCAGTCCTCAGGGCAGCCCTGGTGGCGAGGACCGCACTTAGAGATGACGAATCAGAGGCCATTTTCGAGCGACGTGTCCACCTTTGCACAGCGAGGAGGCTGCCCGTTGCAGGTAGGACACAGGCTGTCAGTCTCCACGCGCAAGCTCTTGAACACTGTGCTATATCACCCATCTGCCTTTTGCCCACGGAAACAAAGGGAGCACTGGGTGTGCACAGGCTAGCCGCGCGCCGGCGCAAAGCAGCGCCAAGGAGCCGCAGTCAGTGTCAGCACCGTGGATACGGTGACTCTCGCTTGCGGAGCGAGCCCTGTGGCTGCAGGTGTGTGGAGTCGCCCCAGCAGACACTGGGTAAGAAAGTGTGGCCCGGACAGAGAACGGCTGTCTCTTCTTTCTTCTAGGATGTCATCGTCAGTCCCTCTAGAGCCCAGTGCCGAGCCCGAATGAATGTCCCCACCCCGAGCCGGGGTGCGAGCTGCACCCCCATGCTTGTGTCATTGTCCCCTCTCGTGGGCATTGCCATCTTCCCCATCGTGGGTGACCTTCTGCGGAGTGGAGTGCCTGCCCCTTGGGGTGCCTTCTTGCCAAATGCACACACTTCTGTTTTTCAGCAAACTTGTTCAAAGTTAAGACATTCATACAGAAAAGGGCAGAAATGACACTGGGAGAGCTATGTGAACTTTCACAACCTGAGCACACCTATGTCTCTCCAGTCAGGAAGCAGAATATAATGGGTGTTGCAGAAGCCCAATGGGGGCAGCTCTCCTGACTTCTGCCGCCTGAGTCCGTGAGGCTGTCCTTGAACTTCCTACCAATGGGACGTGTGCCAAGTTCCCCTTTAGCCTCCTTTGCCCAGCAGCACATCTGTGAGATCCATCCAGGTTGGTGTAGAGCCGTCCCAGCCGCTGTCTGGAGTCCTCTGCGCAACCTGCTCACGGTCTCCTGCCATTGGGCGTGGGTGTCTCCAGTTTGGACCTGGTACGGACAGCTCTGTACATTCTCGAAGCCCACCTTCAGTGATCACAGCGCACGTCTCTGCTGGGTGAATAGCTGGGGGTCAGCCGCCGGTCCCGTGTGCGTGGACACTCAGCCGTGGTAGATTCTGCCAATGGTTTCCAAAGTGCCCACCCCATTTTGCACCCCCATTGGCGTGTATGAGACTCCAGCCGCTCCACATCCTCGCCAGCGTGGTGCCCACTGTCTTCCTCATTGTAGCCACTGTGATGGCTGTACCTGGGTTTGCGATTCTTGTAAACGACACCGCCGTACGGTTCTCATTTTATTTCTTACTTTCTCCCCACGCTGCCCCTGCATCCCTCCTAAGAGCTGGAAGCAGCAGCTCCCATTTGCTAAACACTTTGTATACACACCAGGTACTAGAGTTTAATTCTACCTCTATGATCTCATTTAATCCTCACAGCCACCCCGATGAGGGAAGTTCCATTTTACAGATAAGGAAAATGAGGCACAGTTCATCATTTTAGTTGGCAGGAGGAGAGGGCCTCAAGGTAAAAACCTTCAGCGTGTCTTTGGGTGTTCTGACCCGACCCCTCCTTTGCCTAATATGTGTCTGAGGGACAGGGAGGGCCCTCTGTGCCTGCACTGAATGCCCTGATTCTGGGAAAATCCCAGTCCTTCCCAGGCCTTTTACCGTCTTCCCAGCTATAAAATGACTGTGTCCAGCTTGGGGCACAAACAAACATGTGTTTGCTGCATTAACTGACATTCACCACCTTGTATGGAGCCCCTGCAGCGTGCCAGGTGTTCTTCACCTATTATCTCATTTAATCCTCACAAAAGCCCCTTCAGGCTCTACGTGAAAGTCTCCCAGTTGTAGCCAAGGACTCTGAGGTCCAGAGAGGGGGACACACGTGGGCAAAGTCACGTATCAGGAGACAAAGCTGGGATCTGAATTGACATGACTCACTGAGGTGCCTGATTCCCTCAAAGACCCTCCATTTGGGTTCTTGGCTCAGCTTTGCAGAAGCTACAGGACTGCTTAGGTGTTGGAGTGCATTTTAAAATTGTTCAAGAAAGATTATTCTTCTTCTTCCCCCCAGATTGAGAGGGAGCAAAATGTTAACCATAGAGTTACCATATGACCCAGCAATTCTACTCCTAGGCAGATACTCAAGAGAAATGAAAACGTATGTGCACACAGACTTGTACGTGAGTGTTCATAGCAGCATTACTCATAATAGTAAAAAGTGGTTAAAAAACCAAATGTCCATCAACTGATGAATGGATAAACAGAATGCAGTTTATCCGTGTAATGGAATATTATTCAGCCATAAAAAGGAGTGTGGTGCTGACACAGGTCACAGTGTGGATGAGGCTTGACCATCATGCTCAGTGAAAGAAGCCAGTCACAAAAGGCCACACATTGTATGACTCCATTTATATGAAATATGCAGAATAGGTAAGTCTGTAGAGACAGAAAGTAGATGAGTGATTGCCTAGGGCTGGGGGGAGGGAGGGAGAGATGGGGAACGACTGCAAATGAGTGTAGGGTTTCTGTTCGGTTGATGAAATGCTCTACAATTAGATTGAAGTGGTGGCTGCACAGCTCTAATTATGCTGAAAAACGCTGAACTGCGCATTTTAAGTGGACGAATTTTATGGCACATGATTATATCTCAATAAAGCTGTTTTTTTTTTTAAAAAACTAAAAGTAAGCGACTGAACGTGAAGCGTGCTGGACAGGACACCCTCTCCGCAAACTCGGCACGGCCCCTTCAGTTGGGCACAGACCCCTGGCGGCCTGCACTGCCAACTGTTTGGGGGCATAACGAAGGGTCATCAGAATGAATTCAGGGCCCAGGCTTCGCTCACCGTGGCCTCATTCGCAGGGAGCATTTCCGGCCACCTTCCTCCTTGTTTGTCTTTGTAGGCCCCAAACTTTCTCTTCTGGTTCATTCATTCTTTCATTTATTCATCAAGCATGTATTGAGCACCTACTGTGTTCCAGGTTCTGTGCTGGTCGTGAGACAAATGATCAAGTCCCCAACCTCGGGAAGTGAACATTTTGTCAGGGAAACAGACCCAGGAAGGGCAAAGTGCGATCTGATGTGACACATCTGGTTGTACATTTGATGAGGATTTCTTGGGCACCTACTACGTCTGGGCCTGTGTTGGGGGCGGGGCAATGGTGGTGAGAGAGAAGCAGCAGAGCCATGACTGGTGCACAGACCACGGCCACGCTGCCCAGGTTCAGGTCTCTGCTCTGCTGCTGACCAGCTGCCTGACCCTCTCTGTAATGTGGGGATGAAAATAGAATCTACGTTCCAGGGCTTTTGTGAAAATTCAGTGACTCCGTCCACGTGAGCTGCTTGGAGTTGGAACAGCCTGGTGTGTGTAGCGTAGTGATTGTCATTGCTCTTGCAGTTTCGCTAGATGTGAACAGTCTAACATCTAGTGCAGCTGTGGGTTCCAGCCTGAAGGAGGTGACAGCTCAGGTGCACAACAGGCATAACAAGAGGAGGGGACAGCTTGGCCAGGGTGACTGTAGGGGCGAGCGCACGGAAGGGGTGGGGCGGGGAGGAGAGGGGAGGCGGGAGCTGTGGACCCTGGGGCTCCCGACTCTCTCTGCACTAGCTTTGTGTCTGCTTTGCGGGGTGGGGGTGGCCTCTCCCTGCAGGCCCCCAGGGAACTTCACAGCCTGGAAGTCGGGGGAGGCCTCCGGAGCCAGACCCAGGGACGGAGCCACTGCTCGCCGTCCACAGGTATTGGCCTCACAGGTTTCCCTCACTCCATCTTCACCACCTCTAGGAGGTACACATGTCATTATCCCCATTGTACAGAAGAGAAAACGGAGGCTCAGGGGAAGGAAGCACCTGGCCAGGGTCACTCAGCCAGTGAGCGGAGGTGCTGAGGTTCACACCCACATCCATGTCCCTGAACCCCACATCCTTAGCCACTAAAGCAGAGGCTGGAGCCTTGGGTGAGGGTCAGGTTTAATTAATCAGGTCTTGCATTAGAAGGGGGTTAGACCTCCCTTGAGCCCCAGGAAGCCCATCCCCCTCCCTGGGCCTCAGTTTCCTTCTCTGCAAATGGAAGCAGCAACTGCAAACTCACCTAGCTGCTGGCCCGAGGTACGTGCGAAAGTGCCAAGCGCCACCCAAGCAACCAGGACAGACACCCTCTGCCTACGTGACCTCAGGCAAAGCCTCCTGCTCTCTGCGCCTCAGGTCTCTGATGGGGAAATGTGATTTCTAAGTCTCTCTCATCTGGAGCTTCCTGACAGTGTTCGCCTGGGTTTGAGCTTGGGGGGCTGATAAGATTGTTTCAGGGTTACTGTTTGTGGGTGGAGCGTGCAGGTTGATTGGGCGTACAGTTGCCAGATTTAGGAAATAGAAATAAAAGATACTAACCTATCTGATGAACTTAGGGGCAGGACAGGAATAAAGATGCAGACGTAGAGAATGGACTTGAGGACAGAGGGGAGGAGGAAGTGTAAGCTGTGACAAAGTGAGAGAGTGGCATGGACGTATATACACTACCAAATGCAAAATAGATAGCTAGTGGGAAGCAGCCGCATAGCACAGGGAGATCAGCTCGGTGCTTTGTGACCACCTAGAGGGGTGGGATAGGGAGGGTGGGAGGGAGACGCAAGAGGGTGGGGATATTGGGGTATATGTATACATATAGCTGATTCACTTTGTTACACAGTGGAAAGAAACTAACACAACATTGTAAAGCAATTCCAATAAAGATGTTAAAAAAAATACTAACCTAAATTGGAATTTCAGATAAACAACAAATACTTTCTTAGTATAAATATGTCGCATGCACTATTTGGGACACACTAATACCAAAAAAATTTGCTTGTTTGTCAGAAATTCCAATTTAACTGGGCGTCCTGTGTTTGACCTGCAACCTTAGCAGGAGTAGGTTAACCGTCTGCCTGCAAGACGCTGGTCTTGGTCTCTCTCGCAGAAAAGCGTGGCCATGGGAAGCCAGAGGTGGGTAGGAAGGTCAGAAGGAAAACATATCTCCCCCCTCACCCCACCCCGCAAGCGTCCTCCCTGCTGTGTTCTTGTTTTGCAACTCACCCCTGCCTTTGGCTGAGCGGTGGCTGCATCAGCGCCCGGCTGGAGAGATGTGTTGTAAGACGAGCCTTTATCTGATGGGCAAGCTCAGAATGACTGTTTGGGTGTTTGGGGCAGGCTCCTGACCCCAAATTATCTGTGTCACCACCACCTCGTCCCCCGCTTGCTACTCCCCAACCATGACTGGAACCCAAAGCGCACCTGGGTTTGAGGCCGCCCTGCCTCCCAGGAAAGGCCGTGCCCCACGATCTGGTTTGCAGCTTGGCTGGGCTCCCAGAGCACGCCATGGGAAAGAGGCCCTTCTCTCCCCGGCCCCGTTTTCCCCACCTGTGGAATAGGAGTGAATTCCTCTGACCACTCCTGCCTGGGGAGAGGATTTTCTAAGCCCCCCAGCAAAGGCCTGGTGTGCAGCACTCTGCTCCCTGACCATCTCCCTCTGTCCAGCCACTGCGCCCGCCCTGAGCTCCTCGAACGTGCCCTGCCCCAGGGCCGGCTGCATAATTTGGGAGAGTCCTGATCAAAGGCAGGAATAAGGTATCACTAAAGGGACTAAGATATAAACTTTTCCATTCTTCCGCAGTCTCTCTCTCTGCCTCTGTCTCTCTCTTCACCCATCTCTCTCTCGACCCTACATGGTATTTTTTATTTGCTACTCAATCTTGCTTTCTCTTGGGCACAGAGAGACTCCTGGGGGACCCACACCCATACCTGGGGCCTCACCCTGCAACTCAGCGCTCATGCGCCCGCTAAGTCCCAGGTTCCCCTCCCACGGGCTGCCTGACTGGTGCACCATGCCAAGAGTGGTTGACCAAGCATCTCCCCTTCCCGGGCTGCCACCTCAGCCCTCAGGGTCTTGTACACGCCCTGCTGGGCAGTGTTCTCTACACTAGGTACCTTGACCCCCTGCTGGAGTAGTCCCCCAGGTGCTTTCTGGTGCTGCCAGCTTGGGGCCAGAACACTGCTGCTTTGCCCTTCTCTGAGACACTGTGGGCTTGTGACCCTGACCCTCTCTGTGCCCGTGCCCAGGCCCTGGGGAAAAGGCATCAGCGGTCACTGCACGGGGCCTGGGGTGCAGGGTATGGGTTGTGGGCAGGACCTTTAATGTCCTGGGAGGTGGCAGGAGGCTGCAAGTCCCCAATGCAAGCTCCACATTAGACTTCAGCAGCACAAATTCAAAGATAAAATCGCAGGAATTTCCTAGCAGCAACTGGGAGCTTTAAACCCCAAGCACGGAGCTCTTCTGAGCGGCTGCACTGGTCGCACAACCATGAGGGCAGCCGTGTCCTGCTCCCTCCTGCCTCATGGCCTTTGCAAGGGCTGTTCCCTCTGCCTGCAATGCTCTTCCCTCCCCTCCTTCCCCATCGCACACCCACCCCTGCCTCACTTCCCTGGGAGGCCCGCGTCAGTCCCGCCCCCTGGACTGGAGGCTCCTGAGAGCAGGAACCAGGTTTCTGCTATTCAGCCGCAGAGCACCCAGAGCACCCGGAGCCTGTCGCCCAGAAGGCGCTGGCTCAGTGCGGGGTGGGGGGGTGGGCAGGAGAGAGATGAGTTACTGACTGAGTGAGTGGCCCAGGGCAGCAGGAGGAGGGTGTGTCCCAGGCAGCGGCCGCAGCAGGGCAAGGCCTGGAAGGTGATGAACCTGTGTGTCTGGCAGGGTGTTGCACCCTGGGCCCCTGGGCACGTGAAGGGCCGGTGGGAGAAGAGGCCAGCCGAGTTGGACTCTCAGGGGCCTTGAATGCCGGGCTGAGGACTCAGGCTGTGTCCCGGAGACAGCAGGTTCCCCAAAGGGATGCTAGCTGTGGTGTGCTGCGCTGGCAGCTGTGCCGAGGGCAGGCTGGGGGCAGAGAGCATGGGGGAGGCTGGTACGATGGACCAGGCCCAGGGCCGTGAGCGGGAGGAGGGCGCCGTTTAGCGCCGCCCCCAGTGCTGCCGCCCACCGGCCTAATCCCCTTCTCGGGCACAGGTGAGATGAGGTGTTTAAGAGTCAAGTGGCGGCTGAGCCCCACGCTCCGGGATTACCACGTGCTCATGTACTGCTCGGCCCCTGAGGTGGGTAGGCGCACACACCAGACTGCAGCCACCTCTGAATCCCTCAGCTGACCCAGGGTCCAGAGTCAGCTCTGAGTTTGAGAGCCCCTCCACTCATCGAGTGACAGCATCAGAGACCTTGAGGCCACAGAAAAGGGAGCCTGGAGAGAGGTGGGCAGATGTCCACCCAGGAGAGCAAGTGATGGTTCCAGGAGTTTTGAGGTTCAGAGTCCTGTCTCGGATGGAAGGGCTGCCCTTTGAAAGCGGAGACATCCTTGACAGGCAGACGTGCTAGGGGAAAGGAGGGGCTGCAGAATGGGTGTGATTGTCACGCCAGGGCAGAGGTGATGGATCAGAGATCTCTGAGTATCCAACCACCTCAGGTCCTCAAGGAAGAGATCCTGACAAAGGGAGAAATACCGGGCGGGAGTGGACACCATGAGCTAGAGCATCCTGGTGTCCACCAAGGGGCACAGCTGACCGCGCTGTCCCCCCCGCCCAGCTGGTGCCCAGGAGGAACCAGGGGGCACCTTGCCCAACGCTGGGGAGAGCAAGGTGGTCAGTGCAGCAAGTGCGTAGAATAGCTTGTTAAGTAAGAGTTAGTTTAATAAGCACACGCCTGTGATGGGGCCGCAGGAGAGAGACCATCAGATATGACTTCTACCCTCAGGGGGCTTCCGCTCCTAATGCCAGGGAGTTAGTCTGCAGGCCAAAGAGGTCACTGTCTTGAGAGAGAAGTCCACGCTTGGGGAGTCAGAGGAGGGAGGCCTGGAGCCAGGGATGCCCGGGGCCGACCCTGGGCTCTGCTGTGAGCAAAGGGAGACCTCCTGGCCTCCATGTCCCCCAGCATTACTAGAGCAGGGGTTCAGCCTGGAGGGAGGCTGAACTGGCGCCCCAGGGGCTTCTTAACACCCTGGTCACGGCCCCACCCCCAGGGCACTGACTCCGAGGGGTAGGTGGGCCCGGGAAGGAGCATTTCCAGCAAGTTCCAGATGCTGCAGGTGGTGGTCCCAGGACCCCACTTTGAGAGCAGTAGAGTGGAGTAATGATTTTTGAGCCTTGTTTTAACCCCATAACCTGTCTTCCTGACCTCCTATGGGGGCGCGATGGGGAGCGCTGAGAGTATCACCCCTTAGCTGGCATGTTAACTGCCGCTGTGTGTTCTTCCTCCTCCGTCCCAAGAACATGGGCTGAAGCAGCCCCAGGTCAGGCACGAGGACATCAACAGGGTGCAGATGTGCAGACCCACAAGGTGCCCTCTCTGGGCCTCCATTTCCCTATCTGTGAAATGGGTTGTTACTGTGAGCGAGCGAGAAGCAAGTGGCTGCCTTGGGGTTGCAAGCAGCATATCTTGCTGCTTGTCAGGACCGCTCCCTACATCCTTGGGCAACTGCGTTAGCTTCTGGTGCTTATAGCCAAGAATCCAGCAGGACTCGGCCCTCCAGTGCCCCAAACCACAGGCAAGTGCCACCCCTAGTGGGGAGGAGCAGACCAGGGCTATTTCGGCCCCCAGGATCCCTGCCCTCTGGCTTTGGGACAGGCCAGAGAATCCCCTCCCAGAGCAGTGGCTGCCTGGGCTTTGCTTATTTCTCTGCCCACCCCTTACAAAGCCCCTCAGGCAGGGGCTGTACAGTGTGTGTGTGTGTGTGTGTGTGTGTGTGTGTGTGTGTGTGCGCGCGCGCGCGCGCGCGCGCGCGCGCGCCGTGTGATAGGAACAAAG
>NW_006774392.1:118198-142175 GCF_000442215.2 Lipotes vexillifer | reverse complement strand
CCACAGCCCCTCTGGGAGAGGCTGTGCAGTGTGTGTGTGTGTGTGTGTGTGTGTGTGTGTGTGTGTTGGGGGGGGGGTGTTCGGTGTTCTGTTACTGAATTCTTTCCGAAGAAAGAACCCACTGTGTCGGCAATGCCTGGAGGCTGCTAGCACAGGAGGGTCAACCCCCTATCCCCTCCTGCTGACTGGTTGCTGAGGGGAGAGAGTTCCGGGGCCTTAGTTTTCTTTTCCCAAGGTCTCCTTCCTCCAAGGAGCAGCTATCAAGAAGTCACAACGGTTCCCGATGTCCACATCCTGTACTTGGCATTTGAGGCCCCTGGAATCCCATTCCCCCTCTTTCCTGTCTCTCATCCCTGCTCCTCAAGCCCAGCAGGGCTTCCACGAGCCAAAGCAGCCATGTCTGCCACTCACACGCTTTCCTTCCCACCTCCTAGCCTTTGCTGGGACTGTGAGTGTCCAGGAGGGAAGTGTTTGGGACAAACAGGGCAAGACGGTCTTCCTATTGCACTCTGTCCACACCATATCCAGGCCCCCGGCACTCCCAGATGGAGGGAGACAGCAGACACAGAATGGAATAGAAATTCAGAGTCCAATCTAAGGGGACCTTGGTCTAGGTCCTTGATTCACGGTCACATGACCTCCTCCTGTGCACAGGCTCTGTCCTTTGCTGCCCATTGCCTTGCTTCATGGAGTCTGGGGCCTATTTTACGGAGGAAAGGTCAAGTCTTTGGGAAGCCTGAGGGACAGAGGCTTGGCAAGGAGAGGTGGCCGGGGGGTGCGGGCAGAGCATGCATGTGCAGTCTTCACCGCCCCCTGCCAGGTGGCCTTGGGCAATCCACACCCCTCTCTGAGTCCAGTGTCCTCAACTGTAAAACCAGGCTTACAATGCTATCCTTTTAGGGGCATCAATAAATGGCAGGTTGTTTTATCACGAGGTTTAACCATTAGCCCACGGCAGATGGAGGGTCCAGGGTCCTGCAGCCCAGTGCCCTGTGCTCCCCACATGCTCAGGATGTGAGACTCTGGGCCCGACAGAGAGGAGAGGTGCCCTCCCAGGCCCCGAGACCACCCAGGGAGTGAAGGTACAGCAGTGCTGGGCTGACCTCTCGCCTTCTGGAGCCATCAGGAAAGGCCCTTCTGAGGAGGTGATCTTTGGACTGAGACAGAAAGACGGGGAGGGACCAAGATCTGGGAAGAGCATTCCAGGCAGAGGGAACAGCCAGTGTAAGGGCCCTGAAGTGGGAGCCAGTGGGATGTTTCCCCTAGGCCAGTGGGGCAATGGTAGGCGAGGCGGTCAGGGAGCCCTGCACATGCGGGCAGCTCATGCAGATGTGTGAGTGAAGCAGATGTAGGTGTAGAGGTCACATGAGCCACCCAGGCTCACACAGCAAACTCTGGAATGCAAGGCTGTGGTGGGAGCCGTGCAAGGCTGGGCTGGGTCCTCAGAGCCACCCTCGGGGTCCCTGCAGACTGGGCCGAGTGAAGGAGGCTGTTGTTCTGATGCCCATGGCCAGAGGATGTCAGGGTCCGAGGCGTGATCCCCCAATGCCCTGCTCACCTAAGGCAGGGAACCCGGATCTGACCCCGGCAAGATGCAGCCTTGGGATGGTGGCCAGAGCAGGGAGCAGAGCCGCCCAGATCCCAGGGATTGGCAGGACAGAAGCATCAGAAGGGCCAGCTGCACTTCTGGTCCGGGGCCTGGGTTCCAGGTACTTCCGTGTAACACGTGGCGTGTCAGCAAGATGTGCTTCTGGGACAGAGCAAGGTCTGCTGTGCCTGGGAGAAGGCATGTGGCCTTACACCCACCACCTACTCACTCACCACTCATTCATTCATTCTTATTCATTCATTCACATATTCACTCACTTATTCATTCATTAAAAAAGTTTAATGGAGAGCGGTCCGGAGTCAGATCCCATTTATAGCCACAGAGCCTCAGATCCCATCGAGGCCCTTACCAAAAAAAAAAATTCCCAAGAGAGACTCGGCCCCAGGAAAGGGTCCCCGGAGGTGATAATGACGTTTGAACTAAGGCTGCAGAAGGTCTTTTGGAGAAAAGGAAAAAGCATTCCGGGCATTGGGTACTGACTGCACAGGCACAGAACTGTGCACCAGAGTAGTGGCTATCCTTTTAGGGGCATCAATAAATGGCAGGTTGTTTTATCACGAGGTTTAACCATTAGCCCACGGCAGATGGAGGGTCCAGGGTCCTGCAGCCCAGTGCCCTGTGCTCCCCACATGCTCAGGATGTGAGACTCTGGGCCCGACAGAGAGGAGAGGTGCCCTCCCAGGCCCCGAGACCACCCAGGGAGTGAAGGTACAGCAGTGCTGGGCTGACCTCTCGCCTTCTGGAGCCATCAGGAAAGGCCCTTCTGAGGAGGTGATCTTTGGACTGAGACAGAAAGACGGGGAGGGACCAAGATCTGGGAAGAGCATTCCAGGCAGAGGGAACAGCCAGTGTAAGGGCCCTGAAGTGGGAGCCAGTGGGATGTTTCCCCTAGGCCAGTGGGGCAATGGTAGGCGAGGCGGTCAGGGAGCCCTGCACATGCGGGCAGCTCATGCAGATGTGTGAGTGAAGCAGATGTAGGTGTAGAGGTCACATGAGCCACCCAGGCTCACACAGCAAACTCTGGAATGCAAGGCTGTGGTGGGAGCCGTGCAAGGCTGGGCTGGGTCCTCAGAGCCACCCTCGGGGTCCCTGCAGACTGGGCCGAGTGAAGGAGGCTGTTGTTCTGATGCCCATGGCCAGAGGATGTCAGGGTCCGAGGCGTGATCCCCCAATGCCCTGCTCACCTAAGGCAGGGAACCCGGATCTGACCCCGGCAAGATGCAGCCTTGGGATGGTGGCCAGAGCAGGGAGCAGAGCCGCCCAGATCCCAGGGATTGGCAGGACAGAAGCATCAGAAGGGCCAGCTGCACTTCTGGTCCGGGGCCTGGGTTCCAGGTACTTCCGTGTAACACGTGGCGTGTCAGCAAGATGTGCTTCTGGGACAGAGCAAGGTCTGCTGTGCCTGGGAGAAGGCATGTGGCCTTACACCCACCACCTACTCACTCACCACTCATTCATTCATTCTTATTCATTCATTCACATATTCACTCACTTATTCATTCATTAAAAAAGTTTAATGGAGAGCGGTCCGGAGTCAGATCCCATTTATAGCCACAGAGCCTCAGATCCCATCGAGGCCCTTACCAAAAAAAAAAATTCCCAAGAGAGACTCGGCCCCAGGAAAGGGTCCCCGGAGGGGATAATGACGTTTGAACTAAGGCTGCAGAAGGTCTTTTGGAGAAAAGGAAAAAGCATTCCGGGCATTGGGTACTGACTGCACAGGCACAGAACTGTGCACCAGAGTAGTGGTAGGGGCGGGGGCGGGGGCGTGACAGGCCCGCGGGGACTTCGTTCCCTGGCCCCTGCAGGGCCACTGAGGAAGCCAGTGTTATGGCTCCCTGACTGATGGCCCAGCTGGCCAGAGCCCCTGGGAGCCTCACCCACTTTGGCAGCTCTGCCGCTTCTGCCTTTCCCTCCCGCCCTCCCGTGAGCTCCGAGGCTGGGCCCACGTGTGTCCCCCTGCTCACCCTGAGTTAGGGTTTCGCTGTGGGGCTGGCTGCAGCCACCCATTTGCTGGAAGGAGACGTGGAGGCCCGAGGTGCTCAGCACTCTCCTGCTCATCCTTCCACAGCAGAGCTAGGGACGGTCCTATACTTGGGTCATTAAATATGTACTGAACAGGGGCCGGGCCCCTCGAGGGGCTCAATACCCGCAGACAGCGTCAAGAGGACAAGACAGGGTTCATCCTCTCCCCGGCTTATAGTTCATGTGAGGAAAGAACATGCTGAGGACCTCCCTCATCAACACGGAGGCTTTGCCTTCAAAGTCCTCACGTTTTCTTACTGAGCCCCTCGTGCTCCTTTCCCAGTTCAGCTGGGTCTCACCCTGGCTGCAGTGTTAGCTGAAAAAGAGGATGGCAGCTGAAAACCAAAGCATTCACTTGAAAAGTAAGGGCTTTAGCTGGAAACAAATGTTAATCTTGGTGATCAATTTATAATGTATAAATGTCAAATCACTATGTTGTGATCCTGAAACTAATATGATATTGTATATCAACTATGCTTCAATTTTTTTTTTTTTTTTGCGGTACGCGGGCCTCTCACTGCTGTGGCCTCTCCTGTTGCAGAGCACAGGCTCCGGACGCGCAGGCTCAGCGGCCATGGCTCACGGGCCCAGCTGGTCCGCGGCATGTGGGATCTTCCCGGACCGGGGCACGAACCCGTGTCCCCTGCATCGGCAGGCGGACTCTCAACCACTGTGCCACCAGGGAAGCCCTATGCTTCAATTTTTAAAAAAAGAAAAAAAAAAAAAGATGTTAGTTGCTAATAAAAACATTTGCTAAAAAGCCAGGAGTGAACTACCATCAAGGTGTGAGCCCATCTTCAAGATCTTGGCTAAAAGTTAGGGTTGGATAATAACTAAATATTAGCTGATAACTAAGGTGTTGGCTGAAACACTAAGCAGTTAATAGATAACTAAGGTGATAGTTGATAACTAGGATGTTAATTAGAGACTAAGGTTTCTATAACTCGATAATGAAATGACTACCCAATTAGCATAAACTCTAAGAGATATTTATACATTCATGTTCATCACAGCATTATTCGCAATAGCTAAAACGTATCCATTGACAGATGGCTGGGTAAACAAAATGTGGTCATACATCCAATGGGATAGAATTCAGCCCTAGAAGGGAAGCAAGTTCTGACACCTGTTACAACACGGATGAACCTGGAGGACATTGTGCTCAGTGAAATAAGCTGGTCATAAAAGGACAAATACTGTAGGATTCCACTTACAGGAGGTCCCTAGAGCAGTCAAATTCATAGAGACGGAAAGCAGAATCCCCCTGGGGATGGCGGAGGGGGAGGGAGACTTGGTGTTTAATGGGGACAGAGTTTCAGTTTGGGAAGGTGAAAAGGTTCTGGAGATGATGGTGGTGATGGCTGCACAACAGTGTGAATGTACTTAAGGCCACTGAATTGCACACCTAAAAATGGTTACAGTTGTAAATTTTATGTTATATATCTCTTACCACAATTTTTAAAGGTCAACCCAGTTTAAAAAATGCACAAACAAAAGATATACGATGGCCAAAAAGCACATGGAAAGATGCTGAACATCACTAGTCAACCAGGAAATGCAAACTAAGCCCCAACGAGGCACCAGTACTTTTGGAACTAAAGTGAAAAGACTGACCACGTCAAGTGCTGGCCAGGAGGCAGAGCGATTGGAATTCCCAAACACTGCTGGTGGGAGCGTGAAAAGACACAGTCACCCTGAGAACAGTATAAAGTTAGACGTTGGCTACCGTTCAGTCTAGCAATTCAGCCTGTTGTAGGTGGGGATCCCCAAGAGAAATGAAAATATATGGCCACACAAGACCTAGACCCAAGTGTTTATAGAGGCTTTATTCTTTTTTTTTTTTTTTTTAATTTATTTATTCTGGCTGTGCCAGATCTCAGTTGCGGCATTCGGGATCTATACTTGCGGCAGGCATGCGGGATCTAGTTCCCCGACCAGGGATCAAACCCGGGCCCCTTGCATTGGGAGCATGGAGTCTTACCCACTGGACCACCAGGGAAGTCTCAATAGATGTTTTATTCTTAATAACCCCAATCTGGAAACCATCCAGATATCCCTCAGCTGGTGAGTGGTCACACAGTGGTCCATCCACCCAAAGTATCACTACCGCGGCAAGGAACAGATCATTGATGTGCATAACACAGGTGAACCCCAAAATCATTCTGCTGAGGGGGAGAAGCCAGACCCCAAATAGTACACACCACATGATCCCATTTATCTTAAACTCTAGAAAAGGCAAATGGAATGGATAGTGGTCCAAGGGGTGGGAGGTGGGAGCTGTCTGCAAAGGAACCTGAGGGTGATGTCTTTGGGGGGGATGGGTGTTTGTGGCATTTACTACAGGGGTGTATACATGTGTTAAAACTCATCAGACTGTAAGCTTAAAAGGGGTATTGTGTGCCCCCAAATTCATATGCTATAGTCCTAAACCCCAGTACCACAGAATGTTGACTGTGTTTGGAGGTAGGGCCTTGAGAGAGATAATTACGTTAAAATGAGATCTGAATAGACATTTTCCCAAAGACACACAAATGTCCAGTGGGTGCATGAAAAGATGCTCAGCATCACTGATCATCAGGCAAGTGCAAATCAAAACCACAGTGAGATATCACCTCACACCTGTTAGGATGGCTATCGTCAAAAAGACACGAGATAACAAGTGGGACCTCAGTGGGACCTCAGTGGGACCAGTGGGACCTCAGAAGTTTAGAAGATGCTTGCACACTAAGGCTTGCTCTGCATCCAATGAGCAGCCCAGGTTGTCCACCTGGAGATGTGTGGCTTGGCCAGTAGCCACTGCCCTAACCTAAGGGACCCCATCTTCCACCACAAGGCCCCAAGGGTCTGCCACTGCCTGAGAGAGACAAATGAGAGTAGCGGAAGTGCCCAGTTGAACCCAGATCAGAGAGCAGAGCTAAAAAAGTGGTTGCTCTTTTAAGCCACTAGGTTTGGGGGTGGTTGTGATTCATCAATAGATCACTGAGACATTTTTCCAAGTGTCAGTGCCTAAAAAGAGAGAGACAGGCAGTGCCGAGCAATGTGACGTAGCAGGCGACTATACGGTGTCCTCGTGGGTAGCATCATGGGAGAAGGGACCAAAGGGGTGATTCTGGGGCTCTGGTTCGCTGACATCTGCAGCCCTGTGAGGAGGGGGTCAGGGGTTCCAACCCCCTCTGAATTCTGGACCCCATAGAGTGTCCTAGCCTCCCACCTCACTGTCTATTTCCAAAGCACCCAACTACCCTCAAAGGCTGCAGCTCACCATTCATCCATCCAGCACCTGGCGGGAGGCCAGGCACATAGTAGGTGCCTTATAAACAGTTGTCCAATCGTAGGGATACCTGTGTCCTCAGGTCCACACCCTGCACTCTGAGCCACTGCAGATATACTAAGTTTAAGCTGCCTTGTTCTACAGGGTCCACCACCCTAAAATGGATGGAGTGTTCATTTCCCTTCTTAGACTGAATTGGGTGTCTGTTTCCACACCCCGCCCACCACGTTAGGCTGGAGGAAGTGGCTCCAGGCCCACAGGGACTCACGGGCCCTGCAAAAAGCACTAGACAGGGAGCCACACACACCTCGATGCCAGTCTTGGCTCTACAGCTAACGAGGCACTTCTCCTCATTTTTCTCCTCCGTATAATGAGGACAGTCATACCCACCTGAGGGCACAGTGCCAAGAGCCTGGCACACAGTAAGTGCTCAATAAACATGAGTTCCCCTGACCCCCACCCACCCTGGTCTTCCTTCCTCCTCAGTCATGGCCGCTCCCCCCATTTCCTGGGTCAAACACTGGCCACAGAGCTCTTCCCGCTTTGGCTTAACCACGGCAAGTTGGAGTTGGCCACAATTAAGAACAAAACATCTGCAAAAAAACAAAAAACAAAAAAACTCAGAACAAACAAGCGCCTGAGCCTGGATGCCTCTGAGTGACATGTGAGGTTGGCGTACAGGGACAGAGGTGACCGTCCAGGGGCCGCCCAGCTATCAGGGGTCGAGCGGGTCAGGGGCCAGCGCAGGGTTCGGGAGCTGCCAGCCCTGCCGGTGAGTCCAGGTTCTGACCTTCCGTCATCGAGTACCATCACGCCCTCCCCTCCTGCCCCTGTCGCCCTGCTGTGCCTGTTTCCCCATCTGTGAGATGTGGGGAGCAGAAGCAGCCCCTTCTGGCTGGTAATCCTCCAGTCTGCCCATCAGGTGGAGCGTGGAGCAGGGCTGAGGCAGAGAAGGCATTTTAGGGGGCGGCCGCCAGTGTTGTCCCATCCCAGGTGGGCCCTGTGGGGAGACGTTTCGCTGCCGCGGCCCCAAAGCACCCTGAGCGCAGTCAAGTCCAGGGGAGGCTCTCATCGCCCCCCAAGCCTGCATGCAGTAGGTCCTTTGTCAATCATGGTATTTCAGCCCTGGAAAGTCATCTAACCCACTGGTCTTGGCCTTTTTTGTGATAATAAGTTTTAGCTTCTGTCCTCTTTCTTCAAAGAAATTCTTATAAAGCAGACCATTGGGGAAAAGGTAGCACAAGATCCCAAACCTGTCAGCCCGTCCTCCTCCCTCTGCCTCCAGCCGCCCACGCACACCCCCATGAACCACGGGGTATAAATCTGAGCCCAGTAGTGATGACGCCTGCCTGCATTAATAGTGCGCCTGCTGTGTACTCTGCACTGCCTGAGCCGGGGGTCTCCATCCCCTCCACTTGTCAATCACAGTCCTAAAGTGACATCTCACTCACCCGCTTCCCTGTGAGAAGACTAAAACAATAAAGAGAGACTAAGTCAGCCAGGGTCACCCAGCTGGTTTGCAGCGTCCAGGATTCACCCCCGAGGCCGTCAGCCCTTTGAGGGCTATGCTCCTTCCACTGCCCCAGAGAGCATGGAGAAACTGCGGCCCGGAGCCGGGTGGGAGTAGTGACTTCCCGAGGCTACCCCAAAATCTGCTGAACATGGGTCAAGGCCAGCATGACCTTGGTGACTTCCAGGCTGGTCAGCTGTGCTGTGCCACTGCTGTCTGTGGGCCCCCGGCATGGGGAGAGTTTGCTGGGCAGGGTTTATACTGTCCTGGACTCTGCCAGGCAGCAGATTAACATCTAGAGCACTGAAACCACACCCACATGTAGGTTGTCTGGGGCCTGAAGGTTGCCATCACCTTCCGCCCTGAAATCCAGCTACCAGCATCCAAAGGTGGTCAGAATGGAGGGACTGCCAAGTCTAAACCTAATGTTTACAGATGGGGAGACTGAGGCTCAGCCTTGCAGCCTTCCACTGGGCAACCTCTGTTGCCATTATTTCACAATTTTATGGGTAACGTTAGCCACTGCATCCTCCCAGGAACCCCAGCAGTCAAGGAAGGGGCAGCATTAATTAAGCTCTGACTGTATGTGTAATACTGCTTTAGGCGTGTTCCCGTCATCTTTTTCACCCCACACAACGGCTCATCTAGTGGAAGGGGACCCGGAGAGGGAAGGTGGCTTGCCACCTCTCCCTGTCTCTCAGACTCATTTCCCAAAGCCGCAGGGACCCACCATAGGAGCGCTGGTGTAAGCGGGAGGGCAGAGGGTGACTTACAACCCTGGAGACACCCACCAAACAGAATGTGGGCTGTACTGCACATAACATGTGCTTCCTGAGTGCATGGTGGAACGGATGAACCCCAGACTCATTGGGTGCCCCGTAAGTGTTTGTCGAGAGAATGGGTGGATGGGTGAGTGGAAAATTCTCAGTTGGATACATTGAAAGACTCCCGGCCCCTGTCCTTATTAGAGTGGAGGCCTGGAGCAGTCTGATCCCCTGCCCCCAACACTTTATTTTCTCTTTCCCCCCTTCCTACTCCTCCAGGAGAGCCACCTGCCCAGCTCAGCTTCTTGCTGGGAAGTGGTTGTCTCTGCCTCCCTCTGTCTCTCGCCTCTCAAAGCTGCTTTCGTGGTCCATTCTTCAGGGACATCCTTTTCTTGACTGAGAGATGAGCACTAAGGTCTGCCTTGATTCCTTCTAGGGGCAGGTTTGCACATTGGAAGGCGTAGTCTTGAGAAGGTAGAATCTGAGAACTTGGTGTGGTCTGGCAGCATCCAGGTCTGGGGCTCAGCGTGGGGCTGGAGCTAGGGCTCAGTCTGAAACCAGAACTGGGAGTCGTCCAGGGATCGAGTTCACGCCCTGTCTAGAAACAGAATTAGAGCTCAGTCTGGAAACAGAGTCAGGGCTCAGTCTATGACCAGGATCAGGGCTCAGTTAGGAGCTAGGGTCACAGGTCATGTAGGGGTCAGGGGACCAGGGACAGGACTGAGGACTCAGGCTATAACTTGGGTTAGGATTCAGTAGGGTTAATGTTTGGGCTCAGACAAGCAAGCTCAGGGTTGAGTATCCAGTCAGGATCAGAGCTTAGTTCATTCTGAGAACCAGGATTATGGATGAGTCTGTGGTTAGGGCCAGGGCTGCATTCAAGGCAAGGGTCAGGCCTAAGTGTATGGCTGGAGCAAGGACTCAGTCTGTGACCAGGATGAGGCATCAACCTGAAACCCAGTTCCATCTATGACCAGAGTCAAGGCCCAGGTTATGACCAGGATCAGGGCTCAGCCTGGAACTAAGATCAGGGCTCAGTCTGTTTTCAGGGTCAGGGCCCAGGCTACAGCTTAGGGTCAGGGCTCAGTTCATGACTGGGATGAGGGCTAAGTCTATGAACGGAACTAGGGCTTAGTTTGGGAACGAGTTCGGGCCTTAGACTGTGACTAGGATCCGGGCTCACTCTGGAGCCAGAACCAGAGCTCAGTCTGTGACTGGGGTCAAGGCCCAGGTCATGAGCAGGATCAGAGCTTAGTTTATGTCTGACGCTACGTTATAACCAGGCTGTGTCTGGGATGAGCAGTCGTGTGAGACCACGATCAGGGCTCAGCCTGCATCTGTGCTCAGAAGTTCCTCCATGGATTCCTGCTTCAGTAGGGTTAATGTTTGGGCTCAGACAAGCAAGCTCAGGGTTGAGTATCCAGTCAGGATCAGAGCTTAGTTCATTCTGAGAACCAGGATTATGGATGAGTCTGTGGTTAGGGCCAGGGCTGCATTCAAGGCAAGGGTCAGGCCTAAGTGTATGGCTGGAGCAAGGACTCAGTCTGTGACCAGGATGAGGCATCAACCTGAAACCCAGTTCCATCTATGACCAGAGTCAAGGCCCAGGTTATGACCAGGATCAGGGCTCAGCCTGGAACTAAGATCAGGGCTCAGTCTGTTTTCAGGGTCAGGGCCCAGGCTACAGCTTAGGGTCAGGGCTCAGTTCATGACTGGGATGAGGGCTAAGTCTATGAACGGAACTAGGGCTTAGTTTGGGAACGAGTTCGGGCCTTAGACTGTGACTAGGATCCGGGCTCACTCTGGAGCCAGAACCAGAGCTCAGTCTGTGACTGGGGTCAAGGCCCAGGTCATGAGCAGGATCAGAGCTTAGTTTATGTCTGACGCTACGTTATAACC
Organism: Lipotes vexillifer; assembly: GCF_000442215.2. Classification (NCBI taxonomy): domain Eukaryota; kingdom Metazoa; phylum Chordata; class Mammalia; order Artiodactyla; family Lipotidae; genus Lipotes; species Lipotes vexillifer. Next base: position 131,097 of record NW_006774392.1, on the reverse strand, counting down.
AGGCTGTGTCTGGGATGAGCAGTCGTGTGAGACCACGATCAGGGCTCAGCCTGCATCTGTGCTCAGAAGTTCCTCCATGGATCCCTGCTGACACAGAAGAGTGAAAAGAGCTTCCAGAACCATTTAGCTCCCCCCCTTCGTGGCACCAGCTGGATTTGCATTCTATTCCTTAAAACCCTAGTTTCTTTCTAGTGGGCACTGTCCTGCCACTGCCCACACTGCCAGGGGAGCTGCCTCCGCGCCTCCACCCAGACCCCAGCCGCCCACTTCCCTGCCAGAGAGCCTCCTGGCTCCAGGGCTATTAAGGGAGGAATCTGTGTGAAGAAGACGGTAAACAAAATCCATGATGTGGGGCTGGGGCAGGCGCCCGTCCCTGCTGTGGCTCCGTGGGCTGACTCCAAGGGAAGCCAGCGGCACTGAGCGGGCGATGTTGACAAGAGACTTAATGAAATCCAGAGGGAGGTGCCCTGGCAGGGCCCACCTGGAAGGAGGCCCAGGATAGTAATTAAATTAATTCTGGGGTGTGCCCCAACAAGCGCAGAGGCGAGAACTGAGGCCAGGGCCCATTCACTCGGAGCTCCAGGAGTTTGTCATAATTACAGGGAAAAATAAGTTTTGGAACTTACGTAACCCCACTGCTCAGGCCCTGAGGGTTAGGCCCAAATTGCTTTTCTTTTCCAGGAAATTCACTATTACACAGCTGCACCTGCACACCAGGGTCACCTCTGTGGCTCACAGGACGTGCAAGAGCACAGAACAAGAACTTGGTTCTCGACCCCATTTCTCAGGTGAGGCCAGACAAGCTTCAGGGGGCAGAAGCGTCTCGTGCAGAGTCATGTGATCTGGACGTAGGACAATCTTCAAGTCCCACATCCCAGTTATCCTGCCTGGAAACCTATCCAGTGTGGAGACTGTGGGTGAGCAGGACAGAGGGAGACTTGCTCTGCCTGAGAGAGAGGAAAGGAAGGCTCTGGAACTGGTGCCCTCCTTTAAGTATGAGTGGGGGTTGGCGAGCCGAGAAGGGGGAGGAGTGCACCAGGCAGAGGAAACAGCATGGGGGCTGGAAAGAGCAGAGCATGTTGGGAGGAAGTGATTGTCCCCTCGGGCTGAGTGCCGGTGGAGGGCTGGGCTGGGGAGGAGGTTGAGGTGGGCTGGCCAACAGGCCCAGAAGCCTCTTCAGTGACCCTGTGAGCGAGATGCTTCATTGTTCCCATCTGACGGATGAGTAAGTGGAGGCTCAGGGAGTTTAAGACACACAGCCAGGAATTAGAACCCATGCTTCACCGCTCCCAACTCTCCCGGCTTCCTAGTTCAGCTCAGCCCGGGTACCAAGGCATGAAGTTGCTCAGGCCAGGGTGGAAAACCACCAGGATCTCCAGGAAGAGGGAGAAGAGAGGAAACCGCTCGCCCAAGGGCAGGGCAGCGGCAGGGAGCCGGCTGCCAACCGCAAGCCTCTGCAGAGCCGTTTCCAGGGTGAGGAAGCCCAAGACGCATGGAGGCAGGGAAGTGGGGAATTATGGGGAAGCCGGTTCCACATGAATTGTGGGCTTCCTGGCCAGAAAGCGAGCATCCCATCCCAGGATGTACGTAGGCAGAGGATGGACAGGGAGGCAGGAAAAGGCAGTCCTGGATCAGATCCCTCCCAAATCTGCTCATCTGAGCTCTCAGGAGCCCCCACGTCTCCTGGGAAAAGCCCTTCCTGGCTGCTGGCAACTGAGGGATGTCATCAAATGAAGCTCCAGGAAGAGGCTACTCCCACCCGAGGGATCCATTTGCTTCCAGAGTGTTTCCCTCTTCAGACGTCTCCAGCGCCTTGAAAACATCCCCGAATAGAACCTGAAGGAAAGGTCCTTAGCGTGCGGAGAACTCTCTGTGGGGTCCTGTCTCCCTTGAGCAGGAGGCAACAGATGCAGTAGCGCAGAGAAGAGGAGTGACCAATGGGGCATCACACAGCATGGTCCAGGTGGGCCTCCTGGAGGAGGCATGTGGCCAGGCTCAACCCTCCGGGCGAGGCCCTCTCTTTGGGTTAGAGGGTCCTTGACGTCGCCCTTAATCAGGAATGAGAGTGTTTGTTTTTGGCTGAATATCTTGCCGACCGCAGACAAGACAGGACAGAACTGCCCGTTCCAGATTTCTGGCAGCTTGGGAAACTACTGTGGGTCCTGCCCGGTCACCTCACTTCCTCCTGGTGACCTAGTGCCCACCCCTGAGGCCTGGGGTCTGGCTGCCAGATTATATGAGAACCCTGCTTGTGGCGAAAGGTGTTGGCAATATTCACCGCCTTTCCTTTTTCCCCCTCCTTCCAGACTCCGTGGTCCCTCCCCTCAGATCTCATCTCCATAGCTGTAAACCTGGGTGGTTGGTGGTTCATGAGACACAACAAGGACAAGCATCTTGGGCAAGGGGGCAGCATGTGCTGTAGCCCAGAGGCATGACAACAGTGTGGCCTCCTCAGAGAAGGGCACATGTGCTCTGTGGCTGAAGCACGAGCCTCCTGCTGCGTGGGTGAGGAGACAGATAGGCAGGTTTGGCCAGCTTTCCAAGGCCCAGAGCACTAAGGACCTGTGTTTTATCTTAGAGTGATGGGGAGCCCCAGAAGTTGAGCAGGGGAGTTCATGGTCAGAAATATGTCCCAGAAAGCTCCCAATGGATTGGACATGTGAGAGCATGGACGCTGGGAGATTGGGGAGGGAACCAGACTGAGAGCCCAGCCCAAGCATGGTACAGAGGAAGAGACCAGACAAGCACTTCCAAACAAGAAAGGCAGGGCCAGGTGATCAGCTGGTTGTGGGCCTGACATGTGGACATTAGGGCCCCCATTATACAGAAAAGGAAACTGAGGCTTAGAAGGAAGTGACTTGCCCATGGTCACTCCTCTAGGGAGTGATGGAGCCAGCACCATAGATCCAAGTACAGCGCTGTCTCTCTACTGCATCCCCCTTAGCAAAGTTCACCACCTTTGCCACCTGTGGCCATGATTTGCGAGGTGATTCACTCCCCCTAGCCAGGCCCTGGTGAGCTCCTATTCATCCCTTGATGCCCACCTCCTTAAGGTTGCCCTCTCAGACTGCTGCAAACAGAATCAGTCTCTTTCTTGGAACAGACAAACTCTGGGAAGTTTGTCTGTCCCACTGCCTGGGAGGGCCTTGGGGGCAGAGGGCCTATGTCATCTCTGTCTTCCCAGCACCCAGACCAAGGCCAGTATACAGTAGGTACCCAATAACTGTCTATTAGAGAGAGATGAATGAACAAACAAGTGAGTGAATGAAAGAATAACACATACACTCAGGAGCACAGATGGTCAAAGACAGGTTGTTGTTTTTTTTTCTTTTAATTTTTATTGAAGTGTAGTTGATTTACAATGTTCTGTTAGTTTCAGGTGTGCAGCAAAGTGACTCAGCTGTACATATACATATATCCACTCTTTTTTAGATTCTTTTCCCATATAGGTCATTACAGAGTACTGAGACAGGTTCCCTGTGCTATACAGTAGGTCCTTATGTGGAATCTAAAACTATGGTACAAATGAACTTATTTACAAAACAGAAATAGAGTCACAGATGTAGAAAACAAACTTACGGTTACCAGGGGGAAAAGGGGGGGGGGGGGGTGGGGGAAATTGGGAGACTGGGATTGACATATACACACTACTGTGTATAAAATAGATAACTAATCAAAGACAGGTTTTGAAGTCAGACAGGCCTGGACAAATCCCAGCTCTGCATCTTGCGGGCCAGTGGCCCTGGGGCTTCAGCCCCCAAACCTTGGCTTGCTCCTCCGTGGAGTGTTGGCAGTCGCCCTCGGTGTGCAGCCTGATGAGCAAGTTTGGGAACACACTGATGACAGACAGCCCAGAGGAGCGCTTGAGCACGTGCTCCGTGAAGCCAGCAGGCCTGGACTCAAATCTTGCCTCTGCCACTTAACATGCGTGAGTTTGGACAACATGCTTGACTGCTCTGTGCCTCAGTTTCCCCATCTGCAAAATGGAGAATAACAGTGCTCGCCTCGTAAGGTTATTTTGAGGATCAAACGAGGAAATGCATGTAACATGTTTACAACAGAATGTGGAGAGTAGTGAGTGCCAGACACGGGCTTGTTACATGTGGTTGTTCATGACACGCCTGACACGTGGTATGTGCCTGACAGGCGAGGGTCCTGCTCTCCCACCCCCTCTCCTCCATCCTGCGACCCAGGAAGGGGGCTGCAGGGACACAGCTGGGCCAGAGGGGCTCTGATTAGCAGTCAAAGCCTCAGCCTGTCTCTGCGGAAACATCAGTGGGTCAGACACTGCAGGATCTCCTGCTCCTCCAGACAGAAACCCCACATAGACATCAAATGAACCGCCCACGCCAGCAATAATGGCATTCATTTCAGAAACTTCAAGGAGCAGGAAAATATGAAGCACGTCCTGCTGTGACGGGACTTCAACTTAATGGTTTCAGCCTCTGAGCTCCGCTCCGGAAGTGCCTTTTTAACGTGCTCCTTTTAAATCCCAGACTGTTCCCTTCTACTCAGCAAGGTCGATGTTGCCTTTTTTAAAAAAATATTTATTTATTTAGGCTGCGTCGGGGCTCAGTTACGGCACACGGGAATCTTCGTTGCAGCGTGCAAACTCTTAGCTGTGGCAGGCATGCGGGATCTAGTTCCCAGCCAGGAATTGAACCCGGGCCCCCTACCTACCTTGGGAGCGCAGAGTCTTACCCGCTGGACCACCAGGGAAGTCCCTAGCTGCCGTTTGTTTTGAGCTCTAAGTACTAGGTGATGCGCCCAAATTATATGATTAATCCCTTCAGCCCCGTAATGGAGTGTCATTCCTGATAGAAAGGGGAGACGAAGGCTCATAGAGGTTGCCAAACAAGCCCAAGGTCACTCAGCACGGAAGCAAGGTCAGGAGTTGAGCCTACACGTACCTGACTCCAAAGGCAGTGCTCTTAACACCAGTACTTAGTGCTGGCCACACGTCAGAATCAAATGAGGAGGGACTTCCCTGGTGGCGCAGTGGTTAAGAATCCGCCTGCCAATGCAGGGGACACGGGTTCGAGCCCTGGTCTGGGAAGATCCCACATGCCGCGGAGCAAATAAGCCCGTGCGCCACAACTACTGAGCCTGCGCTCTAGAGCCCATGAGCCACAACTACTGAAGCCCGCGCGCCTAGAGCCCGAGCTCCACAACAAGAGAAGCCACCGCAATGAGAAGCCCGCGCACCACAATGAAGAGTAGCCCCCGCTCGCCGCAACTAGAGAAAGCCCGCACGCAGCAACAAAGACCCAACACCAAAAATAAAAAAAAAAAAAAAAAAAAGTTCCCCAGGAGATCTTCCAGGCAGCCAGGTTGGCAGGACAGGTACAGGGGATGGGGGCTCATACTCAGGGGAGATGCATCTGACGGGAGGGATGCAACCCATGCAGCTCTAACCCTTGCCCCCGCAGCTCCCCTCAGCCCCACAGGAACAATGTAATCATTCGAGACCGGACCCCAGGCGGAGAACTTCCCGAAAGCTGCAATTCCACCAGGAGGCAGCAAGGAGGCAGCAGGTGCTGCGGCGGAACATCTTCCAGGAGCCGCTCTTGGGCTGGAGGCTTGGCTGCATCCCCCCGATCTGACCTGGGCCCCTCCCCAGCTCACAGCTCAGCACAGGCCTGGCTCTCCGACCTTTTATTCCTGTTTCAGCAGTGGGATCATTTCTTCAACCAAAATTTGGGGAATTTGGCTTGTCCAGACTTTGACTCAGGCCCACTCCTGTTGACATTACAATGAAATGTCTCTGAGCCTGCATCTTCCCACCAAAAGCTCTTCCCAAATCCACAAACGCAGGTCCTCGTTGCTCATCCACCTTCCCCGAGGCTGGCAGATTACACAGCCCCTGTAAGATGCTGGCTTCCAATCCTGGTTCTACCGTTTCCGAACTGAGAGGCCTTGGGATGGTCGCTTAACTTCTGTGAGTCTCAGTTTCCTCATCTGTAAAATGGGCACCTACCTCATATTCATAGAAAGGCCGCCAAGATTGCAAGAGAGAACAGTGTAACACCCTTTGCCAGTGCCTAACATGCAGGAGGCACTCAATAATGACACTTGTTGTCAACCTGATGGTGATAGGGGAGGGACAGCAAGCAGCCTAGACTGCAGGCCTCTGGGATTCATACTCCACGTGGCCCACAGCTCTGACCCTGAGTCATTGTCCTGCTGCCAGAGACTGACTCCAGGTGGCCATCCTATGGGTCAGAGGCCAGCACACCCACTGATGCACTCCCTTCCCCTCCCCCCAGGCCACCACACCAGCTTTAGTAATTAACACAATGAGCCTGGCCCTGGCCAAGAGAGCCACTGGGTGCCGCTGCCCCTCACAGCCCCCTCTAAAGCTCTCTCGCTCCACCCCCACTGCCACCACCGTAGTCCAGGCCCCCAGTGGTGCTCATTTCCTCCCTCCCACCCTGTCTCCGGGCTCAGCCCCTTGAGTGGATTCTCCACCCAGCCGAAGCCAGGTAGATCATTATAAAGCACTGTGATCATCTGTTACCATCCTCCACGGCTCCCCAGTCCCTCCATCTCAGGCAGCCTCCGGAGTCCTCTTGTGACCTGGCCACAGACTCTTCGTCACCGCTGGTCTCTACCGTATGCTCCACCCACCCTACACCTCTTGGTGCTGCCCAGGTGTGCCAAGCTCTCTCTTGCCTCTGAGTCTGAGCCTTTGCACATGCTGTTCCCTTTTCCTGCTGGAATGCCCTTTCCCCATCCCCTCTGCTGGTCAACTCCAGTTCATCCTTCAGCTCAAGTGGCTGGAGGCTTCGATCTTCCCTATGTGGGTCTCCACAGATGACTTGGGCTTCCTGACAGCATGGTGGCTGTCAGGAAGACGACCGGATGGATGGTGCCTTGCCTTTATGACTAGCACTGGAAGCCATTCAGCATCACTCTTTCTTTGCCACAGGCCACCCAGACCCAAGGGCAGAGAACATGTGGACCTTACCCCCCGAAGAGAGGAGTGTCAGAGCCATATCATAAGAAGGGCCCGCGCAATAGAAGATGCCGTGGCTATTCTTGGAAAACAGAAAACAAAAAGAGGGGGAAGGAAAATGTGAGAACTCAGCACACAGCTGGGGCCACCAGGGCGGGGTCTGGTGTCCATGACGTCACTCACTGACTTACAGCTAGTGCTTCGGTAGGCGGTATGGCTCTGACTCAGTCAGGAGAGTTTAGCAACGTTAGTCTCGTCTGCAAAGCGCATGAGGTGTCATGGGAAGATTTCTGTGTATATTGGAAACATTTACAATTTAAAGCTCTAAATGTTAGTGGTCTTGAAAATTCCCCTGTGTTGCTGAAAAAATAAGATGGGCCACAAGTGATTTCAAAGAGGTCTGGGGCAGGAGAGATGGGAAATTTTCCAAGTACACCTGGCCCACTAAGGATCACGTCCTCTGAGGGTTGTTGGGAGAAAAGGATCTACCTGGCATCCATCTTTCCAACCACAGGAAAGGCCTGGAATATTCTGGGGGGGTGTCCAATTGGTTCTGGCATGCACACACTCCATGCAGAGGTTACAGAAGGAAATTGTAAGATGGGGCTGAGGGTGCTGGTGTGAGCAGAACCAACCCAGATTTCCTCTCTTCTCTTTCACCCTGGGTTCTGCTTCCTCTTCCCTTTCGCCAGTTGGGCCCAGATAATTCAGATTTCCAGAACGTGAGGAATCTTCAGACCCCATGGTTTAGCCAGTGACACCCTATTTTGGCTGTTACAGCTGTGGGACTCCCTCACCCTTGAGTATTCGGCTGTGCCACGTGGGTCTCCCTGGGCCTCCAGCATTGACACCTGCTCTGTCTCCTTGGCCAGGAAAGGTGAAGCTGTGTGACTTGAATCATGTTCCCTCACCTCTCTGAGCCACTCCCAATAGCACCCTGAGCTGCTGGCCTCACGGAGCAGTTAGGGAATCACCAGACAAAAGTGCTTCATGAAGAAAGTCTGACAGGCTGTACAGTCAGCACTCATGCTGAATAATAATGGCGCTCCATCCCAAGACAAGAGCAAGGGTGCAGACAGAGAAAGGAGGGATTTAGGAGCTCTTTTGCTTCCAAGTGTGAGTGAAACTTGCACTGAGCATTTACTGAGCACCACCTGTATACCAGGGCCCAGGAAGCACCATGGACACAATGATGCACATGATGTATGTGGCCCCTGCCCTTGAGGGCTCACTATCTGGACTGTTCCAGAAACAGAACGTGAGGTCTAAGCGGAGACCCGAAAGATGGAGAACCATCCAGGTGGGAGGCGGGAAGGGTTGCTTTCCTGATAGATGGAACAGCATATGTGAGGGCCCAGGGTCCAGGGAGAAGACGGGCTTCTGGAAGGGAGAGTTTCGGCACAGAGGTGGAGCTAGAGGGGGACAAACAGTAAGAAACATGAATAAATAAGAGATATGGCATGTTAGGATTTGGTAAGCGCTACAGAGAAAGATAAATCAGGAAAGAGACTGAGAGTGTGTAGGGGGTAGGGATGGGGGTGCCATTTTAAAAAGGGGGAAGCCTGCACTGAACAGAGCCAAGGAAGTGAGAGTCATGTATTTGGGGAAAGGGCATTCCAGGCTGGGGGAAGCAAATGCAAAAGTCCTGAGGCAGAGATGTCCCCGCACTTGGGAGGAATAACCAGGAGCCAGTGCAGCTGGAACAGAGAGACCAGGGGAGCACGGTGGAAGGTGAGGTCTTGGAGGTGACAAGGCTCAGGCTGCACAGGCTTTGTGGGCCACTATGAGGACTTTGGCTGTTATCCCAAATGAGGTGGGAGCCATGCGGGGGGCGGCTGAACAGAGGAAGGATGAGGGCTGACTTTAACAATATCCCTTGGGGCGCTGTGAGAAGAGGCTGAAAGGGCAAGGAAGGAACAAGGGAGGAAGCGAGAGAGATTATGGTGGCTGGACCAGGTGGCAGCAGTAGATGTGGCAAGAAGTGATGGGTTTCTGGATGTGTTTTGAAAGTGGAGCCAACAGAAACTGGAGAGAGAGAGAGAGAGAGAGAGAGAGAGAGAGAGAGGCATGAAGAGGGGAGGGGAGGGGGAAAAGAGAATGGAAAATCCATGGCACACACACCTCTGTTCCCTCCTGGGTCCATGACAGACATGATTAACTGAGACCTTTTCCCCGTTGATCCCAGATTGGTCCTCAAACTCCTCCTCAACCCAAACCTACAAGCCATTATTCCCACTAATCAAGATTGAATACTGAATGAGGTTGGAAAGCAGTCTAGGGTCACACAGGGATGGAAACCGTTATTTTGGGACATCTGCCACATGCCTGGCACTAGCTAGTTGCTTTTCTCTTTATTTATTATAATTTTCAAATTAGTTAAGTAATTGAGTTCCACCTTTATTGAGATCTAATTGACACATGCTGCTTGTTTTTCACATTCTCTCGTTTCAATACTCACAACACACACTGTGTGGTTGGCATCAGCATCCCCATTTCACAGATGAGGAAACTGAGGCTCCGAGAGGTATGGACACTGGTCCAGAATTTCCCAGTTAGGAAGTTTAGCACTAGGGTTCAAACACAGTGGTCACGTATTCCAGTGCCACCCCCAGCTCCCCACTGGACACCTCCCTCCCCACCCTGCCCAGGCCTCACCCACCACACCTGGGCCTCCTGGCCTGCCAGGGTCTACATTCCGACAGGCTGGTAGAGAAAGGTGTGGGCAGAGCACACCTGCAGGCTGAGAGCCCCGCCTGCCAACACCCAGGCTATCACCAGGCAGGGAGTTTGGAGGGGTGCATGCAACGACGTTGACAGCCGGGCGCTGGCTGGGGGCTGGCCCTGCCTGGCCAAGGTTGTCAGTCTCTTCTCTCCTCTGACACATCTACAAGTTCAGGGCCAAGACTTATTAAGGAAAAGGTAGAACTGAGGACACGGCCCCATCAATACCTGGAGGTGATGCCAAGCTCCAGGAGGTGGGGCTGGCCGTCATCACCTGAGCCGCTCTCTTCTCCAATGGGGCATCTTCCACATAATTAGAGACTAGATGCATCTGTCTGTCCTGATGTACTGTGGGGTCTCTAAGAGGCTACTGTGGCTTAGGAGGACAAAGAGAGTCGTGATTCTATGGGGGGCTCCAGAGCCAGACGGCCTGAGCTCAGATCCTGGCTCGGCCACTTACCTGCTGTGGGGCCTCGGGGCAGTTACTTTACCTCTCTGGGCCTCTTTCCAGGTGAAGAGGGAAGAGTAATAGTATCCACCTCATAAAGTTTGTGGTGGGTAGTATGCATGTGAAACATTTAGCACGTAGGTGCCCAGGAGGGCGATAGTAGTGCTATTACTATTAGTATTATTTAGTATTTCATCATCATCATCATCATTATTCGTCCCTGAGTCCTCAAGATCCATGTGGACCTGAGCAGGTGCCCAGTAATTCTGTGGAGAAACACAGTGACAGCCAACCTCCTTGAGGTGGTAGTGGGGGCTGGGCCCTGAAGGGTATGAGCCCATGTCAGTCACCATCTTGCTGTGTGACCTTGGGCAAGTCCAGTGCCCTCTCTGGACCTCCGTCTCCCCTTTGTTCACATGCCGACGTACACGAAGGTCCTCCCAGCTCTGCGGCTCTGTGACTAGACTTTTTATGGGCACCTGCTGTCGGCCCAGCCCAGGGCCACGTGCTTGGTGAGGACTTGATATCAGATTTGGAGGGGACTCGGGACCTCTGGGCTCCCAGTCCCTTGGAGGGGTGCTTGTTTTCTGAGGAGGGGGGATTGGGTCTTGCTGGCTTCTTCGTTTCCCCACGCGCATCCTCCCACTGCCCCGCAGGCTGAGGTCCACGCTCTCTCCCTGGTGTGCAGAGCTCCGGCCTTTTGGTACCAAGCCCGCTCTCCCTCCTCCTTTCACACTCAAGTCGGCTCCACCTCCTCCAAGATGCCTTTCTTGACTCAGGCTGAGTTAGTTACCTCCCTGGGCCAACTCATGGCCTTCTCTCATGCGAAGATGGAGTTGGGGGTTCATCTCTCTGCCAGACAGCTCTTGGAGGGCAGGGGCTGTGTCTGACCTGTGCTATGTCCCTGGCACCATGGAGTGCCAGCCATGTAGGCACAGGGAGTCCTTGATGAACGAAGGAAGCGAGGGAGGGAGAAAGGAATGAAGGAAGGAAGGTAGGAAGCAAGGGAGGGAGTGGAGGCCACCGAAGGCTCTAGTCTTGGAAGGAAGAGATCTTCGACACTGTCCGCCTGAAGGGATGGGGTGATGCTGAGAAGAAGGCAAAGAATCAGGAGCCACACAGATCAGGATCTAAATCTGGCTCTGCTCTGTCCTAACCGGGCAAACTTCCCCTCCGCGAACCTCAGTTTCCTCATCTGTCACAAGCAAGCAATCCTCGTTGCCTCTCAGGCAGGCACACATGGAAGCCTGGTTCCCCGAGATCCTGGAGATGGTGTGTGTGTGGTTCTGAAGGGTCCATGCCCAGTGGGTTTCTGTGTCCCCTCTTCTGGCCATGGGCTCCCCAGAACCCTCCCTGCCTCGCTGGCTTCCCGACACCAGGCTGGCCCTGCCTCACACACAGGGTTAGGGTTAGGGTTAGGGTTAGGGTTAGGGCTAGGGTTAGGGTTAGGGTCAGGCTGCACTGGCCTAGCCCCCTGCACTGAGCAAGGGACGGTCGCCCCACAGGCACCTGCGGAAAGGACAGGTCCTGCCGAGGTGCCAGCCTGTGGGAGTCTGAGCAGAAATCCAGGCAGGTTGGGCAGCCCCTGCTCACCCCACCCTGGCCGGGCAACCTCAAGCAAGTGACCAACAGCTCTGAGCCTCCATTTTGTCACCTGTTAAGTGGAGATGTTCAGGGCTGTCTCAAAGATCAAAAGAGCTATGGATTCAGAGCTGGGCATGGCCCTCGAGGAGAATCTCACTGTGTGAGAGCCCTTCCCTTTGCTAAGCTAATGCCTTCAGTCCTTCTGACCAAGTTGAGGGCTCAGCGCGGGGCGGGGTGTCCTGGATGCCTCTCTGCCACTGGCCGTTCTGTCCTTTAGCAAACCGAAAGCAGGTCTCTGGCTCTGAGCTCCCCCAGGTAACAGAGTCTAGAAAAAATTATTACAAAACCTTATTCTGTCTTGATTTTATTTGTGTTTCTGGTACCTTCTGTTCATAGCAGCCGTTTCTCAGATGTGACGTGGCTTTTCCTTTCTAAATATGCTGGCCTAAGCAATAGTATCGGGCAGCAGAGGGGTTGAGCTCAGGGACCCTGGGGCCAGGTGGTTCTGGTTCGAATCCCAGCTCCGCTCCTCCATTGCCCTGTGCTTTCAGGCAGCTCTCGCCTCAGTTGCCCCGCCTGTCCAGCATGAGGATAACCCCAGGACCCCTGTCTGGCCTCAGGGCTGTTACGATGGTTGATGTGTATGCAGTGCCCAGGGCTGGGCCCAGGCCACGGTCAGGGTTACCTCTTGCTGTGAAGACAGTTTAAGAAGTAAGTTGACATAGAGCACGCTTGGGGCTAGTGACTGCAGCCATCATGCACGGCCTGGAAAACGCCAGGCTGCCCCGCTCCGGCAGGCCTGCTGCTACCTGCCCGCCTGCCTGGTAAGCTCCCCGACAGAATCAATTTTAATCTCCAGGCTGGTAAACAAGCGATCAGGTTTCCCGGGCTTTGTGCTGTTACTGGGAGAAGTTCCCGGCCCTTCACTCTGCTCCCACCACCGTCCCCCAGCTCTGCCCCCACTGACTCCAAAACCCCGGGGTCCCTCTGACCCTCACCCATGCTTCAGTGCCCTCATCTGTGAGGTGGGCAAGATACCTAGCTCTCATCCTGGAAATGGGCGTCGCGCTGTGCTGAGAAACGGCTCAAACGCTTGACGGCAGGGGCCCAGGAGATTCCACTGTGCCCTGCACGCTCCTCTGCTCACTCCCCCGACGCTCAGCCTGTTCCTCAGCCGGGACTCACCCAGAA
>NW_006774392.1:105952-117937 GCF_000442215.2 Lipotes vexillifer | reverse complement strand
CCTCCCCCTCTTTCCTGTCCACCCATCTTTCCCACCCCTCTGGCATCCCACAGTATGGAACCAAGGGCATTGCCTGCTACCTGGCAGGTCGACTGGGGCAAGGAAGGCTAGCAGCGGCAGGCCAGACCCAGGCTACCCACTCATTCGACTCTGCGTGCCTCAGTTTCTGCATCTACAGAGTGGGAACAGTAACCGTTGCTTCCTCACGGGGTTATCCTGGTGGTGCCCTGAGCCACAGGCCTGGTGCACCCTCATGCCCCCATGACTGTATTACTGGCATCGTCATCTGTTTGAGAATGAAACGGGAGACGATCCTGCCTTTTGCACGTCGTTTCTGGCACTATATTCAGTCTTAGCACGTATGGAAAAATTCACCTCATCTCTCGCTCTCCGCACACATCTACCTTGGTATGGTGTCCCGGTGCCTCTCACCTGCCCACCACCACGTGCCCATCTCCACAGCCTGAGAGCCGCGCCCCGCCATCCCACCTCCACCGAGGCCAGAGCCCTGGAGCACGGCTTCCAGACCCCACCTCTGAGCGGCTCCTCCCCTGCCCTCGCCCCTCGCAACACCCTCCCACTGCCCCCCTGGTCCCCTGGTCCCCTGGCCAGGCCCTGTGACGTGTGGTTCCCCAGATATGCCTCCTGCCTTCCTGGCTGGGCCTCCAGCCCGGAGGCCTCTTGCGCCCCAGCCCGTCACCCGCTGAGATCTTTCTCCTACTTCACAGCCTCGGGCTTTCCGGACAGACCCGGTGGCGGGGGTCGGCCGGGCCTGGTCTGGGTCCTGGCTTCTACCCCTGATGCGCCGCCTGGTCTTGGTCAAGCTGCTGGTCCTCTCACAGCCTCGGTTTCCCTACCCGGAAAACAGGATCATGTTAGAGACCAAGGAAATATAATTTATGGTGTGGTTCCCACACTCCAGGCACCCAGCCAAGCATTTCACCCACATGATCTCATTTTCCCTTCCCAGCTGCACTGTGACGTAGGTAGCAACTGTGTGCCAAGCACTGTTCCAAGCACGTTATGTGTATTCACCCATTTACTCCTCAAAACAATGCCATAGGCAAGGGACTGGCATTATCCCCACTTACTTATGGGGAGACCGAGGCAGGGGAAGGTGGAGTGACAGAGCCGGGCAGTCAGGCTTCAGAACTCATGCACTTGGCCACTGGGTGATATGATCTCTGAGGAGACCAGAGAGCAAGAGTGACTTGTCCAGGTCCACACAACGGGGACAAAGCAGAACTGAGTCCAAGGATGGAACACTCCAAACCCTACACCCACAAGACCACCACCTAATAGAGTCTCTGTAGAAGCGATTGAATGGGACTCCCATTGACTAAGGGGAGATCACTTTCTGGGGAATCTGCAGGCTCTTCTCAAGGGCCCCTTTCTGCTTGGGGTGGAAGTGAGCTGTGAGCAAGGGTAACCCTCCTACCCACCTGGGAGCTCCTTGACTACAGGGACTTGACCTCATTCACCCATCCACCTACCTACCCACTCATCCTTCCACCCATCTACACACATACCCCATCCATCCACCCATCTATCCATCTGTCCATCCATCCACCCACCCATCCATCTATCCGTCCATCCATCCACAGACCTATCTACCTATCTATCCACCCATCACCCATCCTTCCTTCCATCTTTCCATCCACTCACACATCCATCCACCTACCCACACTCCACCTTTTATCCACCCACCCACCTGTCTTTCCATCTATTCATCCATTTTTCCTTCCTTCTTTCCTACTTTCCTTCCATCATGCATTCATCCATGCACCTTTCCATCCATCCAGCTAGCATCTCTTCTGTGCTAGACCCGGTGCTGGGCTGTGCTGAGAACCTGGGTGAATTGTCTCCAGTCCCTAATATCCAGGACTCACCCCCCATTAAGGGAGACGGGGGCTTACAATTCAGTGGGATATGTGTGACAAATGCTATGTAACTGAGGCAGCAGGAAGGGCTACGATATACCAGCAAAGGGGAAGACTCTGCTTAGGGATCAAGGAAGGGTTCCTGGAGGAGGTGTCCTTTGAAGAGCATCTGTATTAGCCAGGGCTCTCTAGAGAAACAGAACCAATAGAAAGTATATATAGAGAGAAAGATTTATTTTAAGGAATTGGCTCATGTGTTTATGGAAGCTGGCAAGTCCTAAATCTACAGAGTGGGCCAGCAGGCTGGAGTCCCAGGAAGAGCTAGTGTTACAGTTCAAGTCCGAAAACTATCTGCTGCAGAATTCCCTCTTGCTCAGAGGAGGTCAGTCTTTCTGTTCTATTCATGCCTTCAACTGATTGGATGAAGCCCACCCACATCATGGAGGGAAATCTGCTTTACTCACAGTCCATCAATTTAAATGTGAATCTCATCCAAAAACACTCTCACAGAAACATCTAGTATAACGTTTGACCATATCTTTGGGCACTGTGGCCCAGCCAAACTGACACATAAAATGAACCATGACAGTACCTGACATAAGGAGGAACAGGGGTTCAAAGCATTCTAGGCAGTGAAAACCATCCTTACGTTGGTCCAGAGATGGGACGCAGCTTCCGGACAGTGGATTCCGCTAAGGGCAGAGAATGTGGGCAGCAAGGCCAGTGAGTAGGTGATCCTGTGCTGACACGCAGAAGGGAGCAGTTGCTGAATTCTGACTCCCCCGGCAGATCTGGGGGAAATGGGGTGGTTCGCAGCTGACACTGACCCTCTATTCCCTTTCTCCCACGCCAAGGCCTTGCCAGGCCCAAGCCGGATGTGGTGGGCAGGGAAGAGGGCCTGGCAGGCCGGGCTACCTCCAGCTGCCCCTGGGTTAGGGGCCCTGTGTCTGCTCTCGGGGAGGGGCAGGCCTGGCCGGGTTCACTTGTGCCCCCCTCTCCAAACTCTGATTTCTCTCAGCCCCAGCTCCACGCCTCTACCTGTGTGCCTCCTCTGTTCTACTTTTGTCCCCATCTGTGTCTGCCCCCCTCTTTCTCTATCTCTGAGATAAATGAGGCATACATCAATGGCTCTTTCCCTCCCAGACATTCAAGCATCCCAAATACAGAGAACAGCCAGCTGGAAACATCTCAGAGACCACCTTGTCCAACAGCCGGGACAACTGAGGCCTCTGAGTCCTGCCCAAGATCACTCAGCAGGTGCGAGGGGGTAAGGAGTGCCTCCCACTGCCACTGACTCAGGGGTGGGCCATCCACAGGGCTTCTGGAGTCTGGGAGCCCCTCTCCTTCTCTCCAGCTCCCACAGCAGCTAAACCCAGAAAGAGCAGCAGAGCCTTGAATCAGCAGTCAAACCCAAGGCTTGCAGGAGGGGCTGGTCGCCGGGGGCCTAGGGCTCTGCTTGGTGAAGAACAGGCTCCTTGAAGTCTTAGGGCAAAAAGAGAACACGCAGGCCTCCAGGGGAGGAGGTCAGGGGCGGCGCCACATGTGGGCCTCCATCTCTCAGCCTCCGTGACCCCGCCCATCCTTGGAGGCCAAGGCTGGGGCCTGGTTGGGACGTCCACGACCCAGCCCCTCTCTGGCCTGCACCCTCAGAGGCACCACACATCCCGCTCTTCTGTCCGGCTCAAACCCAAGGTCTGAGGCCCAGGAGCATGGAGTTCTAGCTATGTGGCCCTGGGCGAGGCAAGCCCCCTCCTCGTAGGAATGGAGCTAATCCCCCTCCTGAGCAGGGCTCTGGGGACAACCAGGCGCCAAGTTCCTGGCATTAGTCTCCGTGTGCCTCACTTTTCTGATCTGTAAAATGGGGAGAGTGGCATCTGCTTCCTAGAGCTGCTGTGAAATCGAGTGAGTTCAAGGTAGAAGTGCCTAGAACAGCGCCGCACAGAGCAGGGGCCATGGCCCTCCTCCTCTCCCTGTTGGCGCTGTTATAATCCCTGTTCCCACCCGACCAGTGGCAGGGCAAGACAGAGAAGATGCCGATTACATGTGTGTCTGCTCTGGAGAAATGGCTGATGCTGCAATCTTGCTACCCGGGCCACCCAGAGAGCAGGAGGCCTGGACACTCGCCCCAGCTCTGTCGGGTGACCACAGGCAATCCCTGACTCACCCTGTGCCTCAGTTTCCCCATCTGGGACATGATTTCACCCCAAAGTTTCTTCCAGCTCTGACATCAATCAAACCTGGGAAATTTTGGCAGAACGCTCAGCCCACCTATTTAATGTGAATTGTTGGGCAGACCACCATCCTGGCCCGAGAGTAGCAGTGCCAAGATCAGACTCAGGTTGTCTGACCCAATTCCCAAGCTCTTGCATCGCCTGCCGTATCTCCCTCGAGGGTGGGCCCCTTGAATCGCCTCATGATGGGTCACTCTGAAGCCGCTGGGGACATGGGAGGCAGAGAAAGATGGAGGCTGAAATGGATAAAGCAACAGGGTAGGGTGGAAGGGACCAACAGGGCCCTTGGCGCTTGGTGACACCCCAGATAAGATTTCCAGCAGGGCCTGCTGTGGTGTGAGCCCTGAGCTGTCTCTGAGGGTGACCTGAATTGGCTCTTGTGCCCGGTTCGTGCTTGTGTCAAGCCGGTGTCTCTTGCCCGAGCGACGACGTGGGGGTGGGCAGGCTCCCCTGACAGCGGCCGCCCCTGGCAGGGTGGGCGGGGCCTGTGCCAGGCACCAAGGGCTGAAGGTTTTGGTGGGTGGGTGTGGGGTGCAGGCTGTGGAAACCCTGCGAGAAGCAGCTACCTCTCCTGGGGAGGCGGAGGGCGGAGGAGACGGGCAGGGGAAGGGTTTTCCTCAGCCCCATCCTTGGGGCGACGTGACCCCGTGTCTGGTGCGTGAGCTGACCGCCGGACCAGCTTTCCTGGTCCGCGCTGCACCCCAGGGCCCTCCCAGTGTGGGGACAGCGCCAGCAGCCAGCGGCCCTGGGCTCCAGGCTGCTCCCTGGCGCCCTTGCCGGCTGTGCTCTGCCCACACCGGGGAGGGGAGATGCAGGTCAGGGCACCTCCCACATCTTCTCCCACAGGAGCCGAGAGAGCCGGGTGGCCCAGGGTCGCACAGCCCGCGCACGGTCCATGGCTAAAGCTCCGTCTGCCGTGGCTTCCGGCTGTGCCCTCCTGACCCCTCATTCTCATAGACACTGGGCCCTCAGGGCCGCACTGAGCACCTGGCCCAGGGCAGGGGCCTAGCACATGCTCGTTGAATGAATGAATGAATCAATCAATCAATCTGGACAAAACTGGAGTAGAAGCACCTCGGGATCATTAAATATCAGATGCTCTAAACAATGTTCAAGCCTCCCTCTGAGCAGGTACCATGATTATCCCCAGATTACAGTTGAGGAAACTGAGGCTTCGAGTGGAGTCTGGCTCAGGACCGGCTTCTTCAGCAACCCGGGCAGGAGGCGTCTTATGGAGCCAGGCAGTCCCCCTGTGACTCGTGTGTTGTGTCCCTGGGCTACCTTCCCAGGGAACATCATGTCAAGGCCCCCTCCTGGCTGCCCCCCAAGGGCTGAGGCGGCCTCAGTGCTAGCCCGGCTGCGTGGTCTCTTCCCCTTCTGTTTGCAGATCTTAATTTAAAGGAGGCTGTGAGCCACATCATTTGGGACGCAGTAGGGGGGTTTCTGCCTCTCAGAAGCTGGCTAATCCCAGACAAACTCCTTGATCTCTCTGAGCCTGCTTTCTCTTCTGTAATATGAGAACCAGAATCACACCTGCCTGAACCACTGGGAGTGAAACAGGAGCAGCAGTTTAAGTAAGAGCCTTTCCATGGACCACTGTACGTCAGTGAGGAATCAATGTCCTGCAGCTACAGTACCAACTTGCTGGACCTCAGAGATACCCTGCGGAGGGAGAAAAGGCAAGTTCCAGAAGAGAGTGTTCGTGTGGTCCTCTTTATAGAAAGATTAAAGGTGCACACGACCTTTGGTACATGTTATTTGTAGATACATACGTAAGTATTAATAGTAAAAGAATAAAAATACGTTTGAACGAGAAACACCCAGTTCCAGACTTGGTTACCTTTGCGAAGACTGAGAGGCACCCAGAGGTGTGTGTTCAACTTGTCCAATGTACCCACATGTCTCAGCATCCTTTGTCCCACCTGTGCCTCGTCCAGGCGAGTGATGCAAGAAGATGGGACCAGCATGGTGGCAAGGACGGAGAGAGCGGGTGTTTTGCAGGTATATTTTGACAGGCATTGCCTCTGGGTTGCCTGTGCCTTTGGGCAACTGACTTGACCTTACTGAGCTCAGTCCCCTTGTCTGTGAAATGCGGACACACCTGCATGGAGGGCCGTGGGGGCTCAGTGCAGTAATGCCCATAAGGCATTCAGCGTGATGCCTGCCTCGCCAAGGTGCTCATTCAGCCGTGATGGCCTCAACCGCTGTGGTCTGTGCAAGTGTGGGGGCGTGGAAGAGGGGAGAATCTGTGCGGGGCTCTGGAACTTGGGGCTCTGAAGCTGGGGCAGCCCCCCAGGAGCCCCCCAGTAGCCCAGGGCCTCTGCAGCTCTCCCTGTGGAAGGAGGTCATGCCCAGGGACATTTTGCTCCACTGCAACCCCCAAAAATCCCTCCCCATGTGACTCTTGGGCCCCACTAATTGGTCATAAGGTTGACCTTGAGCACAGAGGCTGAGCCACACGACTCCACATGCCCTCCCCCCACGTCGTGAAGCCCTGGGCCTGCAGGGACCTCCTGCTGGTGGTGACGGAGGGGCAGCACCGGCAGCCCAGCGCACCCCAGAAAGCCAGGCCAACGGCTGCTGCACCCGCACCTGTCTGGGCCCCGGGCACACACTTACAAGGCCTGGGAGTAGGCCTTGTTCCATGTCCTTGGCCAGGCCTTCCAGCCCTGGCCATCTCATCTGTCAAATGGGGATATGATTGTGCCCACTGCAATCAGACGATGGGTGGACATTGCTTGACCGGAATAGAGCTACTTTTACTACTAGTAATGACCTCAAGGGCATCTCCAGACCCTGTCCCTGACACAGGACCATACTCTGAAGCACTGTGAGGGCTGTTTCATCCACTGCTGGATCCCAGTGGCCAGCTCAGGCCGTGGCACACAGCACAGTGCGTGAACAATTGCTTTGTGTCAAGTAGGAGCTGGAGAGTGTGTCTCAGGAGGCATGGGCTTGAGCCCCCCCCATCTGCCCTGATCCCTGTGTGACACTGTCACCCACCTGCCTAGTTCTCCTGGACGTCCACACCAGCTCAAACACCACCTCCTCCTGGGGCCTCCCCTGATTGCAGGGCCGGGAGCTTTCTCTCTCTCCTAGGTCCTTTTGCCCTTTGTCCCAGTACTCCTGACACATCAGTATGTGAGGCCTTGGCTGGTGTGCGAGGCCCTGGCTAAGGAGGCTCTGTCCAGGTTGGGCAGCTTGTTCATGCTGCATGGCTCACAGGGCTTGCCCACCTAATGAACTCTCTGAATGGATGGAGTTCTTTCTCTGCTTACCTCACCCCTGCACACCAAGGCCTAGCACAGGGCCTGGCACACCGGATGACTGGGGGGTGGGCAAATAGACAGAAGTTCTTCCCTGTTACTTGCCATCGACTGCCCGCGTGCCTCCAAGGTGAGTCCCAGAGATTCTCTCTTTCTGATAGTCACACCCTTGTGCAGCCCCTCCCACCAAGCAGGGCTGTGTAACCCATAGGATATTGCAGAAATGACGGTGTGTGACTTCCGTGGTTGAGTCACACAGCGTTGCAGCTTCCGTCCTACTCGGGGGGGAGGCAGCTGCCATGAGGGCAGCAGCCCTTGCAGAGGGCCCGAGGCCTCCCACCAGCAGGCAGCACCGACAGCTGGCCCTGTGAGCCGGCCACTGGGAAAGCAGGGCCTCCGGGCCCAGTCAAGTCTTCTGATGACAGCGATCTCATGAGAGACACCCCCTTAGACCGGAGCACCCAGCTAAGCCACTTCCGAATTCCTGGCCCACAGAAAACACAAGCTGTAACCAATGTTTGTTGTTGTTCGGGGTAACGTGTTGCACAGTGTTGGGTAACTGACACAGACAAACTTGGGTCAGAAGGATTCATGCAGGAGCCGCCCCCGGGGCACTGGGAGATGACTTGCCAGGTACAGATGACAGGCAGGGACCCGACCCTCCCACCCTGGACCACGGTGGGGAGGCATGAGCCTGAGGCCTGAGGAGGCTGGGAGAGCTCTCTGTCCCAGGCCTCAGCTGGGAACTTTCTGTCGCCAGGAGGCAGATCTGACTGTTGTCAACACTGTTTGTCCCTCTGGGGCAATGTGAATGGAGCTCCTCAAAAGCAGAGAGGCGTCCCTGGTGTCCGGGGTGGAGGACTGAGAGTCTTATTAATCAGAACTGCTGCAAGGCCTGCTGGGTAACCAAGTCAGACTCTTGTTCTGTCTTTTGGGGTTTTTGGTTTTGGTTTTGGTTTTGGTTTTTTTGCAGCATCAAACCCCAAAAGTCGGGACTTCCCTGGCAGTCCAGTGGTTAAGACTTTGCCTTCCGATGCAGGGGGTGCGGGTCGGATCCCTGCTCGGGGAGCTAAGATCCCACGTGCCTCACAGCCAAAAAACCAAAACATGAAACAGAAACAATATTAGACTTTAAAAATAGTCCACATTGGGCTTCCCCGGTGGCGCAGTGGTTGAGAATCTGCCTGCCAATGCAGGGGACACGGGTTCGGGCCCTGGTCTGGGAGGATCCCACATGCCGCGGAGCAACTAGGCCCGTGAGCCACAACTACTGAGCCTGCGCGTCTGGAGCCTGTGCTCCGCGGCAAGAGAGGCCGCGATAGTGGGAGGCCCGCGCACCGCGATGAAGAGTGGCCCCCGCTCGCCGCAACTAGAGAAAGCCCGCGCGCAGAAACGGAGACCCAGCACAGCCAGTAAATTAATTAATGAATTACTTTTAAAAAAAAGAGTCCACATCAAAAAAAAATCTTAAAAACAAAAACAAAAGCCACAGTTTCCCCGAATTCAGTCACAGCCAGGTGTGACTAGGATGTCCTCTCTGCCGGGCCCCAAGCTGGGCAATGGGTGCTGGTCATGCGGAGGTGCATGAGTCTCTGCCCTCTGGAAGCTCAGCCCGGACCAGCCGACGTTGAAGGAGGGCCCAGTCCGTGCAGGGGCTGCAGGCGCAACCGTCCCCTCCACTACCACCGCTGTAGCACGGCTCGCTCGCCTGGACCGTTGCAGCAGCCCCCTCACTGCTCTCCATGCTCCGTCCTTGCCCCCTGCGGTCTCTTCTTCTCCCAGTGGAACTCAAAGTGTCTTTACAAACGTAAATCGGACCCCGTCACTCTCCCGCTCAAAGCTCTCCACTGACCCTGACAGAAAAACGAAACCTTACCTTAACGGTGGAAAGCTCTGGGGCCACTACCTGAGCCACCTGAGATCACAGACGGTGGGACCACCTGCCATCCTGGGCATCTGTGGGCGGGATGTGATACGTGGGGCACAGCCCTACCTGCAAAATCTTGACTTGGTGAATTCGATGCCTTTTGCTTCACACGACATCAGGACACATTAGGTGACACCACGGGGAAACCGGTAGACACCACAGCTGTCCTGGACCCCATACTCAGTGTCCCCAGACACACCCCAAACGCCCACCGACAGGACAACAGGAAAGTGTGTAAAGTGTGTTCCGCCCGGAGCTGAGGCTCCTGCATCCTGGCGCTTCCCGCGGGTGTCAGGCTGAGCAGAAGCAGCCCTGCCCGAGAACGCTGTCTGGCCCCGCGTCCACAGAGCTCCAGGACACCCGAACCGGCCTGCGGCGATGGATGGATCCTTGGCTGCCTTGGGCAGGGTGGGGATCGCCTGGAAGAGTGAAGGGAGCCTTCTGGGAGGGTGGGAATGTTCTCTATCTTGACCTGGGTGGTGACTGTATGTGTACAGATTCACCAAGCTGCATCCTGAAAATCTGTTCACTGAATGTGCGACAAACCTCAATTTAATAAGGCAATCGAATGAATAAACTTTTTACAAAGTCAGTGTCAGGGGAAACAGGTGGGAGACTGTTCTAGCTTAAAAGAATTTGACATAGTCGTCAAGTGCGACATGTAATCCTTCATTAGATCCTGGGTCCAGGAAAGAAAAGAAGGAAGGAGGGAAGACCCAGCCACATGAGACATTCAGGGTCAACTTGAGAATGGATTGAGAATTAGGGAATCATTTTAATTTTCTCTAGTAATAATGGTAATGTACTTATGCAGAGGAACGTCCTCGCTCTTAGGAGACATATGATCAAGTATTTAGGAGTCAGAAGGCATAAAGTTCTCGAGTTTTCTTCAAATGCTAAGAGGAAGGCTTCCCTGGTGGCGCAGTGGTTGAGAGTCTGCCTGCCAACGCGGGGGACACGGGTTCGTGCCCCGGTCCGGGAGGATCCCACGTGCCGCGGAGCGGCTGGGCCCGTGGGCCACGGCCGCTGAGCCTGCGCGTCCAGAGCCTGTGCTCCGCACCGGGAGAGGCCACAACAGTGAGAGGCCCGCGTACCACACACACACACAAAAATGCTAAGGGGAAAATGAAAGTGTGTGTGTGGGGGGCGGGCGGCAGGTGGGCGGCAGGGGGCGAGTTCCCCGGTGGCCTAGTGGTTAGAATTCCCGGCATTCACTGCTGTGGCCCGGGTTCAGTCCCTGCTTGGACAGCTAAGACCCTGCAAGCCAAAAAAAAAAAAAAAAGAAAGAAAGAAAGAAAGAAAAAGAAAGCACACCTATGTGAAGATAAGGCAAATATGCCAAGACATTAACAGTGGTTGTGGGACTTCCCTGGTGGTCCAGTGGGTAAGGCTCTGTGCTCCCAGTGCAGGGAGCCCAGGTTTCCATCCTTGGTCGGGGAACTAGATCCCATGTGTAAGCCTCAACTAAGCGTTTGCATGCTGCGACTAAGACCCAGTGCAGCCAAAATAAATAAATATAAAAAAAACCAACCAACCTAGTGGTTGAACCTAGGTGGAATATGTGAGCGTTTATTCTATATTCTTTCAAATGTTTCAAATTTTAGGACATTTTTATGATAAAAGTTGGGGTACAATGAATAAAATCTAAAGGTCTGTCTGTGGCCTGTGTGGTCCTGTGTCATCCTGCCCCTGCCATCCCTGATGTCATCCCCTGTCACTCTCCCCCTCACTCTCCCTGCTCCAGCCACACGCACACACACACGCACACACATGCACATATGCACACACACGCACACATGCGCGCACACACGCACAAGCATGTGCACACACACTGGTCCAGAATACACCAGGCTCCCTCCTGTCTGGGCCTTTGCACTGGCTGTTCCCTGTGCCTGCAACACCCTTCCCCTCAATTACCGCACGGCTGGCTCTTGTCACTCAGGTCTCAGCTCTGATCCCAGGGGGACTCAGTAGCTCAGTGCTGTCCCAGGGACCCCAGCACTTTCTGACTTCCCACCCTCGGCGATGACAGCTTCCTCAGCATGTCAGAGACACCTTCCCTCATGGACACAGATGACGGCTCCAGCTCTGGAGCCAAGTGCCCTCAGCTGGGAGCGACGGGGCAACAACTTCCTCCCCTGAACAGTGAGGTGTCCTCTTCTCTCCGTGAGGAAAACCTTTCCCAAAAGCCCCTCAGCAGACTCTCTCTTACGTTTCATTGGCCAGAACCTGGTGGCACACCCACCCCAGACCTGTCACTGGCCATGGGCAATGGGAAGGCTTGTGCTCCCTCCCCCTAAAGCAGAGTCCTCTTGGCCACAGCGGGTGGCTACTGGGGAGACCACACCGGGGTGGTTCTCCCACGTGTCTGGAACTTGGAGATGACAAAGCTCATTTTGCATCTGTGCCTTCTTTTCATTCTTCCAACAGGCCAAGGGAGCAGCTGGTAGTCTCGAGTCCCATTTTACAGATGGGCAAATGGAGGATCAGAGAGGCAGAATGACTTACTGAGTCTTGGCTGGTCCAACTCCAAATCCCCTGTAAGTACAGAAGCTGCAAGGGCAGGTTGGGAAAAATGTCACGGACGTCCAGGAGCTGGGGGTTCCTTGGGACTGGGAAATGCAGCAGGCTTCCCAGAGGGGGTGGCCCTCGATGGTGACTGGAGAATGGAGGGGGTTCAG
>NW_006774392.1:86291-105687 GCF_000442215.2 Lipotes vexillifer | reverse complement strand
CTCTGTTCAGCAGGTAGCGGGGAGCCACCGAAGGTTCTGGGGGCCGAGCCTTGCAGAGCGAGCTGAGAGAGGAGGACTGGAGGGGTGAGATGGAGGCTAGGAGACCGTGGAGGAGGCTGACACAGAGCTGCGCACGTGGAGAGGACAGTCGGGGGCCACTGCTTTGGGGAGAAAGTCTCGACTTCCGGGGGATTGGGCCTCATCTGTGAAGTGGCATCTGCAGTGCCCCCGCCTCGTGGGGCTCTCACGAGGACTGAAGTTCTAACAGCGCCTGCTCGTGGGGGCCTCCCCTGCCCTGGGCCCTGTACTGAGAACTGCACTTGCTTCTCGTCGCACTGAATTCCTGCAGCCCCCTGTGAGGGTCGCGTTATTTGAAAAGCCTCATCCACCACACACAGCTAGGGAAGGGGCCTGGCCGCGGTGTCCTGGAAATCGGGGCCTTTGCCCCAGCTGTCGTGTGACCGCCTGCCTGAAGCCCCACTGGGTCAGGCCAGCCCAGCTCAAGGGACCTGCAGTGGCCTCTGATGACCTCACCCACCTCCAGCCCACCTCTGGGCCACCTCTCGGGTCCCCCATCCCTGCCTCTGTCCCAGCCTCATCTCCCAGCCCCAGCTCCCTTGTAAGAGTGCCTCTCCCCTCTGGCCAGGCAGAGGGATCCGAGCCTCCTGGAGGCCAAGAAGACAGGCTCGGTGCCAGGCGCCTCCTGCCAACCCCGGGGCACAGCAATTTTGGTCTCAAGGAAACCTCCCACTTGGAAGGAGTACCTGGAGTCGGCAGTGAGCTGAGGATTTCCTTCCACTGCTGACTGATGCAGTTCTATCAGTCATGGAAATTGGCACAGGGTACAGCTCTTCGCAGCATAACCACCGTTGGCAACAACGGCCTCAGGTAAGCCTCTGGCTGGCGTCTTCTGAGATGCTTTGGGTGCAGGATGGGGGGGATTGCCGGCTTCTCAGGTTCGCTCAGGTTTAGAGGCCACTTAGGCCTAGATGCTAAGTCTCTGCTGCCTGATAGTCCCCTCTTAGGACACTGGGACTCCACTGAGGCTCATCTCCTGTGGCTTCTTGGGCTGAGAGCCCACCACTGTTCCATCCTCCCCGTGAGCCTGGGGAGGGGGTGCTGGGGTGCAGCGGGTACAGAGAGGGCCAGACTCTGCCCCCAGCCTCAAGGAGCTCAGGAGTAATTGCACAAAATGCACAATGGTGAGACAAATTACCAAGCTCTGTCCCCTAATTCAGGAGGAGCCCTCTGCTTGGCCTGGGGAATAGGGGGGTGGACCCACAGAGGGGCTGCCGAAGCAAAGGCATAACAGTGGGAAAAGCCTAAAGGAAAGAGAATCCTTTCATGTGGCTGGTCAGAAGAGTTTAGGGGAGGCAGCTGGCAGTCCCGGTGGAGAGGTAGGCTTATGAGAACTTGAGGGCTGGGCTGAGGGATTTGATCATTCGAAGGGCAATAGGGAGCCACTGAAGCTTCTTTAGCAAGAGAGTGACACGTGAGTTGGCTTTTCCCCGGGGGCGCAAGTGGAAGTGAGCCAGTGAGGAGGGTTCTGGCAGAGGCCGGGCAGGAGGCAGGGCCTGAGTCAGGGACAGGCCTTGGGCATTGCATCCTCATGGCCTGGGGACAGGGACTGATGGGGCATTTAAGCTTCAGTGAGGATCAGGAAGAGGCCAAGAGAGGGGACCCTCTAGGAGTTCAAGATGGCTGGCCTTGGCCCCTTTCTGGCACAGGTAGGGTAACCAAGGTCTGAAGGGGGCCAGGGTCCCACAGCAAGTCTGTGGCAGTTCCGGGCCCCAACCCAAGGAGCTGCGAGCTCCTCTACCCAGGCTCTGTCTGCTCAGACAGCCACCCCCTGCCCCCACCGCTCTGGAATCAGGCCACCAGGACTCCAGTCCTGGAATTCCAGTCCTCCCAGGTTCTGTCACACGGGGCGGATTGCTTCATTTCCCTGTTGGCAAAGTGCAGATGATCACGGCACCTGCCTCACTGGGCTTCCGTGAGGATTAAATGAACGAATGCGGTCGGTCGGAGAGCTGAGAATAGGAGCTGCACTCGGGCAGGGCTCAGGGGCCTTCCCGCCACCGTTACCCTGTCCCGTGTCCCTCCTGCCCCTCACCTTCCTTCCTCCACTCCACAGACTACTCTTCCCCCATTTTCTTTTCCCTTTCTTAAAAACAAAACAAAACAAAACAAAAAACAGGCATTCACCTGGTCAGGTGTGTTTCACGAAAACAAAAAGGTCAAACTCACAGCTCCCTGGGGGATCCGCCAGCCAAGGGGAGCCTCTCCCACCCACATGCTGATCACTGAGCCCTCCCTTCTCGAGGTCCCCCTGCTCCTTCCCCAAACAGCCTGAAGCTACCACAGCTCCACTGCACAGGGGAAGAGGCCATAGCCCAGAGAGGTGAGGTCATTTTCCCAAGATCACACAGCTGGGACGTATGAGAGCTGGGGCTGTCCTACCCCAGTGCCTGTGTGCTGGGCCCCAGTGCTATGCTGGGGCGAAAGGCTAGCCCTTGGGGGCATTTACCCAAGAAGATTTCACTCATTCATTGGTTCATTTATTCATTTGTCCATGGTCTCTGTGTCTCCTCATGGATCTCATGTTTCTTGAAGATGTAGACTGTACTGTTTACTTCTGTATCCCCCCAGACCATCGGGGCATAGGAGGTGCTCCTAATAGAACTGAAGAAATGCATGCATAAGAGAATATTTGGGAACATAATACGTCCACACTTGCATGCCTTTCCTTGCTCACCAGCTCACTCCCTGAGCCACTGTGCTCAGACTTCCGTCCCCTGCATTCCACAGAATCCCATCTCCAGGGCCATTGATGGCTGGCCTCCAGGTGGACACATCCAGTTGTCACTGTCAATCCTCTTCCACTGACTCGGTTAACCCCTCCTCCTCCTTCATGATTCCCATGCTCTTCCCTGGGCTCCCAGGACATGCCCTCTTCCCTCAACCCCCGCCCCCCACCACTTGTCGTCAGGCCCCTTTATGAGCTCCTCTTCTGAGGTCCACTCCTTCAAGGCTGGGGTTCCCTTCTCTCTCAACATGCTCTTTCTTGGGTGTTCCCATGGATTCCCTGGGATCTAAAACACTAGTCAAGGAGGGCATGAAGGGTACCTAACCCCGAACCACCGACAGGAGACCCTCTATAACTAAGACATGGAGAAGGGAACCAATCTCAGGTGAGATAAAATTGGTGGTAAAAATCACCAACCCCACAAGAGGCCTCGCCTTCTTTCTTTCACCTTTGACGCAGGAGCAGGAGAAGACCAGCACTTAGTGGGCATCCTCTCTGTGGCAGGCACTGTCCAAAGTGTTCCTTACTCCTCACCAGCCAAAGAGGATTGGAAGAGGAGGTATTAGTTAGCTCTAGCTGCGTAACAAACATCTGGAAACTAAGTGGCTTAAAATAGTAGCGACTTATTTGGCTCACAATTCCATGGGTTAGCAATTTGGGCTTGGCTCAGCTGGGTGGTTCTCTGCTGGCCTGAGTCTATGGTGAGCTGGTGGGCTTCTCCACATGGTCTCCCATCCACCAGTGGGCTAGCTGGGCTCTTTCATGTGGCAGGGGAAAGGTTCTGAGACAGCAAGAGCAGAAGCTGCAAGGCCTCTCATGGCCCAGACTTGAAACCGGCGCATCGTCACTCCCGCTGCATTCTATTAGCCTGAGCAAGTCACAGGGCAGCCCCGAATCACAGCGGTAGTAGCAGACCCCACCTCTTAATGGGGAGGACTACACGGCATCAAGGTCATCTTCCAATCTGCTGCGGAGACAGTCTTCATTTTACAAAGGAGGCTGGTAGTGACAAAACAGCCGGGTGGACTCCAGCCCACTGACCCTCCCACAGACACAGACCTGTGGGCCTTTGAGCTCGGAAAGGCAGGCCTCACCGAAGAGGCTGTTCAGAGGGGTCCCAGGCAGGCCGGTGACAAGCAGGCGCTTGACTCAAGAGGAGGATTAAGGACACTAAATCCGTCCTGAGGTTTGAAGGGTGGCCAAAGCAGCAGGGCACCGCTCCAAGTGCAGGCCTCCCTCCAAGGGAGGGGAGCACAGTGGCCTCCCCACCCGACTGCCTGGCTCCAGCCTTGCTGGCCCAGCCCACTGGGAATCTGAGTAGCCAGCATGTGCCAGGCCCAGGCATCCGATGACCGGCAATGGTTCCTGCCCAGACTAGCAGAGCACACAGGTGCCACCGACAAGAGCCCTTGGTGTTTCCCCTGTCGGTGTCCTAAGGGCCAAGGCTGAGAAAAATGAGGCTTTGGAGTCTGCCTGTGTAGAGCCCAGCCTTCCTGCTTCCCAGTAAGGGTCAGGCCTTGGGCAAGCTACTGCTCTCTCTGGGCCTCGGTTTCCTCCTCTGTAAAATGGGATTGAAGATGATGCTTTCCTCACAGGAAGGTGACAAAGATTCAGGAAGACAAGCACATAAAGTGCTTCTCTCTGGGCTGGGCAGATGCAACATTGTCCAGAAATGGTAGCCATCACCAACTATAGCCTAGGGCCCTCAGTCCTCTCTCCAAGGCCCGAGTCCCAATGTGACTGGGGATTAGAAAAGCGATGTGATGCATATACCACATAGTACACGTCACCCCTCGGGGCTAGAGCAGCCCCCATCCATCAGACTGATTTTTCTATGGTGGAGCTTGACTATTCAAGGCACCTGGGCTCAAGTTTTCAGATAGCTTCATAGATATTCAAGGCACCTGGGCTCAAGTTTTCAGATAGCTTCATAGAATTTCAAGTTTTCCCACTAAATCAGTTTTTTTTTTTTTTTTTTTTCTCAATTTCAGTTTTCAACAAATTGTTGGCTATGAGAAGCACAGATAAGGGATTCTTTGGATCATTGTAATTATTACTCAGCAGTTCTCAGTCTTGGCTGCATATTAGAATGAGGTGGGGAGCAGGTTAAAATGCAGATTCTTGCACCTGACACCAGACCAAAGGAATCAAGTTTCAGGAAGTGGGTCCCGGGGAACAGCATTTAAAAAACGCTTCCAAGGTGAGTCTGATGCATAGGCAGGGATGAACCGTATTCTAGAGATTATGAAACAGGGAAGGGGCTTCGCTGGTTTAGGAGGGTCAGGGAATACTTCTCCGAGGGCGGGACCAAGCTTGAGCAAACTGACTGGGTAAGAAAGGTGAGGAAGAAGTTTCCCAGCAGAGGGGACAGTGGGCACCAACTCCTCAAGGCAGGAAGACACTCAACAGCAAGTTAAGGGAACGGAAAGGTCCCGGGTGGGCTGGAGCAAGGGCGAGCTGCCTTCTTGGGTTCTTCTTTGGGGGGAGGTCAGGGGGGAGATTTGAGACCAGGACCTTCCTGAGGGCGAAATCTGTGCAAAGAGGCTCTTTCTTCTCAGAGAAAAGAGAGCAGCAAGGCCAGGGGAGGGGAATAAATTAAAATCAGCACGTGGGGGCTTCCCTGGTGGCACAGCGGTTAAGAATCCGCCTGCCAACGCAGGGGACACGGGTTTGAGCCCTGGTCCGGGAAGATCCCACATGCCGCGGAGCAGCTAAGCCTGTGCGCCACAACTACTGAGCCTGCGCCCTAGAGCCCGCGAGCCGCAACTACTGAGCCCACGTGCCACAACTACTGAAGCCCATGTGCCTAGAGCCTGTGCTCCGCACCAAGAGAAGCCACCACAATGAGAAGCCCGCGCACCACAGCAAAGAGTAGCCCCCGCTGTCCGCAACTAGAGAAAGCCCGCGCGCAGCAACGAAGACCCAACGCAGCCGAAAATAAGTAAATAAATAAATTTATAAAAAATCAAATCAGCATGTGTCGGGCTGGGAGGCGTCCCACAACCCAATAACCCAATGGGTTTTAGTGTTTTTAAGTTATTTTGGTGGCCTTTTGTCAAACAAAATATTTTGCCACTGTCCCTGTAATGGTTGGAGGAAAGTGATGGTGATGTAGGGGATCTGGGGTCCTGCCCCCTTTGACCTTCGCCACCAACCCTCCCCAGGTCTCCTTGGGACTCTGAGGAACCCAGTTTGAAAACCCCGGGGAACCGAGGCTCAGAGAGGTATGATGGGATTGCCCAAGATGCCCCCAGTCACGAGGGCAGAGCTGGGGCAGGACCCTGGCCCCCTGGCTCCCTTTCCTGTGCTCCTTTGCCCTGGGCAGAGTTCCCCAAATTTTGTCAAGTAGGTCTCCCTGTACAAGTTTTTCTTTTGCTACAGCTCACTTATGGGTTGAACTGTGTCCCCAAAAAAGATATGTTGAAATCCTTACCCCCAGTACCTTATTCAGAAGTAGGGTCTGTGCAGATGTCATCAAGTTTAAGATGAGGACATTAGGGTGGCCTTTATCCAGTGTGACCAGGGTCCTTATAAGAAGAGGGAAATTTGGGGACTTCCCTGGTGGTCCAATGGGTAAGACTCCACACTCCCAATGCAGGGGGCCCGGTTCCATACCTGGTCAAGGAACTAGGTCCCACACGCATGCCGCAACTAAAGGTCCCGCACGCCACAACTAAGAAGCCTGCATGCTGCAACTAAGACCCGGTGCAGGCTAAGTAAATAAATACATACATTTAAAAAAAAAAAAAAAAAAGAGGAAGAAGAAGAGGGAAATTTGGCTGCAGAGGAGGGTGTGGCCACGTGAACTCAGAGACACATGGAAAGAAGGCCAGGTGACACCCAAGGCAGAGATGGGAGCAATACAGCAGCAAAGCAAGAAACGGCAAAGATTGGTGGGAACAACCAGAAGCTAGGAAGTGGCAAGGAAGGTTTCTGCCCAGAGCCTCAGAGGGAGCACCTGCTGACACCTTGATCTCAGACTTCTGGCCTCCAGAAATGTGAAAGAAAACATTTTAGTGGTTTTTAAGCCATCCAGTTTGTGGTACTTTGTTACGGCAACCTTAGGAAACTAATATACCTCCTAAATCATTACTCATTTAATTTTTTTCCTTCCAACAGACTCGTTTTTAAAAAAGCACACATTTTGCTAAAAAGCACACATTTTGCTAGAAATGGAAGACCATGACCCTTTCCATAAATAGTAGGTGCCTTAAAAGTAAAGACAATGAAAACTGGCTAATCTAGCTGGAGGAAGTTGCCTGACGGCTCTGATCTGGGGATGTCTTTGTTGGAAAAGAAGATGAACAGTTGACAGAGGGCATTGAAGACACACAAGCCCCCAGCAGGGACGTCTCCATGTATCAGAGGGAGGAAATGAGAATTGAAGAGAGAAAACTCCCTTATTACCCGAAAATGTCTCATCCCGAGATGTGTCCAATGATTAGGATTTCAGGGGTGGCCATCCCCCACCAAGCCCATCCTCCTCTTATGTTTGAGGAAACTGAGGCCCAGAAAGCTTCAGTGATTTGTCCAAGGTCACACAGTGTTGGTGGCCAAGGTTGGATTTGAACCGAACTCCTATGTGCTTTCCAGAAAATTACATGTGAGAGACTTCTTGGTCCCATCCAGCAGCCCCGGGTCATGCTCGGGTGGCCATGGACCAAGCACAGGGACACAGAGTAGGGGCAGTAAGCTCGAAGGCCAAGCAAACAGACTCAGCCTGTGTGTCTTAATCCCGTAGCAGTTGTAGCCAAGTGAAGGCCATGAAGAATTATTACTATGCTTCAAGGCAGTTGGACCTGAGCAAAACTTGGCTCACACCGAGGGTTATAATTCACGTGATGATCACAAGATTTTTTTACTTCTTGCTTCATTAGACTGTCCGTATTGAAAATCAGGGTCGATGCAGGCAGCCGTCCTTGTCCTGTTACATATAGTCACATGCTAAACAATGGAGGTCATGGGGCCCATCCCCAAACCAGGCATCTCCTTCCCCCTCATCTGACCAGGTGGCCACCCTCTTCCCTCTCCCTCTGCTTCTCTGTCTTCGTCTCTTAGCTTCCATTGCCTGCAATGGCCCCTGTGAAGGAGCAAGGCTTCGAATGTAGAATCTGGTACACTTGAGTTCAAATCCCAGCTCCACTGTGTGGCCTTGGGTGGGTGGCTCATCATCTCTGAGCCTCAGTTTCCTCATCTGTGAAATGGGTTCATTCCTCTGAGGTCATGTCTATGAGCGTTTGACTCAGCGCCTGTCACATGGCAGAAGCTCAATAAACACTGATTCTCTCCACCTGCCAGGCTGCAAGCTCCTGGTTTCTCTGCCAGACCTCAACTGCCATGGGAGTTTTCAACATCACCAGCCATAACGCTAATTGTGCCTCTTTATGAGCTGAGTCCTGTTCCTGCATTAACCCATTTCATCTTCCCATCAACTGTGTGCAGGCCATACTGTTACTGCCCCAGACAGAGGGGCACACACCTCAGAGGACCTCTCTGGGACCCTCCCCTGAGGCACACCTTCCCCCAGAAAGAGGGTTCTGCAGGGTCAAAGGGAGGTGTACGTATGGAGCCGGCACACTACAGTACCCCAGCCCCGAGTGCTCCAGTGTCAGCCTCTCCCCCATCCATCCACCTGAGGGTGGAGAGGTCCACGGTGTGCACCAGGCCCAAGGGTGGACAAACGGGGCTCCACGAGGGAGTGCGGGTGTGGCTGAGCTGGAATGGGGGTCCTGGTTGTCCATATGGGCGAGTGTGCAAAGCTGCTCAAGGGTGAGGGCGGAGCCAGGGTTGACAGGAGAGGGGTGAGGGGGGCCACCAGCCATGGCCACAGGCAGAGGACGGGTTCTCTCCTGCCCCCACTTGAGGTATAGAACTCCAAGGAGACTCAGAAATTTTCATTCAAACCTGGCCCCTGGCTCGCCATGAAAATACACCTGCCAAGGTGAGAGAGCAGGATAGCTTCTAGGTAAGAGCTCAGTAGTAGCTTGATGTGTAATTTGTCAATATCAAGACAGATATATGTGGGTGTCTTTGAAGCCTGGGGGCAGCCCCACCAGTGTGAGGAATCGCCTGGTGTCGTCTCTGTTTTCTCAACTCCCGACCCATAGAGGACAATGCATTTGTCAAATTAAGGAATGTGCTGGGCCCAAGGCTTTCTAGACACAAGTGGAGAAGACCAGGCTTAAAAACAGCAAATAGCGTCTAAGCACAAGCGATGATAACACCCCTGGAGACCAGGTTCAGGGCCCATGTGGCAGCCACCTCCGCCCTCACTGCCTCGGTTTTCCCACTTGCACAAGAAGGGCATTGGCTTCTCTCCTACCCCAGGGCCTGACTAGTATCCCCCTTGGTAATCTAGACCTAGGCCTGTCTCTTCCCTTCCCATCCTCTAAAATGAGCCTCTTACCCCAGGTCAGGCATCTGAGATCTGACAGATAACCTCCTATAACCCCCTTTCCCACCGTCCTCCACATGGGCTTCTCACTTGCTCATGCCAGCTTGGCTTTGCCAACTTGGCAAAAATAATCATAATGATGGAATCATTATAAGGACTCACCTTGTACAAGCCCTGACCTTCACAGTAGCCCTGGAAGGGGCTCTAGTGCCAAACTCATTTTACAGATGGACAAACTGAGGTTCAGTTAGGGACTGGTCCCTTGCCTAAGGTCACAGCTGGTAAGGGGCAGAGCCTAGAACCGAACACACGTCTCTCTGACCCCTAGAGCCCACACATATGCCCTACAGCCAGAAATCACAGAGAAGCGGGGCCTTCTCGGCACTGCTGTGTGTCCTGAGACAAATCACTTGTCCTTTCTGAGCCTCCATTTCCCCGGAGAAGTGGCCACGGAGGGCGCCTGGGGTCACCTAGAGCTGACGGATTCTGGGATTCCAGGATTGGAGCTGGGGCGGCTGGCATGCCAGGGGCCCACCCTGTCTGGCTCAGATGACCAGTCCGGAGGGCCCAATCAGGCCAGTCTTGGATCAGGCCATAAGTGGGAACAAAACAGTCAGGGAGCTTGCCTCCTCAGCTTTGTTTATTGTCTGGGAGCTGGGAATATTTTGAATTGTTGTGTTTGGGGAGGGAGGGAAAAATAACCAAATATAAGAAGGCAGCCAGCGAGAGGCCTAGGAAGGAATGCAGAGGAATTAGGCCTGCCTGGGTATGTCTGGGAGACGGTGATGCTCCCAGAGGCCCAGCACCCTCTGGGTCAAGGATCCTCCCCTCTGACGAGACGTTCAGATTGCCTGGAGAACGTCATTTAAAAAAAAAAAAAAAAAAAGCCTCATTTCCTATTAAATTAGGGTTTTGGAGGGAGGGTGGGACCCAGATAGAAAGATTTTTTAAGCTTCCCGGGTGATGGGGATGGGCACCGAGGTTGAGAGCCAGTTCTGCTCTCGGCAGTGCCCGGCAGAGGGCTGGGGAGACACAATTGCTGGCCCTGACCCAGAATTCCAGATTCGGGAGGGCGGGGCGGGGCCTGGGACTGGGCATTCCCCACAGGTTCCCAGGCACTGCTGCTGGTCTGGGGGCCACACTTTGAGAGCCTCCCCTCTGTACTCTTACGACTCAAAGCGTGGTCTGGGGAGCAGGGGCACCTGAGCACATCAGAAATTCAGAACGTCAGGCCCCATGCCAGACAGTGCCGTCGAATCTGCCTATGAACCCGTGCCCAGGAGACTGTATGCGCTTCGCAGTTGAGGGTCCGACCCAGGTCGCCTTGGCTAGCCATTCATGCCACAGATGGGGAGACCAAGGCACTGAGAAGCAGAGGCCCTCAGCGCTACAGAGCTATTAAAGGTCCCTCGGGGCTTGGATCCAGCTCTCTCCGGGGAGGGGCTTCCATGTGGGGTTGAATGCACAGCCTTGAAGATGGGGGAGGGAGTGGCTTTAACCCCAGCTACACAAACGGTTAGTTTTACAGTTTGTGGACCTGAGTGTGTAGGAGGGGCTGCCCAGCACAGGGGTGGCGAGGCATCTGTAGGCAGCTATGGTCCCATTCATTCGTTCAGCAGAGGTCTGGGGGCACCTACCAAGGGCCAGGCACTGCCCTAGGCCCTGGGACCCAGCTAACTCAGCCCTGCCACATGAAGCAGGCAGCCCAGATGTGGAAGCAGATATGAACAGGTGGACATAAAAGCGATCAAGGTACATTGACATGGTTCTCTGAGTCAGGGTGAAAATATAACCAGGGAGGAGACATTGGCCTAAATGATGGGAAGGGGCCAGCCTGGGAGGGGCTGGGGGGAAAGTATTCCGGGAGGGGGAGCAGCCAGCAAAGACCCTGAGCGAAGGAGTCTGGGGTTTGAGGGAAGCCTGAAGGGCTGTGTGTGTGGCTGGAGGGGAGGAAGAGGTGAGTGACAGAGCTGGGGGGCGGGTCTCAGAGGCTGTGAGGAGTGTGGGCATGGGGCCAGCGGGCAGTGCGTGGGCAGGTTCAAAGCAGGAAGAACTCAGGGGCTCTGGGGCTCTTCCATTTGATTTTTACTGAGGTATTCATCGCATCGAGTGATACGTTCAGATCTGAC
Source organism: Lipotes vexillifer (assembly GCF_000442215.2). Classification (NCBI taxonomy): domain Eukaryota; kingdom Metazoa; phylum Chordata; class Mammalia; order Artiodactyla; family Lipotidae; genus Lipotes; species Lipotes vexillifer. Next base: position 94,358 of record NW_006774392.1, on the reverse strand, counting down.
GTGTATGGGAGTTTGCAGATGTACACACCTGAGCGGGCTTCACCGGATCAGGAGATGGCACCATTCCAACGCAGAAGGTGGTCCTTCCAGCCACAGCCCCTCTGCTGCCCCAGGGGCAACCACGGCTCCTATTTCCAAGACCGTAGATTCGCGCTCCTGATTTAGAGTCCATATAAATGACCATTTAAACGGTGGTGTGTGGTGCCTGGTGTTTCGGCGATCGCCCCTGCTTTGGGGCATCTCGGGAGTCCTCCATCTGTTTGTCTATTTTGCATAGCCCTCCTGTGGATGTTCCGTCTTTAGGCTCTTGCGAATAGTGCTGCCATTCACATGCTTGTACAGTCCTGCGTGGGCGTCTGTTTTCACTTCTCTTCGGTCAATGCCGAGGCATAGAATTGCTGGCAGATCGTTTACGTGGATTTTTAACCTTATGAGAAATTGCTGAACTGTCCTCGCAGCCTCGGTGCCATTCCTGCCTCACCAGCCATGGAGGAGGGTCCTGGATCCCTCCAGCTGCCGAGTGGAGATGGGCCGGGTGGGAGGGGACACAGGGAGGAGGCCTGCAGTCGCCAGGGGGAGATGAGGGTGGCCTGGCCTGGGGAGCTGAGGGCCTGGACCGCTGAGCTGCGTGGTGAGTGAATACCCAGGCGCACGTGTTCCCTCCCCACAGGTTTGTCTCCTGCACTGACACTGTCCCCTTTCCTGGGGCAGATTTGCTCTTTCCACCAAGGGAGAGGGGGAAGGGCACCCTGGAGGCCTGCCACCCACAGACCGCATCCAGGCAAGGGCTTCCTGGGATCCTCTGTGCTCCGGCCTTGTGCTGGGCACTGCCAGAGACCCCTGCCTACTGGGTGCTCCCAGTCGGGCTGAGATCCAGGCTGCTGGAGGGCAATGGGCAAAGTGCTTTGGGGGAAGGAAGAGCATAGGGGAGGGAAAGGTGTGGGTGAAGCCCGGAAGGTAGAAAAGCCCAAGACACGCAGGCGGGAGGGTAGGCAAGCGCCTGGTTAACCAAAGGCTAGACTGTGTGCAGCGCTCTGTGTGAGCCTCCACTTACTCCTCACAACAACGTGGCATAGGGGTTGTGACCAGTCTGGTTTTACAAATGGGGAAACTGAGGCACAGAGAGGTTACACGATTCCCTCTGGGTCACACAGCCCCTGAGAGACGAAGCTGGGATTTGGCAGCAGATAGGAGGAGGTGGGTGGGCGGGAAGCAGATTGCTGAGGCTAGATGTGCCAATAAGGCCTCTATGGTGCCACCATCTGTCCGTCCACATCCAGAGATGTGGACACGGCCGTGCCCAGGAGAAAGTGACCAGGATGGGGACCACTCGGCCACTCCATCACCATCCCTTCCTCTCTTCAGGGAATGAGGTTCTGAGAGGCGTGGAGGCCGTCCAGGTGACCCTCGGCAGGGCTGGTGCCAGGGCCTCCCTGCACTGCCCAGATGGTCCAGCATGGCTGGACCCTAGCAGTATTTCAGCAACTCTTGTTGATCGCCTGATAGATGGATGAGACGGACTATTCCCTGGCAAGGGACGAAGGGTTTTGTTCAAAGCCGTGGATCGATTTTACGTTATTATCGCCAGCTGCTGAGAAAAGCATCATCGAGCAGCTTTTTCAAAATCTCATTCACTGCCTTTGAGTCCAGGGCCTTCCGTGAGCTCTCCCCGCAATCGATTTCTGTTCTTGGAATGGGAGGAGTTTAGTCCCCACGGAATTTCAGGCCAGGACGTGGCTTCTGAAGTAAACCTCTGCCTGGGTTTCCTTGAAGGTCCCTCCTCCTGCCAACATGTTCACTTCCTTGGTGCTCACAGCCTTGTCCTGGAGCTTCAGACACCCCACCCTGGCAGGGGGACAGGGACGTGCACAAAGGACACCCGGGTCCCACACTCAGCCCTTCGCAGGGAACTGGCCTGGTGGGGACTGGCCCCTGGGGAGCCGCATCCCCATGTGAGCGGGTGGTTGATGCCTCTCGGCTCCAAGTGACAGTAGGTAAGTGCCCTGAGGTGGCTCCATCTTGCCACCTTTTCCAGAGAAAGCAGACATTCAAGTTTGTAAAATGTCAACTTTTCCAAACTTTCATTCACGGCAATTAACTCAAAATATTTTAAAGCGCAGCGGAGGCCAAAGAAGTACACGTGGGAGCCGGATTCAGTGCAGAAGCACCGGCCCCGGCAAGTTTGAGACCTCTTGGCACAATGGCTCATGAGGCTGGACTAGATCTCCTATTATGGATGAGGAAACTGAGGCCCAGAGAGCGGGCATGCAGGCCCAAGTCCCAGCAGAAGGGGGCTGGAAACTGGGGGTCTCTGGCCTCCTTGCTGGCTCTCCCCACCTCGCCCGGCCCTTCTCTGCCTCTTGCTGCTTTGCCTTGTGGTGGAGGTTGGAGCATTTCCTGGTGCCTTTCCTCCTCCTCCTCTCCCTCTCCCTCTCCTGCCCTCTGGGGTTGGGTTGCGGTCTGGCAACCACTGAAGGCCCCAGAATCCCTTCAGTTAAGAGTGTGGCCTCTGGAACTAGATGGCCTGCTGAGTGACCTTGGGCAAGTTACTTAATTTCTCTGTGGCTCAGTTTTCCTTTCTGTAAAATGGGGGAGATTAATAGTACCAACCTCACAGGGTGGTTGCAAGGATTCGGCAGGTTAAGATATTTAAATGCATTGTACAGCGCCCGGCATGTAGCTAAGTGCCATACAAGTGTTCGTTAAAATAAATGCAACGACCATTTGTTGAGTACCTGCTGTGTGCCAGGCCCAGGTCTCGATGGACGCACAAAGGACAAGGTCCTGTCCCTCGTGGAGTCGATGGTCTAGAGGAAGAAGGCAGATGGTTGAAAGGGCCTCGTCCGTGGTCCTGCACCAATAGCATCTGCACTGCACCGGCCCACGTGGAGGTCAGCCGATCCAACAGGTCTTTCCAAATGGCAGCCGTGGACATGCCGCTCCCCGTCACAGGTCCAGTGGCCTCCACTGCGCTTGCTCACTCCCTGCGGCCCTCAGGCCCACGTTACCTTTGCTTAGGGCCCCCCACTCCTGCCAGCAGGCCTACGCGCACGGCAGATTCCTCTGCCTGGAACACGCTCCCTCTCCCTTCCCCTCAACCCTCTGGCTTAGTCACAGCCTCCTCGTGGTTCAAACCTCAACACCAGGGTCACTTCCCTGCACTGTGACCTGCCACTTTGCGCTGTGTGCAGTGACACACAGGGGGTCTGGGGCGTTTTTGCTTGCCATCTGCTCCTTCAGCTCACGGGGGAGCCTCACGCACATCGGGAGAAGGGGACAGGTGTGGGGACTCAGTCGCTCGATCTCCAGCTTTGCTTTCCTCACCTATAAAAGGGGGGGGGGGCAGGTACTCTGAACTCAAAGGAGAGAGCTGAGGTGCCCAGAGTAGATGCCACCCGGGGTGGCTGGGGTGCTAGAGGCACTGCTGGTCCCTCGGTGCTTCCTGGAGGAAGGGGCACCTGGGCCAGCAGAGGAGGGCAGGGAAGCCTCTGGAGAAAGGTGCAGGAGGGTATGTGCCAGTGTCTGGCTTGGCTGGAGCTGCCATGGGGGCAGCCTCTAGAAAGTCAAGATGGAGCCAGAGAGCAGGAGCCTCAGTGAGGAAACCAGGGAGAGATGAAGGGTCACCCCTGAAATCCTGCTCCTCGCATCCCTGTGTGCCGCTTCTGGGGCCGCTCCAAAGAGGGGGTTACACAACGCTTTCAGGAGGTGGATACAGGCGGGGCCAGGTCTGACAACGGGGCCTGGTTGGTATTTCTTCTTTCAACCTCAATCTAAAAGGTTCTCTGCACACGGCCTCCCAGGTGCAGAGACGGCGTGAGAGAAAGTGAGAGACCAGCACTGGGCTCAGAGAGGGGAAGGGCATGCTGGAAGTCACAAAGCACTTCCCTCAGGTCTGGCCAGGGCGAGGATGTGGAACGTGGTCTCTGAGGACCTGCTCATGCAAATAAGGACAAGAATAATGGCACATTCCCCATTTAAAAAATTTTTTTATTTATTTTTGGCTGCGTTGGGTCTTCCTTGCTGTGCGCTGGCTTTCTCTAGTTGCGACAAGCGGGGGCTACACTTCATTGCGGTGCGCGGGCTTCTCACTGTGGTGGCTTCTCTTGTTGTGGAGCACCGGCTCTAGGCGTGCGGGCTTCAGTAGTCGTGGCACTTGGGCTCGGTAGCTGTGGCTCGCGGGCTCCAGAGCATAGGCTCAGTAGTTGTGATGCACGGGCTCAGTTGCTCCGTGGTATGTGGGATCTTCCCGGACCAGGGCTCGAACCCATGTCCCCTGCATTGGAAGGTGGATTCTTAAGCGCTGTGCCACCAGGGAAGTCCCACATTCCCCATTTTCATTTAAAAATAGACACTCACTTGGCACTTCTGTGCCAGGAGCTCTTCTGAGCTCTTTGCATTGTTAACCTTGGGTCTTCATAGAAGCCAGAGAAGATAAATTCCATTATTCTTATTTCCATTTTACAGATGAAGAAACTGAGGTAAGGAAGAGAGCCTGAGTAGTCCCCCAAGGTCAGCCAGCCAGGGCAAAGCCAAGAAGCCGGGGTGGTTTCACATCATTTTCTCAGGTCACCCTCCGGCCTGGGGGAGGCGGGAGGGTGGAGTGGCTGTGCCTGGTTTTGGCGGGGGTGGGGGGGGGGGGGGGGGGGTTGGGGGATGCATACAGAGGCTCAGAGAACCTGGATGCCGCCCAGGAAGAGGCAGTGGAGTGCTTCAGACCTCACCACTCAAGGAGCCCTGGCCCCACCCCATGAGCCAGGAGGGTGGCGAGTGGTGAGCTTGGTGGCTCGTGTTGGGAGGGAGCGAGGAGGCGTCGTAGGCTCCCTCGTTCCTCATCGGAAGACAGGAGGGGGCTGAGGACCCGCTGCACTCACTCCTTGGCTCTAGGGTTTGGAGTAAAGGGTTTCCTCGGAAAGAGCGCTCTCAGGGGGTAGGCAGGGGACCGAGTGCTCGCCCGCCGCATGAGGGTGTGTGCACGCGCGCTCGGCGAGCCCGGGCTCTTTGTGCATTCCCACTCCTACCCTCTTCCACTGCCCCCCCCCCCGCCCCGCCCCCGCCCCGGCCAAGCTGGTATTTTTCCACCCAGCAGGATGGGTGATGCTGAGAGCTGCCTGCTCAGACAACAGACACGCGAGGTCAGGAAGGAGCCGCTTATAAATTACCGCTTCCTCCGCGCCGCCGCCAGCGCCGAGCTTCGGGTCCTGGCTGCAGCACCGCTCGCTGGCCGGCGCCGAGTCCCGAGGACCGCGAGCTCAGAGGCCGAGCCCGGCCTAGAGGGAGCGCCGAGCGCGGACCCCGCGGGCCAGAGATCGAGCCGGCTGGCAGCCCTCGGTGAGCGGAACCGAGCGCAGACGAGTGCAGCGACGCGGCCGCCCCAGGTACCGAGGGAGAGGGAGCCGGGCGCGCGGACCCCGCTCCCCATCCCCGCGCCCCAGCTAGCCCCGACCTCCTCCCCGCCCAGGGACCCCGCTCCGGCGCCCCTTTCACCACCCAGGGAGGGACGGAGGGTCGCCCGCTCAGTCCCCCTGCGGGGCTGTTATTGTTTCCCGGGCGAAGAGGCTCGGGCTTCTCGTGCCGGAGCCGGGTGTGTGTGTTTGTGTGTGTCTCTTTTGGTGTCTCCATCTCACTGGGGGTCTACATGTATCTCCGTGTGTGTCTGTGTGTTTCTGAGGGTGGCTGTTTCTCCATGTTCCCAGCAGCATGCACTTGTGTGTCCCAATGTGTGCCTGCTGTTCTGTGACCTGAGCTGTACATGTGTGTGTTCTAGTGTGTGTCTGTGATACCTGTGTGGCTGTGTCTTCAGATGTTTGCTCTTGTGTGTCCTGGAGTGTGTCTGTGTGAACCTGTGTGTGTGTGACTGTATCTCCGAGTACGTGGCTGTGCACGTGTGTGTCCCAGAGTGTGGCTCTGTCTCTGGGTCCCTGGTTTCGGACACTCACGTGCTCTCGACTGTACCCGAGGGAGTGTCCCCGGCGCCTAGAGGGCCACACAGCCAGAGTGGGCGCTGAGTGGGTAGAGGTGATAGGGCGGCATGGCTCCAAGGGTGCTGCCTGTGTGCAGCGTGCAGGTGGCAGTGCCAACGTCCAGCAGCCTTCAGTGGCAGGATCCAGGCCCCGAGGGACAGCTGGGAGCCAAGTGGACAGCGGGCAGGGAGAGCAGGACACATCCATCTCTAGACCTTTCCCTTCCTTCTGGGGGTTCCTCTTTTGAGCTGGAGGTTCTGGTCCCCCTCCCACTAGGAAAGCCAGAGAGAGGATCTCAGGGATTTCATCCTCCGACCGCTGAGGTTTCGTCCTGGACCGGAGGGGGACCTCTGGGCTACCCTCCCTGGCACTCAGAGGGAGGTGTGTGCTGGGCAGGGCCACCGGCCTGGCTATTTTGGTCACTGCCCAGCCTCTGCCAGATCCTGGCCTCCCCCAAGACCAGCCCCAAAAGCTTGGGAGGCAGCCTGGACCCCCATTTCCTGCCTGGAGAAATAAATCAGCTCAGTAACCGCCTGGACCCTTGAACAGAGGGTCTCGGGGCTGAGGTTAAGAGGCACGTGGCTCCATTTGGACTTGGGTGAATTGGCCCATGCTTTGGCACCGCTGATGTTCAAATAAATGTCATGGGGGAGATCTTTTTTAAATTTCTTTTTAATTTTTTCTTGGCTGGAAAGGAGGGGATCTCATCCAGAGTCTCCCAGCCAGAAGGAGTTTGTTTTTATGGGAAAGAGCCGGTGAGCGCTTAGCAACCGCCTGCCTCCCTCTCGACCAGGGAGTCATCCGGGGAGTGTGGGGTGGGCACAGGGGAGGTGTGGTGTGGGGGCGGAGTGGGGGGAGGAATTTCATCGGGATGGTTTTGGGGGCGTTTGGAGGGGGCCCGAGGGCACTGGCTGAGAATCCACCATAGCGTAGGAGTGGGGGACTGGCTAGAGGTCTTGGGCCTGGCTCAGCCCCCTGTTGACCTTGGGCAAACTTCTTTTGTGCTCTGTTTCCTCATCTGTAAAATGGGTGGAGTAAAGTGGATATGGGGTAAGCTGAGAACGAAAGGCAGGAGCTCTTCCCCAGGGAGCTGAGTCCAAGTACTGTGCCTCTGTCTTAGTCGGCAGGCGACCTTGGGTGATTCCCTCAGCCACTTTGAACCTCAGCTTCGCTGTCTGGGCAGCAAGGACGCCAAAGCCGGCCTCACTGCGTCCTTGAGGGGATTGAGGGAGAAGAGGCTGAATAAGCCTGTGGTAAGCTGTAAAGCCGGGCTCGGCTTCGGAGCTGCCGATTAGAGGGTGTCACGAGGTCCTAGGTCACTGTGGTATGTGGCAAGGGCCAAGGCTCCCTCTCGAGCTCTTGTCCTTCGGGGATGTCCTTGTACTGACCTGTGCCACAGTCACCTCCCCTGCCCTTCCCTCCCATCTCATCCTGCGGACATCCGGTCCCATCCGCTCTGTGGAGTCAGGAGGCCCTAGCGAGCGGGTAGTGCCCCTTTTACAGATGGGCAAACTGAGTGCCGCCCAAAGGACTTTGCCTTGATTGCACAGCAGCAGGATTGGGCTTCAAAGGCTTTCCCTGGGCCAGCCGCGAGTTTGGGCTCTGTGGGGCTTTAGTCGCTGATGTCCTGGGGAATTGAAATTGGACCAGAACCTGGGGAGAACAAGGGACAAAGGCTCCAGGTCTTCAGGGTTGGGGGGTGAGGGCGTGGGCCCCATTGGCACCTGGATTCTACCCCTGGTTACTCATTCTCCCTTCTCTGTGCCTCTCACGGGGCCCTGCCACTCTTCCTACTCAAGTGTCAGCCCCCCACGAGGCAGTGTGGGCTCTGGGGATGGTGTTTTCTATCACCTATCAGCCTATCAGCTTGTCAAAGGGTTTGGGAGCCCGTGAGACTTTGGAAGTCTTTCCAAAGGTCCCGAAATGATAAGACGCTTGTGAGTCATTCAACACATTCCTGTGTATAGGAAAGAGGTGAAAAATAAATTACAAGGAACACCTGGGATGCAGCCTGGTCACAGCTGGAAGGGGTCTGGGTGGGAATTCGGGCTGGCCTTGGAACCCCAGGGCCACCCACCAGGTGTGGGCTGACCACCCCCCCCCCCCC
>NW_006774392.1:80533-86247 GCF_000442215.2 Lipotes vexillifer | reverse complement strand
CTGGGGGGGAATTCGGGCTGGCCTTGGAACCCCAGGGCCCCCCCCCAGGGGTGGGCGCCCCCCCCCCCCCCCCCCGCCACCTTCTGCCGAAGGTCATAAGTGAGGGTCGGATTCTTCGGGGCTACATCTCCGAAGAATGCAATCCCATGTTGCAATCCCGTCTCCAATCTCCACGTTGGCTAACTTATCTTGGCCAAAGTGTTTGTTTGAATTTACGGGTTCTGGGGAGGAGCCCTGGGTGTGGAAATGCCCAGGGTGGCCTTCAAGTGTGAATGGGAGCTCTTTTATTACATGCCTTGTTTCTTTGCTGTTGTCAGTTCTGGCCAGGCACTGGATTTGGGGTAGAATATTGGCTTTCGAGGATCTCATAGCCCAGAGGGAGATGGGCAGCGCGGCAGCCGCTGTGACCATGCTGCGCGTGGGTGCCGGTGCTGAGCGTGCCTAGATGGCAGGGTCGCAGGCAGGAGGCATTTCAGCTTCTTAGAGGAGGTGATGCTGGAGCTGGCAGCTTCTGTGGGCAGAGGAACAGGGTGGGCTGGCATTCCGGGAAGGGGGCATAACAGGTACACAGGGACAGGGCATGAAATAGCCAAGCGTGTTTGTAGAGCAAGGCTCACAGGGACCCAGCGGGAGACAGGAATAAGATCCAGGTGTGGCGGGCCTTGAGCGCTGGGTAAATGGGGTTAGGCTTTATTCTGAAGGCAGCAGAGATAGAAATAGCATCAGGCTGGGTTTGGGGACAGCAGTGTCGAAGCCAGTGAAACCCGGGAGTCCGGGAGACCCTCATGGTGAGTGAGGAATTAGGCTGAGGTCCAGGACCGAAGTTGGCCGGGCCACTGCTAGTCAGGGCACAAAGCATTTTCCATGCCAGCGAATCTTGCCCTGAGCTCTTTTTGTAAACATGGGGTGAAGGCCCTGACATGCTGTCTAACAAGTACACAGGCCATTAACTGTGCCTCTGACCTCCCCGGAGCACACAGCCCTGGGGCCTTGGGTGAATTACGTCTGTCCTGGACAAGGCTTCTTTTGGGGTTTCCCTGCCCACCTCACCTGCTCAGAGGCTCCTTTTGGAAACCTAAGCTGAGGGGCAGAGACTAGGGGTGGTGGGGAGACGGCAGAGAGAATGGAAATTGCTCTTCTGTTTGTGAAAACCAACATAGAAACAACAAATCACCCAACACAGTCAAAGGGGGAGGGGGTGTGGGGGGAGGGGCAGGTCGCCTTAACTCTAGTCAGGCGTCAGAATTACCTGAGTGACTTTGTACAGATTCAGGTTCCCAGGCCTGGACATATGGAATCTGAATCCCCAGGGGGTGGAGCCTAGGAATCTGTATGTTTAAGTTTTCAACTGTGACTGTTAGAAATATGAATATGAAAATTGAGATATAATTTGCATTCAGTGAAATGCAAAGATTCTGTTACAGTTTGTTGAGTCTTGATACACCCGTGTAAGCACCATCCAGATCAAGATACAGAAAATTTCCAGCTCCCCTGGAAAGTTGACTTGTGCCCTTCCCCTCCCAGAGGCAACCAGTTTCTGATTTCTGTCACCATTAGTTTTGCCAAGCCTAGAACTGGATGGATTTGTATGGTATATACTCTTTTGTGTCTGGCTTCTTTCTGCTTGATGATTTTAAGATACATTCATGCTGTTGAGTATATCAATAGTTCAGTCCTTTTATTGCTGAGGAGTAAACCATCATATGGATGCCTCACAGTGTGTTTATCCACTCTCCTGTGGATGGACATTTGGCTTGTTTCCAGTTTGGGGTGATTATGAATGAAGCTTCTATGAGCCTTCGTGTACAAGTCTCTTCGTGGGCGTATATTTTCATTTTTCTAGGAGTGGAACTGCTGGGGCGTAGGGTAGATATTTGTTAACTTTATGAGAAACTGCCAAAAGAGTCTCTTTTAATTACGAAAACAGTAGATCTCAAGCAATACAGCACTGTACAAACAAAAGGTGATTCTTAAAGATCATTTTTTTTAAGAGTGCAATCTAGTCTTCAGTCGTCTGTCCATCATCTCTGTCTTCCGATAATAACAATAAAAGCCTTTAAGATTATACATTTTCCTCTGCATACAGCTTTGACTGTACCCCTCAGATATCTAGATGGACATATATTCCTTTTTATTCTTTTTAGATCACTTTTCATTTCAGTTTTGATTTCCTCTTTGACCCAGGGTTATTTAGGATCATCTGTTCAGCAAGCTAGCTGTAGTTCTGTTTTGTTGTTAACGAAAATGACATCATACTGTTCTTAGTTCTGCCACTTAACACTATTCAAACAACAGACCATTGTGGAACGGTCGCTTGTCAGAACATACAGATCTCCAGGCCATTCTGAACAGCTAGTCTGCATGTGGGAATCACTGACCGAGTCTGGCTTGTCTTAATCACCCCGAGTACTGCCACCTTAGTGAATTAAACGCTTCCACCCAATGGCTTTGAACTTACTCTGAAGGTGGGCAGGGAAGCAGCCCAAGGCAGCTCAGTATTCTGAGATGGGAAGGAACCAATACTTTTTCAGCACCACTGGGTCCTGTCTCCCTTCCTGCATTTAAGCCCTGTGCCTGACTTGGGGGTTCTTATCTCCATCTTCTGGAAGAGTTCATCCAGTCTCAGAAAAGTGACTTACCGCCCCTCACACAGCTGGGACCTGGGAAGGAGAACCAGAACCCCTGCCCATCCCCGTTCCACTGCGCATGCTTTTTACTGAGCACCTACAAGGTGTCTGGCATAGGGCCAAAGCCAGAGGGAGGGATAAAGAGACAGAACAGCCCCTGGGCTCAAGTAGCTCACAGTCTCACAGGAGGGGAGATCTGTATCAGGAAGAGGTTAATGAACAATCCCAGCGGATTATGCCAAGGGCAGGGAGCCCAGGGAAGGTGTCAGGGAGGGTGCGCGGTCCACTGGCTGGGAGTGTGGGGACTTTGGGGTCATGGAGTTAAGCCTCCCTGCCCACCCACTTAATGGATGAGGAGACTGAGGTCTGAATGAGGCCTAGATCAACAAGGGGGCCATTATTCACAGACTTAAGGTTCTCCCCCCTCCCCACTCCGACCCACCTGCCATTCAGTGCTGATGAAGTTACGGACAGTGTTTTTACTTCTGTCTCACACTTTCGATGACTCTCTTCACAGCTCTCCCATCCTGATTGTGTCACAGCAGTGGGAAGGGGGATGGAAGGGCTAAGCCGTACTGATCCGAACGATTCCTTGGGCTTGGCTGTGCAGGAGACACCTGCAGCATATGGAGCAGGGCTTCCTGGGCAGCGGGACCACCTGCTCAGGGAGGAGCGGGGAGCCTGGCTCTGGTGGGCAGCTCTGGCCACTGTGTGGGACGGAATGGAGGCAGTTGTGAGAGGGCTGGCGAGTGTCCCTGCTGGAGGGTGGGGCAGCTGCCTTCTGGTTCCGCTCACCTTGGGTCCTCACTGGACAGACACCGGCCCCCAGCTTTGCCCCCGCCCTCCTCCACTGAGCGGAGGCTGGGACCACATCTCTGTGGGGTCCCTAGTGTGGACATTCTGAGAGTTTTTTCCTTCCCACCGCTCTGCTTTGCACACGATGAGGGAATTCTACCATCCACTTTCCTGCAGAAAGTCCTTAACACAGCCAGGTTGCCGTCACCTGGTGGCGGTGGAGGGGTGTGGTTGGCCTTGGGTTTCAGCGGAGTCATGCTTCCTGGGGGAGGGGCTTCAGAAGGGGGCGGTCCTGAAGGCTGTGCCCTTTTGCCCCATGGCCATTTGGCACCTGGAGACAGAGGGCTGCTCAGCGCTGATGGCGGGGCTCAGGCCGTGATTTTAAGAACATTCATTCTATCACCAGATGGCACCTGGTGTCTCCTCTCTGGGTGGATGCCACCACAGCTCAAGACAGCAACCTCCTCACCAGCCTCCATGCCTCCTGGGCTCTGTAGCGTCGGGGGCCAGCTCTCAGCATGTCACTCTCCTGCTCCCAAGCCTTCTGTGGCTCCCTAGTGCTTTGTGAAATCAAGTCCAAACTCCTTAGCCTGGCATTCAGTGCCCTTCATGATCTGGCTCCTGGCCAGTGTTTATTGTCATCTGCCACCACTTCTCTCTGTTCCCTGTGATCTGGCTGGCTTCTGCCCTTAGTCCGAGCCTCAGGCTCTCAGCCCTGCCCAGACCTCAGCCCAAAAGGCTCTTCCTCCCTTCCCTCCTAATTCCCACTCTTCGAGGGCCAGCTTGAGGCCACCTGCTTCATGAAGTCTTCCTGGAACCCCTTAATGGTGCGTGACACATCGTAAGCACCCAGCAAAGATCCTCTGAGTCAAAGTGGACTTAACCTCACCCTGCTCTGAGCCCTGTGGACCTTTTCTCTGTCTGGAACCCAGACCTGTGTGGTCTTACCTTTTTCCCAGCCACCTGACCAGAGGCACATCAGGGGAGTGACAGATGCCCCAGCAGCCAGCCAGCACGGGGCCTGGCGCACGGTAGGTGCCCAGCACAGAAATAGAGGCCGTCTGATTCCCTCTTTCCTGAAATGAGAGCCTATGATTTGAACATCTGAGTGGGTCCAAGCTTGGAAATTATATCCACCCATCACTATCTATCCTTCCAACAAATGTTTTTTCTAGACCCTGTCGTAGTCCCTGAGGATGTGGCAGGTGAACAGGATGGACCAACTCATGCCGTCAGGGAGCTGACCACAAGAGTTAAGTGAATTGTTACAGGAACACTGTGACACCAGGATTTGGATGCCCTTGGCCACTGACTTGCTGTGTGACCTAGGCAAGTCCTTTGCCTGCTCTGTCCTAACCTGTAAGGAAGCTCCATGTTTGAGGGAAGAACCTGCTGAGTGAAGGGGGGAAAGACCCGTGTTTCTCTCTGTTGGGGAGCACATGTCACTACATGGGTGATGGTCCTGTGGGATTTGATTGTAGTCCCATTGGTTTTCAGGATGTTTTAGCCCTCGCTCTGAAAGGGGGCACCCGATTTGGGGACTGGAGTTCAGAGATGCTCTGAGCAGAGCTGTAGCAACAGGATTTTAGTGGAAAACACTTCCTTGGAGAAGAAAGTGGGGTTTCTTTTAAAAATATTTATTTATTTATTTATTTATTTATTTATTTGGTTGTGCTGGGTCTTAGTTGCGGCAGGCAGGCTCCTTAGTTGCGGCACGTGGGCTCCTTAGCTGCAACAGGTGAACTCTTAGTTGTGGCATGCACGTGGGGTCTAGTTCCCGGACCAGGGATGGAACCCGTGTCCCCTGCATTGGGAGCGTGGAGCCTTAACCACTGCGCCACCAGGGAAGTCCCAGAAAGTGGGTTTTTATTCCATCATTGGTAGAACAGTGTAGATCAGAATAGACCTTTAAAAAAAAAAAAAAAAAAAGACCCAGCCTGCCAGCCTCTGTTGCGGGGACTGAGCAGAATCTGTTTCTGCTTCCACTTCTCACCAATGCAAGGTGTGGGCTGTTTGCAAAGGATTGCATCCCAGGCCTGAGACAACAGTATTAGTCGCTGCAGAATCGTCCCCCACGGGCAGCTCCAGGCCTCCTGTATGGTTTGTGTTGTCCACTCAGAGTTTTATAAAATCGAGCCAGTGTTTTTCAATGTGGGTTTTTTGTTTTTTGGTTTTTTTGCATCTGCCTCTGTCCATTTGGTTTCTCTGAACGGCCCTCCGTTGGTTGGGACCCGGCTGCCTTGAGGCAGGGACATGCTGCCTGTGGATCCTGGGCAGGTGGGAGCCTTCCTG
>NW_006774392.1:77344-80467 GCF_000442215.2 Lipotes vexillifer | reverse complement strand
CAGCAGGACTGATGGTGCAGCGTAGGGAAGAGGGAGTCCTACCCCTTTCAGGGGACCCGTAGTGCTTTCAAGGGGCATTTCAGGGCTGGAGCAGGAGAAATCCAGCCACCCCTACCTGCGCACTGCTCTGTGGGGGGCTGGGGGGGTGGCCTGGCTGCAGCACGCACCTCCCAGGGCAGCCCCCTCTGCCAACCTCTGCTGGGAGTTCCGGGTGGCTCTGCAGGCGGAGAGGGTGATTTGCCTCCTTGAATGTAAAGCGTTCAGCCTTCTGGAGAGCAGACCAGGGTGCCGGTCTCGGTCTCTGCCAAAACCCCGCACATCTGAGATCTGTAAGTTTTTCGGTGTATTTTGTTGCCTTGGCTGAGCCGTGAGTTAAGTCCGATGGTCCTCACCTACTCGCTAAGCCCTGTGTCCCCTCCCCTCTCCTGAGCCGTCCGGGGGCTTGTCGTTAGTTGGGAGGCTGGGGAAGCTGGAGAATTTTTCTTCCCTCTCTCAACATTTCATTACCTTTGACCCCTGCCTGCCATTCCCCCAGGCCTAGGGGTTGTGGGTGCATCTTGGCTCTGCCCTGGGATGTTGCAAGAATGACAGTAGTAATTATAACGTATACCAGCACTCCTCAGACTTGGAAGTTGTAAGCCAGGCCCTGTGCCTTATAAGCATCATCTTCCTAACCATCACAAAAGGTACCATCGTTCGCATTTTGCATGTGAAAAGCTGAGGCCCCAGAGAGAGCAGGTAACTCGCCCGAGGTCACACAGCTGGGAGGCGGCTGAGCCAGGCCAAGCTCTCTGGGCCAGTGCCACCTTGGAAAGGCTGCTGGTGGGGAAGCCCTTTTCTGCTGAATGGTGTCCGTGGTCCAAAAGCCACAGGAGGCTTTTCAAGGCAGCCAAGTCGGATGTAAATCAAGGAGAGCCAGGGGCCAGCCAGGCCGCGCTGACAGCAGGGTGGCCCAAGGCAGTGTGTCAGGACCAGGCCCGCTGCGGGATTTTGGTGCTGGCTTGCGGCCTGGTTGGGGGAGCAGCTGGGGGATGCTCACAGCTCCTGTACGACCGGTGTGGGGCCTGCCTGGAGCCCAGAGGCACCAAGTTACACTTACTGCCTCCCCATTATTTAGATAACTCCCAGGATGCAGAGCTGCCTGGAAGGGTCAGCAACGGGACAGGCGGAAGCTGGGACCTGGTGCTTTAGTTGTTTAAAGGCTGGCTCATCCTTGTAGTCACGTGGGCACTTTCCCTTAATTGGCGCTCTGCTATGGGGACTGAGGGGCTGTGGTCTGCCTGGCTGGGCCTTCATTTTTACACTAGACACCTGCCCCAAGCAACCGGGAAGAGTAGAATAGATTTAGAGTCTGGGTCCTCAAAATGTGGTCACTGGACGAGCAGTCTCAGCATCACAGGGAGTTTGTTAGAATGCAGTATCTCGGTCCCTACCCCAGCCCTGCTGACTCAGACCCTGGGGGTAGTACCCAGTCCTCTGTGTTTTAACAAACCCTCCAGGCTTAACTCTGAGAAGGGCTGATGCTGATTTCTCCATCTCCAGCCAAATGCCCAGGGGTAGGGGAAGATCAATCCTAACCTTTGCAATTGGCTAGAGTGCCAGGGCTGCAGGAGGACCGCAGATGTCATTTCATCTGTGCCTCCCTTTTCTGATGGCCTGAGTGTCAGAGAGATAAAGGGACATGCATAAACTTACACCGCAAATTCAAGGCAGATTTGGGTCTGGGTTCTTAGGGTTGCAAGTGTCAATAATCAGTTCAAACATTTACTGATTCCTTTGACAGAAAAGCCCAGAGTCGTACTTCAGGTATGGCTGGATCCAGATGCTGAGAGATGTCACTGGGGCTGTTTCTTTCTCTCCCTTTCTGGCTCCATGTCCCTCCTCTGTTGGCCCCATTCTCCTTGGGGTGCCCCCAGCTGCACAGGGTGTTGCCCACCCGCACCCCCAGCAAAGCCATCCCAGCCTAGAAAAAGCTTTCCTTTTTCCCAATATTTTCAGCACAAGTCCCTGTTGTCACTCTCAGTGTCCACTCTTGGTCATGTGCCTGTCCTGGAGCCAATCATGACAGCCCTCTGATTGGCTCAGCCTGGCTCATACACCCAACCCTGGAAATAGGAGGTGGGCTCAGCCCACCCAGAACCCCATGGGCTGAGAGTGGCATGTGGGGGTCTCCAGGGGGAATAGATGCAGGCTGTCCCCAGAAAAAAGGGTCCAGGTGCCAGCACAGTAGCTAGAGATACAGGGACTTGGTGCCATTTTTATTCTCCTCTGAGTCGTACTCATGCAACTGCTAATGTCTCACCTCAGATAAAATTATACTCTCGTTCCTCTGGTTCCTTTAACATTGTGCCTGTAATTGTGCATTGAACAATGCTACCTTCATTTCCCCTTTGCCCCTCTTCCCTTGGTATGGTCCTGGATAACCAGGAACACATTGCCACTTCCACCACCCACACCTGCTGCAGACATTACTAATCCACCCAGACTTCACAGAGCCGTGCATCCACCCCGAGAATGAAGCCTCGATGGCATCCGAGTCAGCCCCTGCTATGTGATTCCAGGCTCCAGGAGAGTGGCAACCTCAGCTGTTTTGTTCACTGCCGGGTTCCAGTGCCTAGAACAGTACCTGGCATATAGTAGATGCTCACTAAATAATTGACTCAGCATTCCTACACGCAGTGCCTCAGACACAGTGGGTGCCCGTGTGAGCCTGGTGAACGTGGAAGCCCAAACATGGCAATGAGGTTGTCTAATTTGGGGGACAGGGGGCTCTGTAGACTGCTGGAACCCAGTTCTGAGTCTGGGGAAGAGGCTCCAAGGGCAGGGCTGCAGGTACAAAGAGGAAAGAAGTGAGCAGCCCTGGAGGCCTCTCTGCTCTTCCACCACAACCCCCTTCCTTCCCTGCTAATCTGTTTGACTGTTCATTGAAGTGTAAGATCTTCCTTGATAAGGAAGCATTTCCTGGTTTTCTGCATTTTTTATTCCAGGAAACCAGGAGAGCCTTCCAGCACAGCTCTGCTGGTGGAATGAGGCAGAGGTGATCTGCCCCCACTTGCGTTGTTTCCCAACCGAGTCCAAAAGAACAGAGGTGGTCTATTTAAAAAAAAAAAAAAAAAAAAAAAA
>NW_006774392.1:66801-77058 GCF_000442215.2 Lipotes vexillifer | reverse complement strand
TCAGCAGGCTTCCTTGGCGCAGTGATGCTCAACCTCTAACCAGGTGATGAGTATCAGGTTCTCCATCTGGCTTCGGCGCATCCCTGTGCTCACAGGGGACGGTCACTCACAGACCTGGGCAAGTGGCTGAGCTTGTGGGGGGCTTGGGGGAGCGCAGACTTTTGGGTTAGGGCTGGGGAGCTGCTTACCTGTTCTCAGCCAGCAAGAAGAGCCTTTCCCCTCCCGAGTGCAGGCTGTGCCACCCACCCCTCCCAGCTCTGGTTCTTGCCACTGACAATTTCAGGGATGCTGCACCCGGGCGAGAGGTGTGTGAGCGTGTGCCTGTGTGTGAACACGTGGTGTGTGTGTGTGTGTGTATGTGTGCATGCATGTGCGAGTGTGTGCAGGAGCACCCGGACGCCTGGCTTCCCCCCCGCCCCCACTGGGTGTGGACGGGGCCCCTCCCAGTTGTGTGTGCTGGGTGGTCACACGGAATAGAGTCTGGGTCCTGAGTACATCACACCCTGACCAGATCTCTTCTTTCCTTCTCTGCCTTCTTTCCTTGCAATAGGTCCAGAGCGACAGCGCTTTGTGAGGAGCCTCCAAAACGTAAGTGGCATTTGGCCTCCCCATGGTCTCGGTGTCTCGCCACGGGTGGCAGTGACCCACGGTGGGCGCTCAGGACCCCAGAGGAAGAGACAGAAGCCCCGCGGCCCCAGGACCTTGTCCACAGGTCACCTCTGGGTGGCAGGTCCACGGCCCGGCTTGGCCACCTGTGCACATCAGTGGCAGAGAGGTAGCCCTGCAAATGGGCTGAGCACTGATTTCGGAGTCCTGGCCTGGACCCCAGCCTGGCTCTGCACCAGGCGGTGAGGGGGCCTTCGTGGAGTTGATTCTAAGGTTCGGGGTCAGAAGCATGTGAAAGGGTGAGCTTCTTGGCTCCCAGCAGACAGGATGCTCTAGGAATCGGGCTGCTGTCCCAACTATCTCTTTATTGAACGTTTTATTTTTAAAAAATTGAAAACCTTCAAGAAAGTTGCATGAATGTTACAATGAACTCCTCTAAGTCTTTCACTTAGATTTTCCCATTGTTAACATTTGCTTCCTTTGCTTCCTTGCTTTAATACATGCTATAAAAACAGTCACATTGATATCCTGAATCACTGGGGAGTTTCAGGCATGATGCCCCTTTACCTCTAATCCTTCAGCATGCATTTTGTAAGAGCAAGGCCATTCATTCTCTTATATAAGTACACAATGATCAGCCCTGGAACATTTAACATTGACACAATTCTGTTATCTAATCTAAGAACTTAATGACGTTTTGCTGATTGTCTAGTATTTATAGAACCTCCGCGCCTCCACCCCAGTTCAGGATCACAGTAGCGTTTTTAAAAGGGGTTTAATGGGGCAGGAACCTGACTCAGTCACTTTTCTGCAGCTGCCTTCTACACCTTGATTTAAACGTCCTCACTATAGGGGCTTTCAAAGAAGTCTTTGACTCGTGACATTCAGTAAGAAGTATACTTTACAGCAGGATGCCGCGTGTACTTAACACACGCGTGAAACTGAAACGAAAGTTTCACGAAATAAAACTCGAAGCCTCACCGTCTGCAGGGCTCTGTTCTGTTCTCTTTTATAAAAACGATAGCCCTGACCCTCTAAGTCAATAGATTGCACGACCCACTAGTACACCCTGCTCTGGAATTTGAAAAACCTGGCTTCCTGGGCAGAAACTTCTCGGGATCAAGCTCCCACAGGTCCGGGGCCGGGTTTGGTTGATTGGGGTCCCCTAGGAAGCCAGGACTGGGAGAAAAGCCTGAAGACCCTTGGCCTCTTGCTGCCGGTGGTGGACCCGATTCCACCCCAGTCATCAAGCTCCCAGCCCTGGGTCTCTGTCACCGGCAGCCACAGGCCTCCGGCACCACCCAAGACCTGCTCTTCATGCTGTGACATCAGATGCGGAGAATCAGGCTGGCATATCCCTGGTGGTCGGGAGATGGCCCGCTCCGGGTCAGCCTCCAGAGTCACCACTGTCATAAATAGCAAGAGGAATAATCGCGAACATTTACGGAACTCTTTAACAACGTTCACGATGCTGCCGAGGGTTTAATGATAGCAGCAGATTTTATCCTGCACCTGTCCTGTGATGGGCGCTGTGGTTCCACCATTTATTGAGCGCTTGCTGTGCCTCAGGCAGTGCTAGCACCTTAGTCGCCTGCAGTCCTCACAGTAGCCCTGTCGGGTGGGCACTGTACAATGGTGGTCCCCATTGTACAGATGGGGATACTGAGGCTCAGAGGTGGTGAACTGCCCGCCCCCTCACCCCCAGGTCACACAGGATTTGAACCTGGTTGATCTGACCCTGGTGCCAACACCATCCAGCATGGCCCTCCCCTCCCCCTCCCCCAGGCTGGAGCAGACTCTGGTCCAGCCCCTTCCTGAGGCCTCTCACTGGTTAATGAGTAGCCCAGGGCAGCCAGGAAGCCAGGTACCTGCCGCTGTGAAGCTGGAATGTGAGTTCTGCTTCCAGATAAAGAGAATCTTGTGCAAGGGGCTTGGCCTTTAGAGGCAATAAACAGAGGCCGGCCACGGTCCTCTCCCCGCGGCTAGCTGATCCGTCCATACTTGGTGGGAGCCCATTTTACAAGAGAGGCCGCTGAGGCTGAGAGGCCTGTCTGACCCCTCCTCCAAGCAGCCCTTTTGGTTTAGTCTTGCCAGAAGTGCTCACTGCCGCCTGACATGGCAGGCAGTGGGATTTGGAGGGAGGTGTCTTTAGAGAACAGTTGTCATCTCTGAAGTCTGAGCCCTGCTGGGTGTGCAGCCCTCAGTTCCCACCTGCAAAAGGGGATGGTGATTGCGCTGGAGCCCCCGCAGGGTCAAAGAGATGACAGATGTGTGCATGTCCGTTGAGTGTTCAGCAGACCCTGGGGTATTAATGAACCTGCCAAAAATAGTATTCCTGAGCTGGGGGCAACCCGGGTAGTAGAAAGTCCTTGGAGCTGGAGAGTCAGACAGCCCAGGTTCAAATCCTGGCTCCATCCCTGGCCAGCTGTACAACCTTGAGAGGGCAGTCAGAGCCTCTCGGAGCCTCCTCTTCCCCACCTGTGAAATGGAACAATTAACAGCCCCGGGAGGAGCAGAAAGTGAGTATGGGATCAGGGGTAACGATCAGTCATCACAGTGGGGTTTAGAAGCGCGCAAGGGGCCTAACAAAGTCAGTGCCCCGCACCCAATAGCATTTCTTTTATTTATTTATTTTTTATAAATTTATTTATTTTATTTATTTATTTTTGGCTGCATTGGGTCTTCATTGCTGCGCGCGGGCTTTTTCTAATTGTGGTGAGCGGGGGCTACTCTTTGTTGCAGTGTGTGGGCTTATTGCGGTGGCTTCTCTTGCTGCGGAGCACGGGCTCTAGGCGCACAGGCTTCAGTAGTTGTGGCTTGCGGGCTCAGTAGTTGTGGCACGCGGGCTCAGTAGTTGTGGCGTGTGGGCTCAGTAGTTGTGGCGTGAGGGCTCAGTAGTTGTGGCGCACGGGCTTAGTCGCTCCGCGGCATGTGGGATCTTCCCAGACCAGGGATCGAACCCGTATCCCCTGCACTGGCAGGCGCATTCTTAACCACTGTGCCACCAGGAAAGTCCCCCCAGTAGCATTTCTTATCTCATCTCCCACGTGGGATCCCCTGAGCGACTCCCCCCCCCCACCTGAAAATCAGATCCACCCTCTTGGGTGCCCAGGAATTTTAGGGAGGGGGCAACCTCTCTGGGCTTGTCATGAGAATTCCAGTGGGGCCTTCTCCACCTGTGCCTCCCCCGACCTCACCGCCCTCCCTCCGCAGCTTGTAAACTCTGGCAAGGGAGGGGGTGTCAGTACGACCTCTGACCATCCACCAAAGCACTCGCTGCCTAGAAGGGCCAAGACAGTGAGAAAATGGTATTTATTGTTTGTTTACCCTGATTATAAAAGTCATACAATTTTTCAAAAATTGAGCTAGGGTTGGCATACAACGTTGATGTACATTTAAGGTGTACAGTGTGTTGATTTGGTCCATTGCTATTGCGGTATGAGTGTCACCGTAGCATTAGTTAACACTGCCATCCAGTCACTTAACGATTTCTTCTGGTGTTGAGAGGTAATATGTTTTCCATACAGAAAATTTGGAGAGCACAGAAAAGTCAAAACAAGAAAATAAAATTAATCTCTATTCCTACCATCCAGAGGTAAGCACCTAATGGTACATTTATACACGTGTGGGTAATACACCTTTTTTAAAATTTTCCTTTCCAAATTGAACTCGTAGCATGGCTCTTTAGGAGCCAATTTCTCCCAACACACCCTTCAACCTATTTCTGATAGCGTTTTGGGGTCTTGGGTCTTCCAAGTCCAGGTTTGGCAAACTTCTTAAAGGGTTGGATAGTATGTATTTTGGGCATGTGGGCCATGGGCTCTCACCTCTGCTATTGCAGCTAGAACCCAGTCCAAGACAATAGGCAAATGATGGATGGAGCTATGGGCCAATAAAACTTTATTTACAAAAACAGTGCTGAACCTAGCCCAGGGGCCACAGTTTGCTGACCCCCTGTTCTAGTTTGTTTTGATTTGTTTGGGTAAACCATCATTTATTTAAGTAATCCCCTAGTGAGGAGAGATTGGCTGTGTGTAGTTTCTCTTTCTTGAAAACCATTCTGCTGTGAACATTATTTTTCTATTTTTAATTATGGTAAAATACACATAACATAAAATTTGCTGTCCTAACCATTTTTAAGTCTACAGTTCAGTGGTGTTAAGTGTATTCACATTGTTGTGCAATCTCCAGAACTTTTTCATCTTGCAAAACCGTGTGCAGTAAATTACACATTGGTCTGGTCAGGAAACTGGAATCGCTAGCATGAAGGGAGTGTGCATTTTTAAGTTGCTGGCACTTGTTGCCAAATTATTGACCCTCCAGAAATTGCCCTAATGTCATCAGTGACAGCCCTCAGTCCTTGAGAGAGAGAGGTGGCACGTTCCTGGTGAATGCACTTTCAGGGTCTTAGCGGGCAGAAGATTTAAAACAATCCATCCCAGAGGAGCTGCTCCCAGTCTGCCAGCCTTCCTTTTTCGGGAAGAACATAAAAACTCAGGAAATATAAAATGCTATGAATCCTCGGCCTCCTCCGAGGCTGATAAATACACCCTTTAGAGAGAGGAGAGGTGTGGGAAATATAAAATGCTATGAATCCTCGGCCTCCTCCAAGGCTGATAAATACGCCCTTTAGAGAGAGGAGAGGTGTGTTTAAGACCTAATCTCACCATGAGTTTGGGTATAAATATCTTTTGGCCTCTACCTTGCTGTGTGACCCAGGGCATGTCACTTAACCTCTCTGGGCCCCACGGTCTTCTGTCAAAGTAAGCATGATATAGAATCTCCCTTCTGTGGTTGTGGTGAGGATCAGGGAAGAAAAACTGAACCTTCTCAGTACGGTAACTAGCCCATAGCAATTACTGAAAGTGGTACTTGTCACTGTAATTGGTCTTCCTATTGCTACTGTTACTGTTAATACTTTTGATACCTCTATCAGGGTAGGCTGATCATGTGGACAATAATAGCGTGCGTAGCTCTTTGCAATTCTCAAAAAGGTCTCCCATCTTTCATACCTGCATTATCGTATAGCGTAGTTATTACTGTCGCCACGTAACAGGTGAGAGATGTGAGGCTCAAGAAGGCAGTGGCCAGCTTGAGGTCAGCTGTGTTTCAGGTCGGGACCTGGGATGAGCCACATCTTTGGCTTCTTAGTCTTGAAGTCAAAGGTGCTGGGAGACGGGACCTCTGGACCACCAGGCCAAGCAGGAGCCTCCTCTTCTGGCCTAACCTGTGGCGGGAAAGCTTGGGCCTCAGGTGGAGAGAAGATTCCTTGGGTGTATCTTCCTGTCTTGGCTCTTACCCCAGCGGGGGTCACACAGGGATTTCTTCAAGGAGAGAGATTATTATTTTAATGTGTGTGGTTCTTTCCCCACACCACCAAGCAATTCTCCAGCACCAGCTGGGCATCCTACGACTTAAGTCAGTATTGACGATACTGACGCTGTTGGTATGGAGGTAGTCTCAGGTTCCCCAGGTGAAGGGCTCAGTCCCACAAGACTGCCCCCACCCCCGACTTCAGCCCGAATGGCTATGAATCGGAGGGTGCCACGACCCCCTCCTCGGGCTGGATTAATTTGCTAGAGCAGCTCACAGAACTTAGAGAAACATTTTACTTACTAGATCACGGGTTTATGACAGAACGATATAACTCAGGAACCAGATGGCAGAGACACACAGGGCGAGGTGTGGGGAAAGCGAGGAGCTTTCATGCCCTCTTCAGGTGCCCCTGTCCCTGAATCTCCACGT
Source organism: Lipotes vexillifer (assembly GCF_000442215.2). NCBI lineage: Eukaryota > Metazoa > Chordata > Mammalia > Artiodactyla > Lipotidae > Lipotes > Lipotes vexillifer. The sequence continues at coordinate 70,707 of NW_006774392.1, read as the reverse complement.
GTTCACCAACTGGAACCTCCCCAAACCCTGTCCTTTTGGGATTTTATGGAGGCTTCATTACCTAGGCGTGATCCATTCAACCTCCAGCCCCTCTCCCTTCCGCAGGGCTGGGGGGTAGTGGGACTGAAAGTTCCAGCCCTCTAATCACTGGTGGGTTCTCCTGGCAACCAGTCCCCTTGCTTAGCTCCCTCCTAAGTCACCTCATCAACATAACAAAAGACACCTTGATCTCTCTGGCCACTTAGGAAGTTCCAAGGGTTTTAGGAAGTCTGTGCTGGAAACGCAGATGAAGACCAACTTTATCTTTTTTATCATAAATCACAATATCACAGTCCCCCCCCCGCCCCGCCCCCAGTGTTTGAAACTGACAGGGCCTTTCAAAAAGAAGAGCTTCCCACAGTGGTGAAGCCTGAGGGGTTTCTGAAGGGTACTGCTAACTGTTAGCCTGTGCTCAGCCACCAGACAGCGAGTCCAGAAACCTGGGCTCCTAAAGCAAAGCAGGCACCTCCCAACCCCTGGGGCTGCAGTTGGCCTCTGGCGGAGGGCCTGGCTCCCTGGGGCAGTTCCCTCTAGCACCTCCTTTATTTACCCATTTACTGGGGGACCTTGGACAAGCCACTTCCCTTCTCTGGGCCCTAGGGCTTCCTCACGTGTAAAACAGGGGTCTGGAATCATCTCCCTGGGGTGGCTGCTGGCATGGCAGTGCCGAGCTTTGGCTACGAATATCAGCTCTGCCATTTCAGAGTCAGGTGCCCTAGCATAAGGGGTCTCCCTGCCTGAGCTGGGTGTTCTCTGTAGAAGGGGCGAAAGCACACGTGCCCCTGCTCCGGTGTCTGCAGGCTTAGGAAAGGGGCCGCCCCCACCGCAGCCTGGCCGCTGCTGGCACACCCTCCGTGGGGCCTTACACGGGGACCCCTGGCATCCGCTCCTTGCTCCTCCCGCAGAGGGAGCTTGGGATCGGCCTGCCCTCCTGCCCCTCATCCCCGAGCCCCCCTCCTCACTCCTCCTCCCCGCGCTCCTGCTCTGGGGGTCCACGAGGTCCCAAGCCTCCCTCCCTCCCTCCTGCCACAGTGAGGGGGACGTGGCTCTTCTTTCTGTTTTGGGGGTCCAGTGCCGTGAGCTTCTGCTTGTCTTGCTGCCCCCCCTAGTCTTTTCTGGGCATCCTGCCTGCCCCTGACCACCTCCCTCATGTGAGCGCATTCTCTTGCCTGTTAAGTTCCTGAGGTCCAGAGAGACGGGGTTCTGTTGAGGAATCGAAGGCTGAGTCCTGATCATCGGTGGGAAGGATGCCATGATCGATTAGCAATGTCTGTTGGCGGCGCGGGATAGGAGAAGGTGGCATGTGGGTGGTGCGCGACCCCCTGGGTAGCAGACCCTGCTTTGGAAAAAAGGAGGAGCTGAGAGGACTGTGAAAGTTCTGTGCAGCCACCAGGCAAGAGGCTTCTTCTGGGTGGGAAGAAAGGGACACGACTGTGGGAGAGGGTGACCCTCAAGTCCCAAGTTACTTAATTCATATTTAGGTGGAGGTTTTTGGACTAGGCACCCAGAGTATTTGATTCCTCTTATTTTCTGGGTCTCATATTTTTGCTAGATATGGGATGGCGGGGTGATAACACATCAAGACCCTCCGGATGAGGTTGCCAGATGAAATGCAGGTGCACCTGAGAGGTGCAGCGACCTGCCCAAAGTCACACAGCACCTTGACGTTGGGCACCTCTCCTCTCCTGCTTCCTGGCTGTGTGACCTCAGGTGAGTCCCATCCGCTGCCTGGGGCTCAGTGGCCCCATCTGTTAAATGGGGACCGAGATCAAGATGCCCAGCGGGTGAACTGGCACACGTAGGAAAAAGCAGCTTGGTGTATTGAAAAGTTGATGAGCTGATTTCTTATTAATGTGGCTTATGAATAATAGCTGTAATAAAGTGCTTTCAGGGAAGGGTTAGTCACACTAAACAGACCAGAAGACATTGAGTGAAGTCTCTCGCCCTAAAAGAGACAAAACTAGAAAAGCTAGGAAGGTGGCGGGTGGCTGCTTCTGGGCAGTGATTCCCGACGCCTCGGATCCCTGGGCTAGCTGATCCCCACGTGGCCAGGCCTGAGAGCGCCACGGCTGGGCACTTGGCCTGAAGTGCTTCTGGGGAGAAGGGTCCCCCCTAACTTTATTAAATTAATTTTATTTCATATTCATAAATATGATGACAGGTGCTGGTGATACAGATATAAGCAAGATATTGTCAATTTTTTAGAATTTTACAGTCTAGTAGGTGAGACTGTGTGAAAGTGTAAATTACGTTAAATTTTGGTGATTTTTTTTTTCCAGTTTTATTGAGAATAAACGACATACATCGCTGTATGAATTTCAGAGGTACGGCATGATGGCTTGATTTGCATATATTGTGAAAACGATTACCACAATAGGTTCTGTTAACGTCCATCACCTTGTGTAGATACAACAGCCCCCAACTTAAGGTCAAGGGGGGCAGACCTTTGCCTTCTCTTGGGCCTTTCCAGTCCATTGAGAAATTCGCATGTTTTCAAACCCTTTCCAGCTCTGCTGAGTGGGGGAAAGGCCCAGGCAAGAACATTTGATGTCAGGGGAAGTTTGGGGAAAACCTGTAAGCATCTGAAAACCGAGAATTGAAAGTCTGCTCATTCAGTCATCAGGGAGTTATGGACTTGTCCTGTGGCTCAGGCCCCCGCTGGGCCCTGGGGACCCAGAGATGAGCCTCACTCTGTCCAGCCTGGGAACTGCCTGGCCTGCAAATCGGGCGTCCATTGACGGGGTCTCTCGAAGACGCTTGGGCACCCAAAGTTCAAAGAACTTTCCCAGAGGCCTTGAATGACAAAGCATGCCAGCTGGGCACAAAAGGGGAAGGGCATTACTGGTGAGGGGAAGCAGCCTGTGGAAGGGCTGGCAGAGCGTGAAAGCGTGGAGCGAGGACCCCGGGGCCGAAGGAGCCTGGGGGGCTGAGGGGCTGTGTTCTGGGGTGGGAGGAGGAACCGGATGGGTGTTGGTGTAGCCTGGTGACCCCCAGTGCCCTGCTGAGTGCTTGGTCTTGATTCACTTTGGGGAACCAGCCTGGAATCAGAGTCCTTATTTAATGCTTCCAGGTGTCCCTTAAAGGTAGTAACTGTTCAGTTGTTCTGACAACTGGCTTCTGCTCAGGAAGAAAAACAAACAAGCCCAGCCCTCACCACCCAGACCCGCTTGTAGGAGAATCACAGGCGCGGCCAGAGGTCCCAAGAGGAAACCCACTCTAATGAGATGTCTAACCTAGTTTTGCTGATTCACGTGGTTTGGGGAGCACACGAAGTGCCTTGGGAGGGGATGGCGGTGCCAGTGGACTTGGCTGCTGGTTTGACACAGAACGCCGGATGGAGAAACTGTTTATTTGGTATTTTCCCTGCTTGACAGATCAGCCCTTGGTGTTTGCTTCTGCCTCTCCCAGCACTTAGCTGGATGATGCTAACAACGGGTGGAGTCCGTGTTTGTTGATTTAACTGCATGAAATGCAAGGTGGCTGATCTCTCTGGTTCAGGGGCAAACTGTTTCTCCTGAGAGCAAAGCCAGGCTTGTGTTGAGGCCCTTCCTTGTACCTTCCCTTGTGTTATGTGAGGTGGCCCATTTTACAGATGGTGCAACTGAGGCCCCGAGGGGAAGAGACATGCCTGAGGTTACTATTTGCCGCTGACAAGTGGCAGAGTTAGGTTCCAACTAAAATCTCTGATGGTGACGCAGAACAGGCAAAAGCGGAACCAGGCAAAGGGTATTTGGGGAACAGAGTCTCACTGGCGGGGGTGGGGGCGGGAGGCTCACTCTTGGGGAATTCAGAGAACAGAGCTGGAGAGGCGAGGAGGGTCTTTCCTCTCCACTGACATTATGCGGGGGGGGGGGGGGGGTTTTGGAA